>NC_134702.1:266881430-267231430 GCF_043290135.1 Rhipicephalus microplus | reverse complement strand
ACCGGGCACGTATGCCAGGATGGCTAAAGTTGTGAAGTTGGTACGTTGGTTGATGAGGCCACGGTGGTGGGCCAGTGGCGCGAAGGGCCAGTTTCTCCTTGTCGCAACGTCGCATCAGATATTGGTTGTCGACCCAGGTATGGGGATTTGTAGCGGCTGTGGTAAGAATCCACTATTCAGAAGTCCCTGCGGTTCAGCGTCCATTGTCGGAGTCTCGCTAAGAGTGTCAGCTGGTATCTGCAGGGACTGATAGCTGTCACACTTGAAACTGCGTCAGTGACCATGTTGTTTTTCCCGCTGACGTGTTCGCTGTCAGTGGAAAACTGGGAAATGAATGGGAGCTGCTTCCATTGAACCGGCGGCGGCAATTTGTCGCAGCATTGAGAGAAGACGAAGCTTAGAGAATTGTGGTTGGTGTAGATGGTGCAGTGTTGCGCTGCGACAACGTAGCGAAAAGGTTGAGCTGCTTCGCTTCATATATCGCCAGACGTTAGGCGTAGTACGCTAGCGAACTCGTCGGAAAGGGGGTTGTGGTTTCTTTGATGGAACTGGCTATTGAAGCAGCTGCTCTTACATACATTTATTAAAAAAAGGGGGCTGCCCTTAACGCTGAGAGTTTCCTAGAGAAGGATGTGAAGGACTTACAGGTGTTATTTACGTGTTGCATGAGGGTGACACCGACGACGAAGCCAGAGACGTCTGGGACTGAGTGTCCCAAGGGAGTGTGTGGCCCAGGATGAGAGAAAATTAAGCGTGACGCAGCAGCCTTGCATTCCTCGAAAATTTGTACCTAAGTCGGTGTTCACGTGACAAGTTGGTTTTCTCGTAGACTATACAAGGCATCACAAAGGGGCGCCTCCGTGGTAGTCAGCGGCGTGTGGCGAGCAACCCCTCTAAAGCTCTAACCACATGTACGTGACTTCCTAGCGACAGCGACAAAGTTGATCTATCGCGCCATCGTGTCGCGACGGCTGCAACCGCATGTTGGAGACATAGTGTCATTGTTGCTTGAATGACAACTGGCTTCCGCACTGGCTTCCGGATGACAAGCGATCTTTTTTAGTTTTCCAAAAACGCGTCACATGCCAAGTGGTGGTGACGGATGGGCGTCCGTGACAGCAAATCCTGTCGCTCGCACTGTAGCTGTCGCGAGGAGATCGCGTGCATGTGTCGACTTTGTCTCACCTCTGAAGATCCTTCCTCCCGGGTTTCGGCACCAAAATGTTGTACAAAAGCACGAGCCGCCGTGCCCAATGCGAAGCCTACCCGTTGACCTCTTCTTTATTCCGAATGCCAGTGTAATCCCACAATGATGATAACGTCGCTCCTAGTCGTGTACACAATTGGTAACATCCTACGCGCCCCCACAATGGCACCTGACGACAAAAAAAACTGAACGCTCACAAGAGTTCCAAGTACAAATTGTTCGTCAGCATTACTAAGAGTTCCACGTAAGTCCTAGTAGTGCCATACGGGTCTTCTCCTGCACTTGATATTCCAGCGGTGTGTTCGGTGCTCGTGCCATGTTCTTGTTATTGAGTGCGTTGACATTGATGCACCTCAGTTGTCGCTGAGCAGGTTTTCTTGGTATTTGAATTCCCACTGAAGGCGCTTCCAGAAAAATATTGTACCGCTCTTTCTCGGGCAACTTTCTCTTTGTTTTCTTTTCCTGGCTCTATTTACCTTCCATTTACGTTGCCTTCGTCCTCGTCCCATTCTTTCCTTTCGACGCTGTGACACTGTCTCGGCATTTCGCCACTTCGCGGTAACTGGCAGTGCCGTACATGTTCGCTTCAATCTTGATTTGTGCACTTTTCTTATTGAGCAGAAGCATGGCGCAGTACAAGGGGCTTGCTTTTCTGTCGCCACGAACTTTCCTTTTTCTCTTTCATTTCTTTTTGCTTTGTGAAGTGGCCTTGATTTTCCTTGGTCGGGTGCCTGTACACACGGCGGTGAGTGCTTTGTAACATCTGAGTCTGCCAGTCTGCTTGGACGCATTATTATTATCTCGTGAATGGCCTTTTAGATCTACAAAGTCGTCTTCATTCTCAATTATGGGATTGTTTTCCACCTCGAACACTGCAGTTGTTGAAGACTTCTTGTCAATAGCTTGATGGGTGCAGCACAGTGATGAAATCTATAACGATGCGGAAGAGGCCTTCTCTGTAGCTGAAGTTCTAGCTTGTGTGCTGCCATCTTGTCCCTCTATTTGCCCTATGGTACACTCATCCTTCTGTGGGACAAGATGACCGTTGAAGACGTAATTGTTGGACTGCAGTGACATTGTCGGAGAGAGTACTTTCTCCTGGGCCTCCGTTCTCATACGTTGTCGTATTAAGTCTTGGTGCGTCTGCCGAGCCTTTAATGTACCTGCAATTTCATATTCTGATGTTACCCTTGCTTAAATAACCTTGTGCTCGTAAACGTCAGCTTCCTCCATCGCTGCTTCCAAATGATCGATGTCAACTGCATTCTCTACTTTCTTGTCAATTCTTTTTAGTTCCCCATACTTCTCACTCAAAACTCGGTGAATACGTCGTAAATCACAGATTGGTGGGCGACAAAATTGCCGAAGACGTTCGACGTCTGCAATGATCTGCGTGACAGCCTTGCGTGTTTGACTCCGTCTTTCGTAGAGGCCCTTCATGATCCGGTCGAGTGTAGAAAACATGAGAAGTCACTCGCCGGCCGTGTCACGAGGCGAAGTAGGAGCCAACACGGCATTCATTGCAGAAGGTTCGCACAGCGAATATCCGCCACTTGTCGGGCTGTCATTCTTCATGATCATGCGCAGATTGAGCCATTGTCGTCAAGGGCGAGTCAGTACTGAGCCGGAGAAGACGTGAGGGCTCCTGTCTCGTGAGCCTCCATGACATCTTTCTGGTGCCGAAACCCCCCGGTCACGTCCTTCTAAGACTTCTACTTCTGATGGCGTTATTAGAGCGGCTGCACAAGAACCGATGCGTCATCCGGGCCAGTGTTACACGAACTACCAAGCTCCTGACCCACGAGGTGCAAGCCTCCGTTCCCGAGGCCAGTCAGGTCGACACCCACGTTGCCTACCTCACTCAAAAGAACGCCTAACTCGTCGGCTTAAACAAAGAAATCTTCGACCTGACGGACGACGATGACTACGAGGAAGAGCTCGAGGTTGCAGAAAAGTACGACCGAAGGTTCTCTTACGCCGTGTCCCAAGCAAGTTTCTTCCTCCGGGAGGCCGCAAACAAGGCGACAGTAAAGAGTGCTGCGAGGTCCGTGGCTACATCAACCAACGCCGACGCCGGTGGTGTTAGCACCGCAGCCCAAAGCCAGGTCAGTGACTCTTCTCGAATAGCCGATGCGTTTCCGAGTCAAGGAATGATGCCGCGTCATCGTGCGGTTGTCCGGCCGAAACTACAGATCCCGAGGTTTTCCGGTGCACTTCGCGATTGGCCGTCTTTGTGGGACCATTCCAGTGCCACGATTCACCTGAATCAAGACATTTTACACATTGAGAAGTTCAAGCAAATTCAGTCCAATTTAAGTGGTGCAGCAAAAAGAGCAATCGAAGCCATCCGACTAGCCGAGGACAATTACAATAGCGTGATCAAAACCTTCACAGAGCGATTTGGTTGACGCGACTTGCTTGTCAACAAGCACGTTGACCACCTGCTAACCTTAGCGCCAGTCCAGTTGTCAGCAGACGTGGAAAAACTTCGCCCGCTCTACGACAGGGTCAACTTTCTAGTGTCCGCGTTGACCAGTTTGGACGTCTCTCCGGACCAGTACGACGTGGTCCTAAACCGCGTCTTGATGAAGTGTCTGCTGGTTGATCTCGCGATTCTCTACCGCCAGGAGGCGCAGGAAGAGCCGCAGAAAATGTGCGGCTTCACAACACCTGAACAGAAAGCTCACCAGACTGCTGAATTGCTCAATGTTCTGCGCATTCAGATTGAGGCTCGAGAGGAAAACAGGCTAGTAGCGTCTGGTTTCTCGCGGTCGCAGCCTGAAGAGGTGGAACCTCCATCGGCACCGATTGGGCGTTTGCCTACGGCGTCCACACTTGTTGCCGAACCTGTTGCAGTTATGAAAGAGGTGTGCCTTTTATGCAGAAGTTGTCAGCACACCATCTCGGACTGCAACGTTGAACTATCGGCAGAGGCAAAAGGGGCTCGGTTGCGCACTTCTCGCTGCTGCAACCGCTGTGGCTTGCGAAACCGCATGGCACGTTTTTGCTGACATGCACGCAGCATCACCTTTACTAAGTGCAACCGATGACACCTCACTATCCTCTGTGAATTGTTCACACAGGCAGCCCCAGCCCGTACAAGTGCGACCAGAGTGAACCAGGACGACCCGCGGATCGCCGGGCGAGGCACTAACACGCCTTCAATAACACCAGCCCCAAGCGTCCTTAGCGGAATCAACGCCGTTCTTCATCAAACAGGACGAGTCTGGATCGAGTGCGGGTCGCGAAAGCGTCTTGTGTGCATTCTTCTTGACAGCGGCAGTCAGCGCACATTCATCCGAGCAGATGTTTCAAAGGACCTCAGATGCCGGTTATCGGAACCGAAGAACTTTCCTTGGTTACGTTCGGCCACTCGAAGCCCCGCGAAGTAACACGCAGTATACGGGTAGCCTTGACGCTACGAAGCCATTGTGGGGACATAGTGATAACCGTGTAGGCCTTGGAGGTACCCGAAGTGTGTACAGTTACAAGTCCACTGCTCAGACTGATGTTTTCACACTCTTGCGTGACGAGAACTATAATGCTGCAGACAACTTTCATTCCGGAACCTGGCACTCACAGGAAGTAAGCGTCTTACTTGTTTGTGACATGTTCTGGAAGGTCGCGACTGTAAGGATTGACCATTCAAGCAGCAACCTGATGGCCGTGGAAACCAAGATCGGCTGGACCATTCAGGGTAACAAGGAACACGAGACAACTTCAGCATCCGCGAGCGCTCTACTCTTCCACAGTAGCACGAAGTTTGTTCCAGACAGTGATCTCTCTGCGATGTGGCGTCTCGACGTCATGGAGATTAAGACGCCTGCTGAGGAAAAGAGCAAGGATCCACCAGAACTAGAGGCATTCGACGAGAGAATTATCAAGCTAAACGGGCGCTACCAGGTGCCACTGATGGTAAAGGATCCAGGAATACCTGCTGGCAGCGACAATTGATGGTTTGTGGAGCGCCAGCTGCAGGCACAATTAAATAGGTTCAAACCACAGTCTGAATTCCTGAAGCAGTATGACAGGGCCATCAAGGCGTACTTTAACGAGGAGCACGCATAGCGAGTCGAAGGAGAGCTACTACCAAAAGAAAATGTGTATTGTATAACTCGTCATGCCGTTATACGAAAAGAGGCGGTTACGACAAAACTTCGGGTATGTTTGATGCTTCCTCGCACGAGCCTGGCCATCCCTGCCTGAATGATGTCTTGTTCCAAGGTACGAGGCTGGGAGTAGACATTGTGCAACTGCTGCTCACCTTTTGATGTCACCCGGCGGTCCTCATCGTTGATATCAAAAAAGCATACTTGCAGATGCTTCTTCGTCCGGAAGACCGCGACCTGCTGCAATTCTTCTCGATTGATCGGTTGCCCAAGGACAATGATCCATCTCCATCTGTGGTAACGGGGAGAATAACGCGCGTCCCGTTTGGAGCCTCGTCTAGCTCATTTTTGATTGCAGCAATCGTTCGACATCACCTAGCATTTCATCAAGAACGATATCCGGGGACTGTAGCGTTAATTGAGAAGGCATTTTACGTCGATGACCTTATCGTGGGACTTCCAAGTGTGGACGAAGCTCCCAAGGTGTACAATGAAGCGCGCAAGATATTCTCAGAAGCAAGCATGGAATTGTGCAAGTGGGCTTCCAATGCACATACCTTGCTGAAAATCTTCCGTAGAGACAAGATTGCTTTTGAAGATGAAGCTGGAGAGAGCGCCCTAATCAAGGTCGTTGGTATACCTTGGGAACTTGAAGGCGACAAATTAATCCCCATGGTGCGCGATGCCTCTGACTTCGCTGAGAACAAGCCTTCAACAAAGCGCGTTGTGCTCCTGACGTTAGCATAAGTGCATGATCTGTTGGGGTATATAGCTCCATTTTCGCTCAGGGCAAAGCTACTGTTTCAAGACTTGTGGAAGAAGAAATGCGCATGGGACGATGCCCTCCCGACAGAAGAGCAAGCAAGCTAGAACAGTTGGCGCACTGAATTGGACAGCATGATTCCTATTCAGTCGACCATTACGTATCCCTGCAAGCAGCTAATGCGAAGATTTCCATCAAACCAGTGTTCTGCGACGCAAGTCCCAGAGCGTATGGTACCTGCATATACGTACGGGCATGCTCAATGAATGGCTGCTGCAACTCACAGTTCCTCATAAGCAAGAGCCGCGTGGCACCCATAAACCTATTTCGCCGCCACGTCTAGAGCTCTTGGCATGCGTTGTCGGCGCAAGGTTGTACGCATACGTGAAGACAGTACCAGTGCTAAGCTCCGTTCCTGTACACTTATGGACCGACTTACACGTGACATTGCATTGGATTCGGAACACACCTGCCAAAATAGAAGTGTTTGTACGTCGTCGATTCTCCGAGATTCATAGCCTGACATCGCCTACCCAGTGGCATCGTTGTTCCGGAAAGGGCAATTCCGCTGACTTGGTTAGACGAGGGATTTCATCTCCTCATCTTCTTGCGTCAACAATGTGGTGGCATGGTCCAACTTGACTTCATGATCCCGAAGAGCCAAAGCCTACTGAGCGTGCTGAATTCGCAGAAGAATTTGCAGTCTTCGAACAAAGGCCAGAAAAAACGTGGGTGTGTCCCGCAGGCTTTGTTGCGAACACTTTATTATCTGTAAACAAGTACAGCATCCTGAACAGACTGCTTATAGTCACCGGATGGGTGTACCGCTTCGCCGCAAATGCGTAACGGAAACAGTGCGTTACGGCCAGACCGTTAATGCCTTGTGATGCAGAGCATCGCAAGGCAGAACACTACTCGTTGCAAAGAGTACAAGAATAAATGTTCTCCGAAGAATTGCAGGCGCACCGCGAAGCGAAGGAACTACCGTCCACGAGCTCAGTTCTTCATTTACATTCTTTCCTGGACAGAGGTGGTCTGCTTCGCATTGGAGGCCGTCTGCAGGAGCTAACAGACTCTTTTGATGTCTAGAACACAATACTGTTACCAGCAAGGCACACCTTGACCCATCTTGTGGTTTCAGCCGCGCATGAACGCGTCCTTCACAGCGGAGTAGAGGCCACGCTTTGCAAGCTTCGAGAGAAGTTTTGGGTAGTGAATGGACGACAGACTGTTAACAGTGTAGTGACGAATTGTTTCCCTTGCAAACGCTACAAGACTGTCGGTGAGGCATCTACATTTGCCCCATCGCCGTGAAACCACATCACAAAAGCAAGTCCTTTCTTAGTCGTTGGGTTGGATTTGTGCGGACACCTCTACACGCGTGACATGGCTGCTACGAACGAAAAGGCATACATACTCATGTTCTACTGTGCTGTCACTTCATCTATACATTTAGAATTGACGACCGAGATGACAAGGACAACAACTCTTTTCGCCTTCCGCCATTTCATCTCACGGCGTGGAATCCCCGACCCCCTTTACTGAGATAAGGCGCTGTCTTTTCACGGCTCAGCGCGAGTTCTGAAGACCATTCTGCCAGCTCTGCGAGAATATGCGGCCAACATCAAGATCAAATGGAATTTTATCGCTTAGAGAGCTCCGTGGTGGGGCGGCTAGTGGGAGCGCCCCATCAGATTGAAAAAGAACGCATTGAAACGGTCACTTCAGCGCAACAGTCTCGTCGAGGAACTCACTACGGTATTATGCGAAGTAGAAGCGGTCATAAACAGCCGACCTCTTACGTATTTTGATAGCAGCCTTATGAACAGCAACCACGGACTCCGTCTCACTTCTTGATCGGGAGACGCCTCATGTGCCTTCCGCATGAAGACAGCAATACTCATGGCATATAGTCAACGAGAGAGCTCCTGCTATGTCGCGCGCGCTATCGTGAGCGTCTTACAGCGGAGATATGAAGCCGATGGGAGCGGTCTTACCTTCTTCTAATTCGATAAGCGCACAACGCGCCTCATCGTAAACTACCTCGAATTTGCGAAGGTGAAGTGGTGCTTGTGCACGACAAAGGCACGCGTACGCTACTACAGAAGCTGGGAAAGGTTCTGGCAGAGCACCCGGGAAGGGGTGGCATCGCACTCATCTGCACCCTTCAAATAGCATCAAGACACACCATAAAACGACCCATTCAACAGGTATGCATTCTGGAGGCAAGCCAGCACGAATCAACTGCCTCGTGATCGTCTTGGTCCCTTAGGGGTCTGTTGCGGATGATTGAGGCCACAACGAGCAGGAGAACCGAAGAAAGAAGAAGTTAGGCACGAGCTGTGGGAATAAAGGGACGTTCTTGGTGTAAAAAAATGGCACCGTGAAACCCTGGAAGAAGGACCTTCAGAAGTGAGATGGAGCAGACTACACGAATTTCAACCGCAGTCGCAGCCTCCAGGACTTTTGTGAAGCCGCCGTGGGTAAAGCTGATGTGCGAGGCCTAACCACCTCTGAGACCTGGGAGCACGACTACGGTTGTAACTAAGACTATTAGGAGTACCCATGGACTGACGCAAGTGCAGGCATCGTCTGGAGGTTTGTGAGACCAGAGCCCTCACGTCTACTTCGGCTCCATCCTAACTCAACCTTCACGACGACGACCCGATGTTCAGAAGTCAAAGCAGTCTATAGGTCAACGACGTACATCTTGACAGCGCAGCCCCGAGAGTGCAGGCACCGTCTAGAGACTTGCGAGATGAAAAGTCTCGGTTTTTCTCCGGCTCAGTACCGACTCGCCCTTCCTGGCGATGACCCGATATGCACAAGATCACAAAAAAACGACAGCCCAAGCAATGACAGATATTTGTTGTGCAAACCTTTTGCGATGCATGCCATGTTGACTCCGACTTCGCCTCGTGACGCGGCCGGCCAGTGACTTCTCACGTCTCCGACACTGGGCTGGAACATGACGGCCCTTTACGAAACGCGGAGTCAAACATGCAAGACCGTCACGCAGGTCATTGCAGACGTTGAACGTCTTCGGCAATCGGATCACCCCTGTGAATTACGACGTGTTCACCGAGGTTTCATTGAGCAGTATGAGGAACCCAAAAGAATCTACAAGGAAGTAGAGGACACAGTTGAGATCGATCACGTGGAAGCAGATTGATTGATTGATTGATTTGTGGGGTTTAACGTCCCAAAACCACCATATGATTATGAGAGACGCCGTAGTGGAGTGCTCCGGAAATTTTGACCACCTGGGGTCACGTGGAAGCAGAGATGGAGGCAGCTGACGTTTATGAGCACAAGATTATTATAGCAAGGGTCAGAGCAGAATATAAGATTGCAGATACATTAAAGGCTCGGCAGACGCACCTATACTTAATACGAGAAAGTATGAAAACGAAGGCTAAGAAGAAAGTGCTGTCTCCGACAATGTCCCCGCAATCTAACAATTACGTCTTCAACGGCCATCTTGTCCCACAAAACTTGAATGAGTGTATTACAGGACAAATAGAGGGACAAAGTGGCAGCACACAAGCTAGAACTTCAGCTACAGAGAATGCCTCTTCTTCGCTGTTAGAGATCTCATTAGCGTGCTGCATCCATGAAGCTATTGACAAGAAGTCTACAATAACTGCAGTGTTCGGGGTGGAAAGCATTCCCATGATTGAGAACGAAGACTTCGAAGATCTAGGAGGCCATTCACGGGATATTGAAAATGCGTCCAAGTGAAGGCTAGCAGACTCGGACGTTACAGAGCCCTCACCGCCGTGCGTATACGTACCGGACTGAGGAAAATTAAGGCCACTTCATATAGCGAGAAGAAATGAAAAAGAAAAAGAAATGCCCGTGGTCACAAAAAAGCAAGCCCCTTGTACAGCGCCAAGCTTCTGCTCAATGAGAGAGGTGGACAAATCAAGATTGAAGAGGTTATGTACGGCACTGCCAATTACCGCAAAACGGCGAAATGCCGAGACAGTGTCACAGCGTCAAAGGGAAAGGCTTAGACGAGGACGAAGGCAACGTAAATGCAAGATAAACGAAGCCAGGAAAAAAAGCGAAGAAAAAGTTGGCTGAGAAAGAGCTGCACAATGTTTTTCTGGAAGCGCCATCAATGGGAATTCCGATACCAAGGAAACTTGCTCAGCGACAACAGAGGTGCATCGATGTCAACGCACTCAATAGCATGAACGTGGCACAAGCATCGCAAAACACCGCTGGAAGATCAAGTGCAGAAGAAGACCTGGAAGACACTACTAGGACTGACGTGGAACTCTTACTTATACTAACGAATGTTTTATACTGGGACTCATGTGAGCGTTCAGTTTTCTTTTTCGTCAGGCACAACTGTGGGGGCGCAGAGGTTGTTACAAATTGTGTAGAAGACGAGCAGCGACGTTATCATTATCGGGGATTAGACCGGCATTCGGAATAAAGGAGAGGTCCACGGGTGGGCTTCGCCTTGGGTACTGCGGCTTGTTCCTTTCCTCAGCATGTTTGGTGCTGTGAAACCCCGGAGGAAGGACCTTCGGGGGTGAGACGGAGCGGCCTTCACGAGTTTCGACCGCAGTCGCATGCTCGAGGACTTTGTGAAGCCGCCGTTGGTTGAAGCCTATGTGCGATGCCTAACCCTGCCCGTGACCCAGACCGTGGAGCGTGACTTCTCGACGATGCCCGGAGCTTCACCATGCGATGCTTTGTGATGGGTAGGGCGGCAATGCCTACTTCACCTCAATGCGTGGTCGGCCAGTGATTTTGTATACGTTTTCTGACACTTGGCCGGATCATGGAGGCCCTAATCGAAAGGCGTAGTCAAGTACAAAAAACCGCCATGGAAGTCATCGCCAGCATTGAAAGTCTTTTGCATGCATCTTGACACCCACAAATAAGTGAGTTGAAGAATATTCACTGCGTTTTGACCGACCAGTTTGAGGTCCTCAAAGGAATTGATAAACAGATAGAAGACACGGTGGAAATCGGCCACTTAGAAGCTGAAATCGAGAGAGCCGATGTTTATGTGCGTGTGATTATTCTGGCAAAAGTGAAAGTTGAATATGATATTGATGATGCACTAAAAGCTCGGCAGGCTCACTTGGAGAGAATAAAGCAAGGGATCAGAACAAAGTTGCAAGCGGAAGTGATCTCTTCGCCTAAGGCGCAACAATTTAGCCAATGCTTTATCGATTGCAATATTGCCACACAGAAGAAGGTTAATAGCTCAACCACACGACAGATAGAACTGTGTGTTGGAAGAAGAGAAACCAACGTTTTCACTACAGAAAATACAGCACGGATGACCACCAATGAAGAACAATCTGAACTCATAGAGACCTATTCGATGCCTTCAGAGCCCTCGTCAACGTTCAATGCCCATCAACTTAACATGAGAGCGGCTGCTCGGGTGTGTGTGGGTGAAGAGACTTCTACGATCGAATGACGTGATGCCTGTGGAAAATCAGGAGACATTGCAGTAGATAGCAAAAATAAGTATTCACTGAGGTTGACAGTGTCCACTGTGAGGCAGTCCTCAATGCCGTGCTTACATTTTACCGGAAGAATCAAATCACAGCCACAGCAACAAGCGGTTAAAAATAGAAGACGAAATGGAAAGGCCGTGAGGAAACAGAAGCCCTGTGCCTGTAAAGCTCATAAGTGTATCTCTTTGAGAAAGCTGCCGATACCGAGGAAGAGAAGAAAGCGGATCGTGTGGGCTGCATCACGGTCGATGCCCAAAGCCAAGACCAAATCACAGCAGCGAATGACGCAACTCAAGCCGAGGCAGAGGAAAAAGGTAGGTGCTCACAAGGTAAATTCAGCCAAGACGAGAAGGCCACGGAAGAGGTTCCCCAAGAAAGGCAACCTACGATCTCCATGTAACCGCCTTCATTGGGAATTTAGATACCAAGTAAACTTGCTCAGCAACAACAGAAGTGCATCGATGTCAGCGCACTCAATAGCACGAACGTGGCACAAGCGCCGAAAACACCGCTGGAAGATCAAGCGCAGGAGAAGACCCTGATGACACTACTAGGACTGACGTGGAACTCTTGCTGACACTGACGAACATTTTGCACTCAGAACTCATGTGAGTGCTCAGTTTTATTTGTCTTCAGGCGCCACTGTGGGGGCGTGGAGGATGTTACAAATTGTGTAGAAGATTAGGAGCAGTGTGTCCGGAATAGAGAGAAGGTCGACGGGTAGGCTTTGTCATGGGCACGGTGGCTGGTTCCTTTCCTCAACAGTTGGGGCTTAAAAGTCAGCATGTTCAGGAAACGGTGAAGGTCTCTGGCAGTGGTGAGTTGAGGGTAGTTCTGCAAGTGAGATGCGTTTACGCCAGTGCTGAGTTACCTCTGATTAAACTTGATCGCAAAGAAAAAGGACGGTAGAAGCACCAAACGTGCTGTTCTGCACGCTGACGAATTGGACGTGGTCGTGGAGGCGTTAGAAAAATAGACAAAGGTGCCCGTAGTATTTTTCGGCGTTACGTCTTCAAAGCAGACAAAACAGAAGTGGAAGCCAAAGGCGACTTCATCGATGAAGCGCTGAAAGGTTTGCTCTGCGTTGCTGAGACCAAAGCTGACGAAGAAAAACTCGAACAAGCCAAATGGGTCGACGATTGCAGTTTATGCGACATCGTCTGCGTTGACGGGTATCTGTGTTTAAGCCTAGCTGGTCAAGTAAGCAGAAGACCTGGCATCTGTGAATGTGATGGGCAAAATACTGTACGCGTTGGAAGAGTTACCTGTCCGGAGTGGTGCCCGTGTTGAACGCACCGTAGTCCCCACAGGGTCACCAGCCATCGGTCATCTTCGGGCCAAGGTGAAGTGACGAGGCCCGTGGGCCGCGTATTGATGCGCCAAGTCTTCGCAGTGCATAGCTTCGAAGTCTGTTTTGGCTATGCGCAGGCAAAGCGACAGGCGCTGCAGACAACCAGGGGCCCTCGAGTGGTTAGAATGTAGTGCAGAGTTTTGTGGTGCACTCTAAGTGACAGCCCGCAGGAGCGCGTCAAACCGGGAAATTCGGTGAGGATGGTGTGGTGTGGCGTGTTACAGTGAATAATTTTCTGCACTGGTTCGAGAGTGGCCAGAATGCCCATTAGTCGCGTCTATAACACGGTTGGAGTGGTCTTCCTGGGGAGGCGTTATAATGTGCCAAAAATTCCGAGCCGATGATTGACTCAGCAACGTCGGTGATGCCAAAATTCTTAGGAATGTCACGGCGTAATACCATGAGCTGAATGTACTACATGCGCAATGATTCATTATGGGCTGGTCCGCTGCGCTTAGTTTAAATGATGTCTGTGCGCGAAAACCTGAAAGATAGAATTGTGGGTTGCAGCAGTTAACGTAACCGGTGCTGTCAAAGAATCGCTGCTCTGTGATTTGGTCGGTGACGAAAATGCGATGGCCTCCAGTTAGGCAGTGCGCTGCCGTGCCTATGAGCTGCTGATGGCGTTTCCCTCACGCTGACATCGTCGAGCTCTGTCTCTGGAGCGTTAATGGTAGTAACGCTAGCCGTGCTCCCTAAGTTGCTGCGATGAGGTGGCGTTACGATTACGGCTTATAAAGTGGTAGCATGAACGCGTCGGTAGGTGTTGATCCAGGTGTTGTTGGATGGAGGCGGCGCTGGGCTATCTGTCGTTATCATCGATGCAGCGCGCAAGTTCTGTGATGTCCAGTGGTGCAAAGACAGCCTGCATGGTTGACGATGATTGCGGGAAAGAGACACGCTGTGATCCGCTATCTCAAGAATTTGGTCAAGAGGTAGCTTAGACTCAGACTACAGGATCGTCTGGACGCGGGGTGGAAGTCGCTGGAGCCAAAGCGCTTGCA
This sequence comes from Rhipicephalus microplus, assembly GCF_043290135.1. NCBI lineage: Eukaryota > Metazoa > Arthropoda > Arachnida > Ixodida > Ixodidae > Rhipicephalus > Rhipicephalus microplus. Next base: position 267,217,510 of record NC_134702.1, on the reverse strand, counting down.
GGAAAAAATCGGGGACTTCCATGTTACCTGCGAGTGGCACATGTGGCAGAAGAGCTGCGTTAGTTTACGCACGGATATATTTACGGCCTGAAGGTGTCGTACTTTCTTCTTTTCCGAGGATGACAGGCGGGGGAGGAACTCTGTCGTGAGGTATCCTTAGAGGTTGGTTTTTAGTAGTTGGGTAAGGATGTCTAGGACCTCATTAGGATAGCCGGCGTCTAGGTAGGCGACTACGTATTTGTAACGGATCTGGTCTTCCGTGTTGCGCGCCAGGTAGAACTATGCCTCGACTTCGCCGAACCAAACCTCGGTCGGGTCCACCCGAAATGGCGGTAGTTCGGCTACGCGCCAGACATCCAGGTCGGCAATGGCCGTGGTTGTAGGAGAGCCTGCGTTGGCACTGAGCGCTTAAACGGTGCTTTGGGGGGCGGGCGTGGCCCGAGTGGGGTGGTGCGGAATCAAATAAAATCAAATTTTATTTACACCTTGAAAAATGCGAGCAAGCTTGGGCTAAAAGCGAAGCGATTCGCTTGAAGAAAGCCCAAGCCCCCCTGTACAAGGCATACAGTCGAGAACAAAAGCATGTGCAAATATTATTACAAAACCAATAACTCGCGTTAAACATATGAAAGCAAAAATAGCACAAATAATGTGATAAAAGTTGATTCAAATACTGTCGCTGAAAATCGAAAGCATCGCGTCGAATACACAAAAAACAAGGTAAAAGAAAGTAATGTGACGATTGAACCAATTGTTCTCATAATATTCACGATTAAATGTACAGAATATGTGTACTACAAGTATATACATTGATTGTAAATAAGTTGTGCGAAGCAATCGTAAAGCAAAATAGGTTTCCATTCATTATTGCAAATGTAACATTTTTAGTACAGTATTTATGCTTGCACGAAATTACTCACAAAAGTGCTTCTTCATATCATTTATAGTGCATTTTTCTATTTCGATTTCGCTACTCAGCAGATTGTTGAGAAAGTGAGGCAAACAATAGCGTAACATCTGTCCTCCAAGTTCAGTACGGCATAAGGGAATGGTCCAAAAGTCTTGTCTTTGCAAAGATTAAAAAGAGATATTTCCACTTAGATCGGCGATATTTGTGAGGTCATGGTAATTTTTATAAACGAATTTTTTGTATTTTAAGTCAAGTTTCCAGTCAAGCAAATTATGCGCTGGTACAACGTTGAAACGAACAAACTAATCCTTTGTGTGCGTATGCTATTCAACGCTTTCCATGAAACGAAGAACCCTTTTTTTAACATAAGTACTTTATGCCTGTTTCTCTGTGTGTAATTAAAGAGCATAAGTATTATAGAGCATAAGTTTTATCAATACTGGCAGGATGTGTCAAAATTTGCAATGATACATATACTTTAAGCAACGCGAGATTGAAAGTAGTTAAATTGATCGTCCCAGGACATATTTTTTTGAAACAGTCCACGTAAGTTTTTCATTACGTTTATAACTTCATTTGGCACCTCGCGTAGAAGTAAGGGGCTCCTAACGGGGACAAAAAGTTGACGTGGATGAAAAAAAAACGGCATTTATCTCGTCATAATTGATCAACAACGAGTTTTCTCTACTCTATTTTTGTGTGTCGTCGAGTGCTTCCCTTATTTCAAATGTTAAACATTCTAAATTCTTTTCAGTAAAAAATGGGCTATTGTCATCAGCGTAGACTTTGTAAGTGGGTGTTTTTTTGATAGTATTTATGTCGTTTATATAAAGGATGAACAATAAAGAACCCAGTCTGTTTCCTTGTGGAACGCTGGTGACTACCTGCTGTAACGATTAGACTGCAGGTCCCAAGCTAACCCACTAAAATTTGTAGTTCCAGTACTATTTAATGAAAAGTAGTGGTGTACCGTGGATACCATATTGCTGTAGATTTCTAGTATGATGGTCTGATGAATCCGATCAAGCGTATTTGAAAATCTACGTAAATGCCGATACATAGCTGTTTCGATTCGAAAGCCTTAAAAGAGCACTGACATCAAATTTACGCATGCCAATATTTTTGCGTCAGCGAGTAGCAACAGACCCCGTAGCAGCGATTCGCGACTTAAAACGCAACTGAGGGATGAAAAACTATCATTTTTATTGATTGATATCACTGGTATCTAGTACTATTCAAAACGAACGGCAATCCCGGCATTTTTAGCACTGGGAGCACCAGCAGTGGCGCTACCTCGCGGTCACCTCCAGATCATGCTACGGCTGTCCACTTCTCCACAGAAAAAAGTGTCGTCAAGCTCAGCTGCTCCGCAAACATTTCGTCTGCTAGGCGGACACATTCAGTCATGCCTTGTCACCTGCATTGCTGTCGTCGCCTTACAAAGTGTCGACTCCAGCTGAATATTATAACCTGGAGCTTGGAATCCCCACGATTCGCGACGTCGCAAGTCATTTTTTCTTCGATCGACATTTTGCAGAACAGTGATTTCGAAATGGACGCCGTTCCAAGTAGCACTGCAGAGGTGCCCGAGGATCCACACTGCAGCCATGTTCGCTTGTGTGTCTCAGTTAGCTATATTGGTGTGTTTTGGCGTGCAAAGCAATCAGGTATACGCAGAGGGGTCAATGCAGTATAGCTACCGCGAATGAGCATCAGCGGAGAAATAGAATACGTTTCTGCTTGCCAGGTTCTTTTTTGTGCCTCCAGATGGCCCCTCCTATTGAGCCTATCACGGTTAACACGGTATTACCACTTTTACGTGTACACAAAGTCTACAGGTGAACTAAAATTCAATGATACCTGCGTGTTGCTTGTTAGCGATAATATCCGACTATACGCTGTTCCACTTTTGATAGCTCGTGGTTTTGTTAATGTGTAACACTTACGTGATATTAAAAGACATCCTCATTGCACTTTTTTGTGTGCGCTTCGATCTAGACGACTGCAACTCACCTGCAACTCACAACAATTCCCCGGCATGCTGACCGACAAGCACCCGTTTATTCATGATCTTTTCTTGCGCCCTTCTTCTAAAGGTGGTTTCTATCTCGATAATTTCACGAAATCATTCAAACCACTGCGACGAAGATAAGACGCAACGAGCGAGTGCGTTTCTGCGCTTCGGCGCCAGTCGGTGCCACGATAAGAACATTCGGATAGTACTCGTCATCGCTACAAGGGCGTCGTCACTCAGGATGGTATTTGTGGAATGTATCACACCGAACACGTAGCACTAGTATCGATGTCCCAGGGCAGTCTACTTTCCGTTTTTTCTCCTTAGCTTTTCTACGCTGTTTCACATAGATTTAAAATAACTTCCACGCGACGAATGTCGTTAAAGTTTGGCCAAGAAGGCCAACGCATACCAAGTGGTCGAATGATGGTCACATCTTTATCTTGAAGTTTGATGTCAGTGCTCATTTAAGAATGATTTTCTTTTGGATCAGTAGTGCAGGTTCAGTTGATGTACCGTGGAGAAAGTCATCCTGAGAATGATTAATTAAGTTGACAGCCTCAATAAATTTGATTAAGCGTTTAATTATATTTTTCTCGAGGCCTTTAGAAAATATTGGCAATGTAAAAATCGGCCTATAATTTGAAAACTCATTCTTATCACCATTTTTATCCAGGACAATAACTCTATGATTATTGCAAGACTGTATATGTGCGCAAGCAAAGGAGCAATGATCTCAAGCACAAACTTTACCGGTTCGATCTGTGTATCATCAACATCTCTAGTTCTGCTGTTTTCAAAAGACTGTAATGATAAAGGCTTGTTTTTTTGCGTTTCTGATACAATGGTTGGGAGCCTGATTGTTCCCAACAAAGGACGAGGCTGCTTGCAGGTTTATCAAGAACACTTTATGAAATATTGGCCTCATATCTGCATGGTACATTGAAAATGTCGTCGAAAGACGCTAGTCTTGCGTCTAGAGAGAATGAACAAAACGCTTATTTGATGTTCTGCGCAAGAAAATCAGTGAATGGTATTCTGGAGGCGCTGCGCCAGTGTGCCTTGAGCGTGCAGCAAAAGTGGGCGAGCGCATCGAGTCACGTCACACATGAGACATGAGCGCTACGTGGCAGTTATCTTGGAAAACGAAGCGCGCGGCGTGCGGGCCAGTCTTGGAGGCGATAAGTTGTAGAACGCAAGGCGACGGGTAGGTGCCGCCACCGTGTCGCCTTAGCAAAGCGTTGAAAACACTTGCCTTTTTGTGCAAGCGTTGCATTATCAGTGCAGCGTGGTAAACGATATGATCCTTAGAATTACCTATGTATGCCTTTTCTAGCATAAAGGCACACATACAGAATAGTGACGTGTTCTTAAGGTGCATCAGATATGCGCAATAATCACTTCTATTAATTGACAATCGCTGAAGTATGAGTGCTAAAATTTGAGCAATATTGATGAACGCTGTGGATTAGGTCCACCGTTTGGGGTATCGTTGGGTGTCGTTTAGGATACCATGAAGGGCCGACGAACAGACAGACCAAAAGTTTTGCGTTGAAGGCCCCCCAAAAAGACTAAGCTCATTTGTGTGCTTGTTTATTCATGTTTTTGAAACTATATTAAAGGAGCACACACACATAAAGGAAACAAAGCAAACGGCAAAAGCATGGAGCTAACTACACAAGTTTATAAAGGAGCGAATCGTCCTTGCGACAGTCCATCTCGGTGGATAAAGGCTCGCCTTTCGAACAGATGGACACGCCGGGTGATGCGAGTTGAAGAGTGACGCGGGATGGCTTCATAGAGTTCGGCAACGGTGATGAAGAAAGTATTACCGCAGAAGAGCGTCGGAGGCGGAGGACGTCAGCGGCCACGTGAATCCCGTAGCACCAACTTGTGGATCGCGTCCCAGAGCACCAACACTCGGGCCCGGTCACCCGACTGCATCGAACGCCCAGCTCCGTCTGATCTTCTTTTCTACTCCTTCTTTCGCCTCACGAGCTTGCAGCGTTGGCGAATTCTCCCGCGAGCACCGGCGTTCATCATCCTTCCTTTCTATCAAATCGCACAGGAGCACTGCGGACCTTTGAGCGCACATCACAAAAACAGCATGAATATCTCGTACTTCACGTTCGTCCGTTGACTCTAAAAAGATACTTTCATTGTTTCCCTTAATACCATAGGTTGCAGGAGAAACGCACTGTCTAATACTAACCACATCCCGAAAAATTTATTGAACTCTTCAGCAAGTTCTTCACCGCCAAAATATTTGCCATTCACAACGAGATCCTCGACAGCCGATGGTGGCTGCGTACGGTTGAACAGTTTATCGGGTTTTTTCCACAAATTTCCTGCTAAATCACAGTACTCTAATGCGAAACTGGTGATGCAGATATATGTTCTTTTTACTTCTAAGAGGTTAGTTTATTCCAATATTCCTTTTATATTTTGAAGTTTGTGTCTAGTCTGCTCTTAAGAAACTCTTTGAACAGCCGTGATTTTTTCATTCATTTTTTATTCACGATTTACCTATGCTCTACGACCCTTACCCTGCTTTTTAGTCTTGGTTTTTAGTAGAAAATAGTCATGGTAAATTTGTTCAAAAGTGGCAATAAATGCCTCATAAGTTGTGCCTGCAGTTTCACTCAGTCTAACTTGTTCCCAATCTTTATTTCGAAAGGCATACAATGTTTGAGTGGTGATTTTCTGAGCTGTTACGTTTGACTGTGTGCGCTTGAACTTTCGTTTTGCCGATGTTCTTGCCAGCATGTAAATAGGAAAATGGTTGCTGATATTGGAGCACAAGGTTCCAGATATCACGTTTTCCGTGCTCAAGTTTGTTATAAACACGTCAAGAAAAGATGCTGAGTAAGGAGTGACGCCCTTCGCAGTACTTCCTAAAATCGAATATCCATTTGATTCAACAGTACTGAAAAGGAGTGCTCGATAATGAGAAGGTTGCAGTATATATATGTTAATATCACCTGCTATTATTAATTTGCATTTATTATCATTGGCATATATTAGAAGCTAATCTAAATGATCGATGAAACAAGCCGAATTGTTGTCTGCTGGTCTGTATGCAACACAGAGAACTTGCTAGTGGGATCCCACACATAAGCACTCAATATCGCTAGTAATGCTACATATTTCCGCAAGAATTTCACATTTTAGTACGTTTTTTACTAAAATAGCCACGCCGCCACCTTGACGTGTAGCTCTACTTCTAAAGAAACTGCGATACCCGTTACGCCCGTATATGCTTCTGTTTGTGTCACAACAGGTCTCGGTTAGCATTATTACGTGAAACTGGAAGCCCATAGCATCTAAAATGACTGATAATTCGTCCTCGTTGTCTCTTGCAGAGGAAATGTTTGAATGAAAACTTGTGAGCAAGATACCTGCATAGGAGGTGAACAACTGATTGATGTCATGGGCTGACAAAGTCATCTTGAACGAGAAACAAACACAGAGAAACAGGTGAAGTTGATGCCAGTATTTTTTCAATATCTTGCACAGTGCGATTGCGCACTATATGCTTGAGCAGATTACTCTTTTCTGACGAGAAGTTTTCTATTACTCGTCCACACAAAACGCCACTTGTGAGCTTTCTTCTTCACAATAGCCATATCAAGCAGCTGCTTCACGGCTGGCCTTAGGTGCTCGTTTAGGAACACCAGCGTGTCCATTGAGTGACAGACGTCTTCACTTGTTATGCGCCCTTTCTTTACCTTTTAAAGAACTATGTCCCGCTTAGAGAGGCTTCTAAATTGCACAACAATTTTAGGAGTGTCTCTTACATTCTTTGAGACAATGCAGTGGCACACTTCAGCGTTGTCTTCATCCATAAGAACACTCAAAAGTTCTACAACATAGTGAAGGGTTTCGAGAAGCTTTCCGTCACTTGATTGGGGTATACCTCTTATTATTGCGATAGCAATTACATGTACACTCTCGGCTGGATTTCGCCGCTGTTGTCGGCGCAATGTCATGCACCGTATATATAAATATATAAATAAATATATATATATATATATATATATATATATATATATATATATATATATATATATATATATATATATATATATATATATATATATATATAAGGGAGAGAAGTGTATACCTAAGGGCTCGTATTTCCGCGTTATTCGAAGGTCGTAGGTTCTATTCCTGCTCACAGCTGGTAATTTTTTCATCCACTTTTCTTTCTTCTTTCTTTTTATTTACATTCCACTGGTTCTAATACCTTCCCCTGTACATTCCTTGGCATTACTGTCTGTTATATCTCATATATATATATATATATATATATATATATATGAGACATAACAGACAGTAATGCCAAGGAATGTACAGGGGAAGTTATTAAAATCAATGGAATATAAATACGAAGAAAGAAAAGTGGATGAAAAAATTACCAACTGTGAGCAGGAATCGAACCTACGACCTTCGAATTACGCGTTCGATGCTCTAACCAATGAGCTATCACAGCGGCCCTCCCTCCATCCACTTTTTTGGGTTTATCTGTGAATTTAGAAGTAGGAGCGACAGTCAGCACCATCTATAAGCCAAACAACGAGGTTCGATTCCTGCTCACAGTTGGTAATTTTTTCATCCACTTTTCTTTCTTCTTATTTATATTCCATTGATTTTAATAACTTCTCCTGTACATTCCTTGGCATTACTGTCTGTTATATCTCATTAATATTGTGTTAAAAACACGGAAAAACGAGCCCTTAGGTATACGCTTCTTTCCTTTATATATATATATATATATATATAAACGCAAAAAAATTCCTGAAACAAACACTCCGATGCGCGGAATCAAACGTGGGACCTCTCCGTCGTGAAAGCGAGGCGTTAAGTACTGAGCCACACCAGAGCACATACTTTGCCGTTCAAATGGCAAGCTATTTATATCTACCACTTACCGCTGCTCACGAGCAATGCAGGGAGGGGGGGATTGTGTTATCAGCATTCCCATCAAGATAGCGCCATGAGCGTGCGTTGCCACATCGCACCGCGGCGCCCACACTAATCTCCTACGCGTACTTTGCCCAGCTTAGAGGAGAGCAACGCTCCCTCACGCGCCCTTAAGGGGAAGGTCGTACGCCTTGGCTGGCCTCGGGTTTTACATAGAACAATTCTGCTGTAGTTACCGGGTGCACAAAGGTCACTGCAATCATTGCAGTCTCCGTTTGCGAAAAGCGCGCTATTCAGACAAATCGAAGTAACAAATCAGACGCTTATTCGCGTGCATCTGTACCTGTGAGTACGTTTCGTGCGTCATTTGTGAGTTAGGAACCCGGGGAATATCTTGATGTGCTTTCCATTTTGCGCATGGTCTTTCAATTGGTCTTTCTATCGCATGGTCTTTCTATCGCTTTCATTGCTTCACCTTTATGGCAAAGCTGTGACTTTTTTTTTCAATGTTTTGGTTTCGTGAGTACTGTTCTGAAGCTGTGAGCCGCTGTTCGTGTTTAGAGCTCTGCTTTTGCAGCATTTCGCATTCTGCGGCTGGTTTAGTGTTTTCTTTCTTGAGCTCCCCATTTTCTCTGAGAAGTTCTTCTGTTCCTTCCTTCCTTTTATTTAAGTTCTGCATTCATGAAGTCTAAACTTTTTTGAAATTCACAAATTTCTGTCCCGAGTTCGCGTTACAATTTAGTTTTGAAATAACGCATTTTTTTCCTGATTTCTTCTGGACAATCTTTCGGCATCGTTTCCAATTAAAAAATGCAAACGAGATAAATCTCTCACGCACATAGTTAATTTCCTAATTCTCGGCTAGCTTCTACACTAGAAAAGGAAGTTTCAGGTTCGGAATTGGTGCCCCTCGATGACGCGAGTACTCAGTGGCAGCGCGAAGGAAAAGCCGCAGTCCGATGAAGAGACGCTTTTGCAGCCTCAGGCGTCTGCCCTAGTCCAAGCCCAAACCTCCGCTCTTCTATTTGATATTCAAACACCTTCTTTTCAGCCCTCGGTTGAACAAAGGTTCTCCACACAAGCCAAACACACGTGGTGGGGGGGGGGGGGGTCGCGCGCCCCCAACCAATCATAAAAAAAAAACCTTCATCACAGGCACTGTATTGGTACATATCACGTTGAAAAATATAACGTGGGAGGGGATAGGTTCTCAGCGTGTCACACTCTCTCTCATGTAAGGCCGTGCTGGCCTCTATCGGCCGACCTCCGTCGGTAGCCGTTCTCACGCTCGAGCTCCGTCAGCTCTCAATAAACGTCGCTCTGAGTACACCGCCAGGCCCTGTGCGCTGAGCAGGTGTACATGCGACAGCGAGGTGCCCCACCATTCTAACAACACTCGATAATGACGTATAGCGGCGTAGGATAAGCTCGTCTGCACGCCACAACCATGTCTTGGTTAGCCCAGTGGCACGGCCGCTGGATGAAAGAGCGCACGGTACGGCCTGCCGCATGGAGCGACTTTCCATGGGAAAGCGGGTGTCAGCCGTAGGGTCAGCTGCGGCCGCTGCAGCTGACCCTATGGCTGACATGCGCTCAGGGTCAGCTGCGGCCGCTGCAGCGCGACGGGGCAGGGACAAGAGGGACGGGGAAACAAGTGGCGGCGGCTCCCTCGGGGCAGCAGCCGCAGCAAATTAGCTGGTGGGTGTCACAACAGTGACCCACTCAGATGTTGTAATCAGAGTTCTTTTCTCATTTATCGCAGCGACGATATATCACATACTTAACAGACTGCGAGGCACTATCTAGTTAAAAAGCTAATTAATTTCGCCTGTGCATGCCGAGCACCTGAAGTTTTTTTTTTCAGTGCCAGCTTTTTGCTTTGGGGCTGAAAGAAACCTAGAAAACCCACAATGCATGTAGGTGAATTATAAGACACTGAATGCGTGACAAAGTCGTTGGTCTATTTATGAAGATGTCCTAAACTTACATCTTTCGATTTTTGTGGCGTTTATTCAGCACTTTCTCGTTTTCTGAGCCGGAATGCTTGACAATTTTTGGACACTTGACAATAGACGTTCATAGTCTTTGTATGTTGAAAGCGTATCAAAGAAACATAAGTTGAATAGTTTTTATGTCATCCGGTACACGGTAGTGTGCCGAAAAGTAATTAGGCTTCGAACGCTGGATAAAAGTGGTTTCTACAAACATGGTGACGCGCTCCTCGTAACTTTGTATTGAAGAGGCTGTGAAAGTATACATCATTAGAAGTGTTCTTACTAGGCAGATATATATATATATATATATATATATATATATATATATATATATATATATTATATATACCTGCCTAGTAAGAACACACATATATATATATATATATATATTGCAACGAGCAAGGTTGCGTAAAAACACGGGTTATTATTTCAGAAACGTTAGCCGCAACAAGCTGGTACAGGCAGGAACCCGGCAAGCACGAGCCACACACGGACGTCAACGTCTTCTTTCACGCTGGCACAGAGCTGGCGCCACTATGCTTCGGTACAATTACTCCCCGCGCAGAAAGGAGCCAACCTGGCGACCTAGGGAAAGGACACGACAAGGGGGTCATAGCACGGTTTGAGGCGTGATACGTGTACTGTTTCACGCCCACGGCAGCGTTGGTCCGAAGGTGGATCAATGTGCTCAACTTCATAGTTGACAGGGGATGTTTGCCGCACCACACGGTAGGGGCCATGGTATTTCGACGAAAGCTTCGGGGAAAGACCGGGAGGGGTAGACAGGACCCAGAGCCAAACCAGCGTTCCTGGGTTATGGTGTACAGTAGACGCAGAGGAATCGTAACCAGTTTTCCGGCGCCATCGGTCTTGCGCGGTAAATGAGCGAGCGAGTTGACGACACTCTTCGGCATAAGCAGCTGCTTCGGAAAACAGGCGTCGCTTCGGAAACATCAGGCCTGTAAGAAAGAATGGTGTCCATGGAGCATGATGGCTCACGTCCGTACAGGAGAAAGAAAGGAGAAAAGCCAGTGCTTGTTTGTGGCGCAGAGTTGTACGCGTACGTGACAAAAGGGAGCACTTGGTCCCAATTAGTGTGGTCGTCAGAGGCGTACATGGCAAGCATATCTTCAAGGGTACGGTTAAAGCGTTCCGTCATGCCAATGGTTTGTCGCTTCGGAAACATCAGGCCTGTAAGAAAGAATGGTGTCCATGGAGCATGATGGCTCACGTCCGTACAGGAGAAAGAAAGGAGAAAAGCCAGTGCTTGTTTGTGGCGCAGAGTTGTACGCGTACGTGACAAAAGGGAGCACTTGGTCCCAATTAGTGTGGTCGTCAGAGGCGTACATGGCAAGCATATCTTCAAGGGTACGGTTAAAGCGTTCCGTCATGCCAATGGTTTGAGGATGGTATGCCGAGGATTTCCGATGGAGAGTGCGACATGCCTTGAGTAGCTCGTCGACGGCGTTCGAGAGAAACACGCGTCCATGGTCACTCAGTAATTCACGAGGTGCGCCGTGTCGCAAAATGAGATGGTGAAGAAGAAAGGACGCAACGTTTTTCGCAGTGGTAGCAGGCAGCGCAGATGTTTCGGTGTAGCGTGTCAAATGATCCACGGCGACGATAATCTACCGGTTGCCTCGAAGAGAGTGGGGTAGAGGACCATAAATATCCATTCCGACGCGGTAGAATGGTCTCGCTGGGCAGGTCAAGGGTTGCAAAGGGCCAGCAGTGCTGTGAGAAGGCGTCTTGCGTCGTTGACACGTGGTGCGTGACCGAACGTACTGGCGAACGTGCCGATACATGCCGCGCCAGTAGTATTTTAGACGAAGGCGAGAGTAAATCTTAAATACTCCAGCGTGGCCACACTTGGGGTCATCGTGAAAGGCAGCGCAGATGTCCGAACGCAAATGACGAGGGATGACAAGGAGCCACCTACGGCAGTCCTTCACGTAATTGCGGCGATACAACAAGCCTTCACGGACAGCAAAGTGTCTTGCTTGACGATAGAGGGAGTGTGAAGTCGTTTCTGACGAACTGTGAGAGAGGACGTCGAGCAAAGAATTGATCCAGGGATCCTTGCGCTGTTCAGATGGCATGTCAGTGATGCTCAACGATGACGAATCGCAAATGGCAGTTGATAAGCAGGCAAGGTCAGGAGGCAGTGGAGAACGGGATAGTGCATCGGCGTCTGAATGTCTGCGTCCTGAGCGATAAACAACACGGATATCGTATTCCTGAAGGCGTAAAGCCCAACGAGCAAGGCGGCCAGTAGGATCTTTCATGGACGCTAACCAGCATAAGGCATGGTGATCTGTGACAACATCAAACCGACGTCCGTAAAGGTAGGTGCGAAATTTTTTTATAGCCCAAATGATAGCCAAGCACTCCTTTTCCGTGACGGAATAGTTGGACTCTGCCTTCGTTAGTGTACGGCTGGCATAGGCGACAACGTACTCGTCGCATCCATCCTTGCGTTGAGCGAGAATGGCACCGAGGCCGACACCGCTTGCATGCGTGTGAATTTCAGTGGGTGCATTGGGATCAAAGTGGCGGAGAACTGGCGGAGACGTGAGTAGCCGGCGTAGCGCTGTGAATGCCTCATCGCAGTGGGAATTCCAGCCAAAGAGGTCCGCGCTGCGGGAGAGAAGCTGAGTCAGAGGGGCAATTATAGAGGCAAAATTGCGAATGAAACGCCGAAAATAGGAACACAAGCCTACGAAACTACGAACCTCCTTTAGGGTAGTAGGCTTGAGGTACTCGGCAACGGCACGCAGTTTGGCAGGGTCTGGCGATATTCCTTCTTTTGAAACGACGTGGTCGAGAATTGTGAGTTTGCGGGCGCCAAAACGAAATTTCTTGAAGTTTAGTTGCAACCAGGCTGCCGTAAGGCACTGCAGAACTTGTTCCAGACGGAAAAGATGAGTTTCAAAATTCGCCGAGAATACAACTATGTCGTCTAAATAGCAAAGACAGATGTGCCATTTAAGTCCCCTGAGGACACTGTTCATCATTCTTTCAAAAGTCGCAGGCGCATTGCAAAGACCGAACGGCATTACATTAAATTCATATAAGCCGTCCGGGGTCACAAACGCCGTTTTTGGACGGTCTGGTTCCGCCATTGGCACTTGCCAATATCCAGAGCGCAGATCCAGTGAAGAGAAAAACTCCGCACCTTGAAGGCAATCAGAGGCGTCATCAATGCGTGGCAGGGGATAAACATCCTTGCGTGTGATGTTGTTTAGTCGACGATAATCCACGCAAAACCTGATGGAGCCATTCTTTTTTCGCACGAGGACCACTGGCAAAGCCCAAGGACTGCGTGAGTGCTGAATAACACCACGTTGCAGCATCTCGTCGACGTGTTGAGTGATGACGTCACGCTCAGCCTGCGAGACGCGGTAGGGGCGCTGACGAAGTAGAGTATAATGACCGCTGTCGATATGGTGAGCGACAACTGACGTGCGTCCCAAGGGAGGTTGTCCGTGGTCGAAGGAGTCGCGGAAACGGTCAAGTAGTTGAATGAGCTGATTGCGCTGGTCTTGTGTAAGGCCGGTGTCTACGCTGCGCAACAGAACGTCTTCGTCAGGTAGTGAGGGCGCGGTGCCAGCTGTGACAGCATCCACGGACATCGGTGTCGTATCAGAACGGGCATCGAAAGGAAAGATGTTATCATAAGTGTCAAGACTCCCAATGCATTCGCCATGCAATAAGGTAGCGGGACAAGGGAACGGATTGCACACGTACACGGCACTGGAGCCATCGGCAAGTGTTATGACGGCAAACGGGACGACAAGGTTCCGGCGACGAGCGCAATCTTGTGACGGCATAAATAGGGCAGTTGAATCGGAAACGGAGTTGCACAAAAAAGATACCGCGGCGACCGAAAAAGCAGAAATAACGACGTCAGCGGCGATGATCACCTCTTTGGGTGAGCGAGGGAGATCTATGAATGTCGTGCTGAATGGAAACAAAAGGAGTTGAGCACCAGCGCAGTCAACAACCGCATGATTAACGGAAAGAAAGTTCCATCCCAGGATGATTTCATGAGACACATGCGGAAGGACGACAAATTCAACGATGTAAAGCACTCCTTGAATCACAACACGAGCAGTGCATGTGGCAGAAGGTTGGACGTGTTGCGAACTCGCTGTGCGTAAAGGAATTTTCCACCAGTGGAGTCGTCACTTTGTTCAGTTTGCGGAATAACACTTCACTGATTATACAAATAGCGGCACCTGTGTCGACAAGAGCAGTTGTGGCGAAACCGTCCACAAACACGGCAATCTCGTTAGGGGGCGAAAGATGAGGCCTACGAAATTTCGTCGGTGGCGCAGCTCTTGGCTCAGGAACTGCGACTGTTAGTTTTCCCCCTGGGCGTGGTTGGAACGGCGAAGCATGGGGGAAGGAGACCGAAGACGGGGTGAAGGAGATCGACGTCGGCTGAAGTCTCGTCGACGTGAGCGGGGGTCATGTGAATCAGGTGCCACATGCGATTCTGATTGCCGAGGTATGTTGCCGGAATGCTGCATATCATTGAAATAGAATCCACGGCGACGACAGTAGCGCGTGACATGTCCTGGAATACCACAGTTGTTGCAGACGGGCCGGTTATCGGGAGTACGCCAAGAGTTTACAGGTGCTCGAGGTGGGGGAAAGGGCCGATTTACCGAATAAACTGAAACTGGTGACCTGTAGTAGTTGGTGGCTGGACTGTATGAAGGGAGCGGCGGTTGGGCAGGAGGTCGGCGGACGGCTTCTGCATAAGTCAGCGGTGCAGCCACTGATATTGGGGATGTGGGCGAAGGGAGAGCCTCGGAAACTTGCGTCTGAATAGCACGGTGAAGTGAGTGGTCCAGTGTTGTGGGGGTCTCGTTGATGGTGGCGACAAGAGAGAGCTGTCGAGCAACTTCTTCCCGGATGTACTGTTGAATTTGAGGGATTAACACGCTGTAGTCGGGGCCACTGCTTTTGCACTCCACGGCCGAAATATCAGCTGTTTGCGTATTAGCGCGACGTGTAGAAACTCGTTGCTTGCGCAGCTCATCGAAACTTTGATATAGCTGAATCACGGCCGTGACGGTCTGTGGGTCTTTGGCCACAAGCATATGAAAAGCGTCGTCATCAATGCCTTTCATTATATTCTTAATTCTACCAGCCTCCGTCATCCTGGCATCAGC
This sequence comes from Rhipicephalus microplus, assembly GCF_043290135.1. Lineage (NCBI taxonomy): Eukaryota > Metazoa > Arthropoda > Arachnida > Ixodida > Ixodidae > Rhipicephalus > Rhipicephalus microplus. Next base: position 267,202,489 of record NC_134702.1, on the reverse strand, counting down.
TCGCCTACAGAGGCTGATCACATCCTCAATGTAGCTCGTGAAGCTTTCACCATTTCGCTGAAATCGTCCCCGCAGTCCCAGTTCAGCACGAAGCTTACGCATCCATGCGGCACTTACGCATGGCGGGACGACCGAAAAACGAGGTGACGGCCTCTTTGAAAACCGACCAGGTGGTGATGTCGGCTTGGTGGTTGGTGAACCATAGGTTGGCCAAATCCGTCAAGTAGAAGATGACGTGAGTCAGCTTCGCGGGGTCATCCCACTTGTTAATCGCGCTGGCATGCTCGTACTCTGCCAGCCAGTCCTCGACATCTTGATCTTCAGTGCCGTTGTATACTGGTGGGTCACGCAGACGAAGTACACCAGAACACATGACAGGTGGCAGCGTGGAAGAGCCTTGTGGGGGATCGACGCGCTCGGTCATCACGGACTGAGATGATAGCTTACTTATGCGGAGCTCCAGGACGTTACCCAGCACCTCCACCAAATGCAACGAGCAAGGTTGCGTAAAAAAACAGGTGATTATTCCAGAAACGTTAGCCGCAACAAGCTGGTACAGGCAGGAACACGGCAAGCACGAGCCACACACTGACGTTAACGTCTTCTTCCACGCTGGCACAGAGCTGGCTCCACTATGCTTCGGTACAATATATATATATATATATGCGTGCGCGCGCACGCGTGTGTGTGTGAGTTTTCCGCCCCCTATATGTGAAAATAACTAAAAGGAAAAAGTGGGGTAGCCCGTACCACCAGCAGAAGGTATAACGGGCTCAAGCCAATCTAACATAAATGAAGAGGGGAAACTTCCCGATTTTTTTTTTTGAAAAAGCCAATTAGGTAAAAAAATAACGTGGGTAAAACCTAGTGAGTGCGGCATGAAACTGTAATAAATAAATTAGTTAGCTTCTGAGAATGAGCAGGTCGATATGCAGCAGCAGTGTATTTCCCCCACTTGAGTTTTTGGAGTTCGTGTGTGTGTGTGTGTGTGTGTGTGTGTGTGTGTGTGTGTGTGTGTGTGTGTGTGTGTGTTGTGTGTGTGCGCGTGTGTGTGTGTGTGTGTGTGTGGGTGGGTGTGTGTGGGTGTGTGTGGGTGCACGCGGGCGGCCGGGTCAAGTGACAACCACGTTTTTATTACGCTTACACATCGCAAAACCATGGCTGCTGTCGAGTGCACGTGACCTGCCTACGTTTGAGCGAGCACAGGTGCCAATTTGCCGACGATACAAAGTAGAACAAATAAGCCGTACTAAATGACAGAACCAGATGATGGAGACTGCTAGAAGACAAGCGCAGTGGAGTGCTATCGGGATTCGCCAGGGCCCGTGGAGAGGCTAACATAAAAAGACCGAACGGATGGTTTCACTCTCGATAGACACAGAAGCGAAAACTTGGGCGCACAAGTTGGAGCAATCGTCATGTTGTATCAATATGCAGAGGTGTAAAGAAGCAAACAAAACACAAAAATGACAGGATCTGGACTAAATTGAGAATAAATAAAATATTTTCACAAATCTTCGGGTATGTATCCGTCTTTTATTAGTTGCATTATCATGAGAAATTCGGGAGCGAAAGAGACGGAAACATTCAAAAGCGCAGGAACGCACGCAGTTGTGTTCGCGTTCTGCGGCATTTCGACGCTCTTTTCGTCTAACAGTTTTCATATTATTCACTTCATAACTGCTCGCTCAATTGCCAACATTGAAGTTACAGTCATTGAAATTTCAAAAAGCCTCGAGTCCACTGGTATGAAATCGCACATATGCTAAGTATATTTCATGGCTGTTGCATCTGATAATGTGTTGTGTGAATACAATAGACGTGTTTGGAGGAAGTAAAAAAAATATCTCATTTTGTGTTTAAGGAACAGTGGCAACAGCAATTGCTGAGTTTACTGATTCTAAATGAAATGATTAAATAAGGAACGTTTTCTGACGCGACATACTCACAGTTACTATAATCAGTTTAGATGCATTGGAAAGGTGTAGCTCTTCCATATCTGTTATTTGTAGTCCTATAGCATCTGAGTAAAATAAGCTCACAATTCTTACTTCCGCGAAAACTGATTGGTGTGCAAGGTTCCATCTCGAGTAAGGCAATACCGAACATTTGCAAGGGCTGCAGGTGCCTAAAAGCAAGGTCGGTAATAACCTGATGAGCACACGCCAGACTGACATTGAAGGAAGATTTAGCGGGTGACGCAAAAATGTACGTGCTCAATCGTAACTACCGGAGGCGCGCCGCGCATGCGATTCAATGGGCGCTCGCGAAAACTGTCCCCCCCTGTTGGGTGGCGCCGCAGCAGTGGTTCGGGAACTAGACCTGTCACGCTGGTTTCGGAGCACGCGGAGGGCCGTACCCGTGCGCTGTTTCATCCAGCGGCCGTGCCAGTGGTTGTGTCCCTGCGGCATTCTCGATGGCACACGTGCATGCCAACAATGACTGAAACTCAGACAACCGCGCTTGACATGATTCTTGCAAGACGCGCTTCTGGTTAAGCTTTTCCCTTTTTCATCCTAAACTGCATGGGACGACTTGGACGGCTCTGCCCATGAAGCGTGTGAACGAAGGAGTCTCCTTTCTTTCTAGTGCGCTGGTCTTCCACGTTCACCTTCGCAAAACCAATCGGCGTCGTTAGTTCACGGGTCGGGAACACACTCCGTGCTCTGCAGCAGCCGCAATAGTTGCGCAGCACACAACATGCCGCTAGTGAGTGCCTCATAATAACTCACATGCTCGCGATATGGGGCAGTGAGCAAAGGCAGCAATCGAGAAAAGTCTCGTCAAACTATAGAAGAAAAAAATGCTAACTTGTAGAAGAAAGACAGGGCGTGCTTAACACGGCTTCTCTGTATTTGTTTTTTGAGCTGTTTACCCTGAAAAATGAATTGTTACCAACTTGCCCAATTCTCGATACTACTCAGTGCAATTTCTGGCACACAGAGCTCCTTTTTATGACTGAATCTCCAGTTCGCTAACCCAGATGTTATAACGCCCATGACTGCTTTATCTGTCTGCAAGTCAGATCTCGTCCTGTGTCTTCCTGCTTCTCCATCTTCGTTTTTCGCGCTGTTTACCCTGAATAACCAAAAGTGTTTGTACGGCTCCGAGTATAATACATCTCCGTGTTGATCGATCTCAACTGCTGGTATCACTTTCAATAACGAACATCGACACCGCTTCCGCGGCACTTCGTTAGCATTTGCAGACAAATTACGAAACGTTCAGAACTGCTTCACATCGAAAGGAGTGGAAGCCGTGGACACGTTACTGGACAATGTCGATATAAGTTCTGACCTCCCATCAGATACCCAAACATCACTATGGAAACTCTTGCTTGAACTTAAGTCATGCTTCACGACTTCCTCTATGGTGCGCAGACTTCAATCACTATAGGCACAGGCCAACCAAGGAATGCCATGCCATTCATACGGAATTTCGAGAAATGCTTGACGACGGCATCATCGAACATTCAGTAGCACATGGTCGTCCTAGTTAAAAAAAAAATCACTGCCCGAACACTCCGCACAAATAGTTGACCAGCGAAAGCTAAAATATGTGGTTTCGGTGTTTAGCAGTGGGTTACTCCTGACGCTGTAGTGAATTATTACGTAAATGTTCGTGCTGCTTAATAAGGTTAAACAAATGTTTGGCTTCGGTTTCAAACACGTGGCATCTGAAATAAACCGCAGTGATTATTTCACATGCCACCCGTTGTGCCTGCCATGCTCACGGTCATGTATCACGGTAATGAGCAATTAAATTCGTCAATAACAGTGTCTATTCTCGAAACACACGCAGACACAGACGTCGCATCCGAAGCCTAAGTGCCGCTGGAGAAACACCCACCAAAAGCGGGTGTTCGTCTCAGTGAACGTGCTCCAGCAGTCATCACGTTGACGCGGCAACGCCTCTTTTTCGGCGTAGGCACTGCGCCGTGTCGCGTATTTATAGAAAGAATGAGATTAGCTGCCTTTTTCACTACTTCAAGAACTACACATTCGTTGTTCGGCGTGGCCTTATTTCAACGTTTCACTTCGTGAGCTAAGATTGCGGTGTGCATGGCATAATTCACCCTCTGCCGGCGCTTTTTTTTTTATTTTGAGCATAACCGGCAGCGCCATCTTAGGTCTTATTGCAGGAGGGGTGGAGGGGGGCACAGTGCTTCATAGAATGAATATTTGGCCTTCATAGTTCGTCTTACGGCCAACTAAATCGGCGGGTAACATACTACTTTCGACAGTGGCTTGTAAAAAAAAATAATAACAGATCAGTTCTGGGGCTGTGTGGTCATATATAGTTTTAATTCGTGCTCATGACGAGAGGATTTATAATATGGCGGGTTTAAATAGTCTGAAGAATTAGTGTCTGTTTTCTTGTTACAGAATGAATAAAATAGTTTCAATCGTTGGTTATGTCTTCGATCTTGCTATTATTGCAAAATATGATATCTCTTCATACTTAGGCAGCGTTCAGTTCGGTCACAGTTCCCCAGAACAAATCTTGCTGCAATCGACTGAATGCGTTCAAGTGCATCAATATGTACTTTGTGAAATAGATATCACACAGGACAGGCGTATTCCAGTTTTGGTCTGACGTAGGCATTATATGCGCTCTGTTTAATTTCCTTGGTTACACGTCTAAGATGTCTTTGTGAAAAGCCTAGGGCTTTTCTAGCTCTCTTGGGAACGCTGCAAATGTGTTCACATTATTTCCCACCCTCAGAAAACGTGATATTCAAGTATTTGTATGTGTGGTCTTTCCTAAAAACTTGATTGTTTAAGATGTACTCATTTTTAAACCTATTGACGCTTTTAGTGAAACTCTCGTGAACGTATTTAACAGTGTTTACTACCATTTCAATGTTTTACACCATACCTTCACTTGACTAAGGTAATGCCGAAGGTGGGTGGAATTGGTTCAGTCGGTCAGTTCGGTATACAACACACGGTCGTCAGCAAACATTCTAATGCGACACTTGATTGTATCCAGAATATTATTAACAACCACAAGGTAGAGAAGTGGCCGCAGTACGAAACCATTAGGTACCCCAGATGTCACCGAAAATAAACATGAATATGGTCCATCTAGAACCACCTTTTGTTTTCTCGAAGTTATATAGTCATGCATTACCGTTCGCTATTTAACGTGGTAGTGTAAGGCTGCCGGATCATCGGTTCACAGTTGCTGTTGGCACTTGGCATCCTAGGCCTGCTTTTGTGCCCGGACTGCACCATCGGCCCAGCGAATGCGACCTCCAAAGTTTCTGCTTTCAGCTTCCTTTAGAGTTGTCCGTGGAATACCATTGTGGAAAGCTTCAGGAGAAACTGATGCGCGCGTGCTCCGCTATACTGCTGCGACGAAGACGACGTCACTCACAATCGAGCCAATGGCGAGCGCGCTTCGAAACGACGATAAAAATGACGTAACTGATAGAACAGCTAATAGAGACCGCTCGTAACATCGCTGCCGGATAGTCTTACGTTTATCCTAGCCATATTTAGCTGTCGCTGTAAAAGACAGAAGGCTGCGCTTATGCGTCGATAAGTGGAAGTCGAACAACGTGACTAAAAAATTAGGGGACCCTTGAGCTTTGCCTTTAAGACTTCAACGCGATAGCTATATTCTATTCCTAGTGCGTACTTCAAACACCTAGCGTATGAAGTGTTTTCGAACTTTATACGCACCCACTATGTTGCCATAAGGCTTAAGTAACGTGTGTGACCTGCTTTAAACTATGAAGTCAATATTATAATCCCAAATGCTGGAGCATGACGGTAATTTACGCTAGTAACACGCGTCATTAAATGGACCCTGAAACACTTGTACTAGTGTCTACAAAATGATTACCTGGAAGAGCTCATTGCTTCACGAATTCAACGCCGAAAAATTTTCATAATTCGTCCAGTGCGAGAAGTGTAGTTACAAAGGTTTGTCCCATGCTGCAATTGCATTATTTCTTCTCTCGTCCTGACAAAAGCACTGGAAGCTAGGCAGTGAAGGATGGCAGGGCCACAGAAAAATGTCACGTGCCCCTCGTGACTTTGAGCACTTCCTCCTTTTTTTCTTGGAATGCGCGGCTTTTTTAGTGTGATATCGTGTGCATGGATGGATGGATGAATTGATATGGCTGTACCCTTTAGATCGGCCGCCACATCGCCATAATACTTAGTGAACCAAAAACTAGATTTATCTTTTTTTCTTTAAATAGTGAAGTTGAGGACTGATACTTTGCAGTGAAGGCCTTGATTTTCACTCGTGCCTTGACTTTGGCCACCAAGCAGATGACCTCCTTCTAGTCAATTCTACCCTCTTAAAGTCTACTTTGCCCTCCCTGTCCCTAAACCCCAGTGCTTTGAAAAACTCTGCCCATCATCTTGAACTATATGGTGAAGCCATTTACTGAACATATTCGTGTGTTCGGCAGTTTCTTTCTCCTCTTCACACTCACTGCATACCGTGTCTACCCCTTTGTATTTGGCCCGATATGTCTTGGTTCGCAATACTCCCGTCCAGGCTTCAAACAGTAGAGAACTACCCCGAGTATTATTGTAGATCTTTTCCTTGGAAATTTACTGTTTAAAGTTGGATAGATTTCTAGTGCGGACTTCTTAATCATGCAAATTTTCTACATATCGGTCTCCATTTCCTTCAAAATCTTCTTAACCAATAGTTATTTTTTGTTTGGCCCCTGCTATTTTCGAAGTATTTACCCGTCAACTTTCTGGTTGGCTTCTTTAATTTTGTATCGACGTTATTCTTGTACAAGTTGCTGAAAAGTTCCTAGTCCAACGCTCCTCCCCCATTTCTCTCAATCGCTTCTCAAATTATATCTTGCTGCTAGCTTCCCTGCCCTCAAATGATGCCCATTCCGTATCACCTTGTACTCTCTGATTTCGTGTATTCCCATGATCTCCTAAAGCAAGCCTACCTATTACAATTTGCTTGATTTCTAATCTTAATTGAACTTCAGATCTCATGCAAAAGATCGCATTTCCGAACGTCAGACCAGGAACCATGACCCCTTTCCATATTCCTCTCACAACATTATACCTAATGTAATTCTACAGTGCCATAATTTTTATCACTGCTGCATTACTTTTACCTTTAGTCGTTATGTATAATTCGTGTTGCCTTGGGTACTCGGTCCCATTGCTTATTCATATGCCTAGGTATTCGTATTTATCTGTTATATCTAGCGTGACCTGCTGTATCCTTCGCTCCCCACCTTCAATATCATCGAAAATTTTGACTGCTGATTTTTCCCTACTGAATCGGAAATCTAACCTATCTACCTCGTTACCACAGATGTTCATCAATCTCTGCAAATCTTTTTTGTCGGCCATTAGCACTATATCATCTGCGTACATCAATGCTGGTAGTGCCTGTTCAATGAGTTTTCCTTGTTTGAAGAAAGAGAGGTGGAAGCCAAGTCCACTTCCCACTGATTCGGTCTTTTATTCATGTAGGTACATCATTATTAACAAGGGGGACAGAGGACACCCCTGCCTAAGCCCCCGTTTTACCTCTTAGATATCCTTTTAAAGATTAGTGACTCCATCTTCCACACCTAGTGTGTACAGTATTCTCCGCAAGTACTCTTGAACCACGCTATCGTACGCTCCTTTGATATCCAAAAATGCTAGCCACAGGAGCCTGTGTTCCTTTTCTGCGATTTCGATGCACTGCGTCAGTGAGAACAGATTGTCTACCAACCTCCTGTGTATCCGAAACCCTTTGTGCATTTTCCGCAGCATCCCGCCATCCATTATCCATGCCTGCAGTCTTTCCTTTATAATCTGCATCGCCAACCTTTAGACCACTGATTTCACTGTTATAAGACAGTAGTTGCTTATATCAGCTTTGTCTCCCTTTCTTTTATAGACCATGCTCATCATTCTAAGTTTCCATCCATCGAGGACTTCACCATCGTTTATTGTCTTGCTCACTGCCTCTCTCAAAGTCCACTTAGACTTCGGACCCAATGTGTTTGTCAACATATTTGGAATGCCATCTGGGACTCTTGATGTGGTACTAGAAACCTTCTTCTCAGCCCTTTCCCACTCTCAATGTAAAATGGAGCCATTGCCCCAATTGATTCATTCTTCTCTGTTGTGGTGCAAAAGGCACTCCTTTGTTGAAATTTGTCTGTCACCCTTGCTCTTATATATTCAATACCTTCGGCCCATTCTAGCCTAGCGCCTTGAGTGGTAATTATAAAAATCTGCTCTAGGCTTATCTCATTTTTAGGAAGTTTAGTTGGTTCCAAAATTTCGCAGCTGCTTTTCTAGCTTTTTTATGTACTTCTGCCTGCCACTGAGCCCTCCTTCTTCTAATCTTTTCATTTATCAGAAAGAATGCTTCCCTTCCACATCTTGGAAAGATGACTCATTTTCTTTCAACCCTTCTACACTCCAATCGCTAGCTTCCTGTTTGTGATGGCGCCCCTGTTTGCTTCACCGGTTTCTCTCTCTGCCGTCTGTCCTGATTTCCTGCCCTGCTCGAAGGCTGCCGCGCCACCGAGTTGTATGTTCTCAGAGCCTCCGTGCTGTGGCCAGACGCTGCGGCCCCCTGACCTCCCTTCTCGCCTGTTCCTTCCCGCCTGTCGCCTTCTCCGCCACCCACGCCTTCCGTTTCACACTTCTCGGGACCGGGGCAAAGCGCCATCAGCTCCTCTACTCGCGGCTCGACCTCGGTCCGCCCTTCGCGTTCTTTTCGAAGGTCGCATTTCATTTGCTCTAATAGGCTGGCGGTAGCCTCCTCCCGCTCACGTGCCACCCCGAGCTGTTTTTGGAGTTCTATCATGTGCTCCTCTTCCGCCCTAAGCTCGCTCTGAAGCCCCTCGATGCTAGCCTCCATATACAGCACGGCCGCCTTCAGTGTCTCGCACAGCCAGCACACGAAGCTCGCCTTCTGCGCATCGGCCAAACTCGTGAATGCTGTAGCACCAGCGCTCGCATTCTTCGCATTTCACTAGCTCACTCTCACCCGTGGTTTTCCCAGTTTCCTTAGTCATCGCCCACCCAACCATCGGACCGAGCGTCCGACAGTCCTAAGTTTAACCCTGATCCCACTTTCCAGCCGTCTCCGCTAACTCTCCTACCTACCTACCACTTGTGATCCTACCGCTAACTCTCCTCGCATGGATGAATGGATGGATGGATGGATGGATGGATGGATGGATGGATGGATGGATGGATGGATGGATGGATGGATTGATGGATGGATGGATGGATGGATGGATGGATGGATGGATGGATGGATGGATGGATGGATGGATGGATGGATGGATGGATGGATGGATGTAACTGGCTGTACCCTTTTGATCGGGCGGTGGCTCACGCCACGTAGCCATAAAGTTAAGTACTACCACTGTTTAAGGACTGAATTTCACTCGCGCCTCGACTGCCACCAATCTGTTAGCCTCCTCCTGGTTATTTCGACCAGTTTGAAGTCTATTTTGGCTTCGCTGTCGCTAAATCCAAATTATTTGAAAAATTCGGCGCCATTATCTTCGGCAATAAGGTGGAGCCCTTTACAGAACAATATCAAAATTTCAGCTGTTTCCTCCTTCTGTGCATACGCATTACATACATTTCTGTGCTTTCGTATTTTGCTCGGTACGTCTTGGTGCGCAATACTCCCGTTCTAGCCTCGAAGATCAGAGAACTACACCGAGAATTATCATAGATTTTTCCCTTGCAATTTCCTACTTAAACGTTCGGTATGTCTCCAGTGATAATTTCGTAGACATTCCCATCTGTCACATGTCCCTCTCTGTTTCGTTCACCTTCTTCTTAACCGATGTTTCCTTTTGGCTAGGTATTCTGCTGTTGTCTAAATACTTGCTTGAGAATTTCGGAGTTCGTTTCCTCCATTTAGTAGCGACATCTTTCATGTACAAGTAACTGAAAACTTTCCTATCCTAGACCAAAGCTCCTCTCCCAATTTTCTGAATCGTTCCTCAAATTCTATCTTGCTGCTAGCTTCCCTACACTCAAATGATGTCCATCCCACGTCTTCCTGTATCTCTTGATTTGGGGTATTGCCGTGTGCTCCCAGAGCAAGTCTACCTATGCCACGTTGTTTAATTTCCGATCTTGCCTGAACTTCTCATTTCATCCACTAGACCGTATTGCCGAACGTTGAACCTGAGACCACTACACCTTTTCAAATCCCTCTCACAATGTCATTCCTATTGTAGTTCCACAGTGCCCTATTTTTCATTACAGCTGCATTTCTGGTGGCCTTAGTACTTACGTATCTTTTGTGCTCCCTGAGATACTCAGCCCCGTTATTTATCTATACGCTAAAGTATTTGTATTTACCCACTATTTCTAGCGTGACTTCCTGCATCTTATGCTCACTGCCTTTGTTATGATTTGAAATCCTGTCCGCCAAATTTTCCCACCTAAACTTCAAATTCAACCTATCTCCCTCATTACCACAGATGTATATCAATCCCTGCAAATCTTTCTTGTTGTCGGCCATTAGCACTATATCATCTGCGTACATATGCTGGTAATGACTGTTCAACTTGTTTTCCTTGATTGACAAAAGGGAGGTTGAATCCGAATCGACTCCCCTCTAATTTCGCTTCTGGTCCCTGGAGATAAAGCATAAATAATAAAGGTGTTAAGGGATATCCCTGTCAAAGCCCGCGTTGTATCTCTATAGGTTCAGATACCTGTTCTTCCCATTTGATTACTACCTTGTTACTTTTATAGATATCATTTAGAAGATCAGTTATTTCGTCTTCCACATCTAGTCGGTCCAGTATTCCCCGTATGTCTTCTTGAATCAATCTATCATAAGCTCCCTTGATATCTAGAAATGTCAGCCACAGGGACCTGTGTTCTTTTTCCGCTATTTTAATACACTGCATCAATGAAAACAGATTGTCCTCCAACATCCTTCGTTTACGGAATCCATTTTGTAGTTCTCCCAGCACCCCCTCATTCTCCACTCATGTCTGTAGTCTTTACGTTTTTATCTGCATCACCAGCCTGAAAACTAGTGATGTCACTGTAATAGGACGGTAGTTGTTTATATGGGCTTTGGCCCACTTTCCTTTATATATCCTGCTAATCCTGCTTATATTCAACTCATCGGGAGCTTCTACACCCATTTTTGTTCTGCTCGCTGCCTCTCTCAATGTTTGCTAAGAGTTTGGTCCTAGTTTCTTCAATAGCATAATTTAGATGCTGTCAGCGCCTGTTAATGTGCTATTAGGAACTCTGTTTTCTGCCCTTTCCCACTCCCGTTGTGCCAGTGCTGCTACTGAGCTAATTGGTCCATCATTATCTGGTACGATACATGCAGCGCTTTCTTGATGTTTAAATTTTTCTGTCATCATTGTTTTTATATCTTTCATTGCCTCATCCCCTTCTATTCTGATTCCTTGAACTGTATTTATAAGCCTCTGTTTCATGCTTGTCTTATTACTCAGAGAATTGAGACGGTTCCAAAACTTTGCAGCTGCCTTTCTATCCTTTTTGTTTACTTCCGCCATCCATTGGGCCCACTTTTTTCCAATATTTTCAGTGATCAAATCGGACGCTTTCGTTCTGCAGCTCAAAAAGTTATCTCATTTTCTTTGGACATCATTTTGAAGTTCACCCCTTTGTTTAGCATACCTGTGTTTTCTGGAGGCTTCCTGACGTCTTACTGTGGCTTCCTTAAAACTTCCTCATCCCACCAGCTCTTGCATTTGTGTCTGCTTTTCCCGGTTGATTTGACTCGTACCTGAGCAAGCTCTAACTCAAACAGTCGAGTTATATTTGTGTTCGTCCACTCTGTTTTAGTATCCTCGGTGGTCATTTTCTTAATATCTTTGGTTGCCATTTCTATTTGCCTTTCTGAATAAATACTACCATGTGGTTGCTCGTAATACCGCCTTTTCAATTTCATTTCTCTTCCAAAACTCAGCTTGATACGTTTGTGATCACTACCTAAGCTTCTCGACCCATATTCATCTATGTTTATTACCTTAGCCGATCCTACATCATATATCACATTAGTACGTAATATATCGTTGACTGCAGCCTTCCCGCCTCTTATGTTATCTGCCCTTCGTATTTCTCGGTGCTGTTGCAAATGATTAAATCATGCCTTTCACACATATCCATTAGCATTTTGCCTGTTGGGTCAGTATATTCATTCATATCTTCAATGCGCGCATTCATATCTCCTAATATAATTACCTCGCACTCTCCCCATAGTTCGTAAATGTCATTGCCTATGCACTGCACCATTTGTTAGTTTTCCTCTCTGACTTTTTCCCCTGTCCTCAAGTATACATGCACCTCTATGTTTATTTTCACCACCTCAAAGCCTTTCTCTCGAATCATTTGCCATATCTCTTGGTTTTCGTTGACAACCACGCTTTGCTGGATGTATGCATGTATGTATGGATGGATGGATGCATGGATGGATGGATGGATGGATGGATGGATGGATGGATGGATGGATGGATGGATGGATGGATGGATGGATGGATGGATGGATGGATGGATGGATGGATGTGGCTGTACCCTTTAGGTCGGGCCGTGGCTAACGCCACCTAGCCGTAATACTTACTGAACTAATCATTACATTTATCTTTTTTTCCTTTAAATGGTGAGGTTGAGGATTCGTACTTTGCAGTGAAGGGTTTAATTTTCACTCGTGCCTTGACTTTAGCGACCAATCAGATAACCTCCTTCTAGTTAAGTCTACCTGCTTAAATTCTATTTTGCCCTCCCTGTCCCTAAACCCCAGTGCCTTGAAAAACTCTGCGCCATCATCCTGAACTATAGGGTGAAGCCCTTTACAGAACGTTATCAAGTGTTCGGCAGTTTCTTCTTCCTCTCCACACGCATTGCATACTGCGTCTAACCCTTCGTATTTGGCCCGATACGTCTTGGTTCGCAATACTCCCGTCCTGGCCTCAAACAGTAGAGAACTACCCCGAGTATTATCATAGATCCTTTCCTTGGCAATTTCCTGCTTAAAAGTTCGATAGATCTCTAGCGCGGACTTCTTAATCATGCCAATTCTCCACATGTTAGTCTCCCTTTCCTTCACTTTCTTCTTAACCGATAGTTCTTTTTGGTTTGACCACCTGCTGTTTTCCAAGTATTTACCAGTCAATTTTCTGGTTCGCCTCCTCCATTTTGTATCGACATTTTTCATGTACAAGTAGCTGAAAACCTTCCTAGCCCAATGCTCCTCCCCATTTCTCTCAATCACTTCTCAACTTTTATCTTGCTGCTAGTTTCCCTGCCCTCAAATGATGTCCATCCCATATCACTTTGTACTCCCTGATTTGGTGTATTCCCGTTTGCTCCTAATGCAAGCCACCCATTCCACGTTGCTTAATTTGTAATCTTGCTTGAAATTCTGATCTCATGCACAAGGCAGCATTGCCGAACGTCAGAAAGACGCCATAGCGCCGCTTAGTGGTTTCCCCTCAAACGGCTTCCTCGTCCTACTACCCTCGTCCCACTACCCTCGTCCCACTACCCCTATCTAGTTCACTGTAATTCAGGTCACTGTTTCCATGCACAATATTACCTGGCTTTACTGCGCTAGTAGCAACACACCGCAAGCAGCAGGAGCCACAGCAGCGACAACCATGACCAGATCACGTCTGCTATCTCGGAGGTCATAGCAGACGTTTTTTGGTTTAACTGCGCACCACTAGATAGTACAACTTGTCCAACGTAACTACGTGTAAATTGAATTTTTTAACCACTCGCGCCAATCACCATAGCAACACCCGGCGGTTATTTTTTCCATGAATAAAATAAAGAACAAGCAGCATTTTATTGCGTCCCTTGATGCACGGAAGGTTCTATATTCAGTGCAGCTAGAACGATTACTAGTGAATTTTGTAGGTGTCCGTCTGATGTCATCGGGATGATTTTGAGAATGTCCTACTGCGGCACTTGGGTTCGTGTGCATTTACCTTAATTTCTCGGTAAGTAGGGCACCATTGTTAATAACATTATCGTTTTATATGTTGTCACACATTGAGCTTTCACTCTAGCGTAAAGTGTTATTTGACTGTAGTGTCCCTTTAACCGCCCCACGGGTGCTTTGAAGGCACCGCTGCTACGTAGTCCCCATTTTTCCTGAGGAAGGAACCAAGTCGGCTCTGAAACGTCAGGTTTCTTCAAATACTTTTGGTTCGAGTTTAAATCATTTACTCATATGCGCAGTTCGTTTTCATCCAATGGTTGGCGTGGTCCTCGGCGTTCCATTTTCTTTTTAGCACGTTTTTATTCACTTTGGTAAGTCACTCCAGTTGCTGTAGGTATAGTCGCTGTACTGCTGTATGGTGTCACGGTAACTGCCATACCGTCGATGACATCAATTTCTGCAAGTTTCAAGGCGATGATAGGTAGATTATTTTTGGCAATGTGCACATATTTGCTATTTTTTGTTGTCGATTACACTTCCAGACCTTGTTATCGCTGTCAGTGCTGTGTATTTTTGCGCTACATTCATTTGCACTGATCCTGCACGTGTTCAAATGCTTGCGCTTTTTTTGACGTTCACTCCACCGTAATTTTCTTGCGAAAAACCAAACCTTCTTGTGTCCCCAGCTTGACCACACTATGTCAGAATGCAATAAAAATTGTGGGACCCTTAAGCTTCGCTTTTAAGAGTTGAACGCGATAGCAAAATCTGGCCCCATGTGCGCCTTTCAACCACTCTTGTTACACACACACACACGGGCACACGCCCACACGCCCGCACACAAACGCGCGCGCGCGCAGGCGCAACGTACCTAAAGTAATGGTACAGGTTTTTGATCTATTTAACAGCACCTTTATAACTATTAACAGATCTATGTAGCAGCGCCTTTATAATGTATTCATAAATGGTCACATTCCGTCGTCCTTCTTGCGTTAGTTACTTGGCAATTGTTCGACTTGTTCTGCTGAAGACCTCTTCCGGCCAACTGCAACAAGCATCACCTTATGGTCGGTGAAATGGCAACTGCAGTACTTCACTTCTTTAATAGTGTCGTGAGAATGAAAGGCTAAATCAATGCAATTGTTGTGGTTTGTTCAAATGACATTTCCTTGAAGGGGCATGAAATGTCTCACAATGCCTCATATACGGCGGCCCATTACCTAGCGTTTGCTGTTTGTTTGATCAACGCCTCAGAAAAGGCATGATATGTTTTCCGCTAGATGGACATAGTTGTCCATTTTTAGTAGGGTGCCTCGGTGCACGCGCCCCCTTGGAGAGTGGATCCAGCCACACTTTCAAGGGGTCAGCGCCGCCTTCTGATCGTCAGCCGCAATTCCCTCCCCCCCCCCCCCGTCTCGTCGCGGCTGGTTGAGCGCGACACGTGCGTGGCGTGTTTTTTTTGGGGGGGGGGATGAAATGCTCGGGTGTTGCGTGCCACAGTGCACAAACCACTCGCGAAATGACTACAGAATGTTCAGATTCTCAAAAGATTAAAAAAAAAGCGACTCCTGTGGCTTGTAAAGATCATGCGCGACAAGAGACGACCCACGGACCACTCGTGTTTGGGCAGCGTAAGTTATGCCATTTTAGCATTTCAAGTTATAACTTAAAGCGCTGTCACACGGACACTTTCAATAGTGATCAAGCCTGATGTGATTGACTCTCTTACGTCAGCTGCAGAAGGGCGCCAGTCATTGTAATGAAATTTGATCCTGAGCAGGCCTAATTGCGATTACCTGTGCACCGGATCCAATACACCTTTATTTGCATGCTCTGTTCTTGCGTATTTAACTCGTTGATTTTGGATAGCACCAAATACGCTGTTATTTATCGCTTGTTGTACACATACTTCAATTGCACGAGAATGGGTGTCTATGTTGTGCGCTTGTTGCTACCGGCACCTTCATCTGCTTCTTTTAGGGACAAAGGTCCTTACGCCATCGGTCGTATGTCCCGTGTCATCGTGCCGTAGTAGTAGTAGTAACCAGTAGCATTGAATTGCATGTCTATAAAATGGTGGCACAGCATATCCACCGGGTGAATGATGACGAGTGGGGCGAGGCGTTCGTCAGTCCATCCGTGCTTTTGTGCGTCCGTCTGTCAATTAATGCGTCCGTCCATCTGTGCGTCTATACCTGCGCTCGCCTCTGCGTTCGTCCGTGCGTCTGTCCGTCCATACATCATTCCGTGCATCCGTCCGTCCATGCGTTCGTCCGTGCGTCTGACCGTCACAGCGTTCGTCCGTCGCTGCGTTCGTCCATCGATTCGTCCGTGTGTCTGCCCATCCATGCATCCATCCATTCGTCCGTCCATGCTATGCTGTGTTTCGTGGATTTGCTGGATGGACGGACGCACGGACGGATGCATGGGCGCACGCAATAATGAAAGCAATAACGAACAGACGGAAGCACGGGCAGATGCTTCGCTCCACTCATCATTATCCAAAGATGTACTGTTATTTTCCTCTTTTCTCACGACAGCACGTATTTCTTATTCTTTTTTTTCTCCACTCAGCTATAAACAGCAAACTGTTTTTACACTTTTGTGGAAGGTACATAACACACAGACATATTGAAAGGTCATGCGACTGAGGTGTGTGTTTAACATCTTTAACCTATATAAGTAGTTACCGGCTAGTCCAAAAAGACGCTAATTCAAGGTGTTAACGCGGTTGGCATCGACGGTATTTTTCTGCTGCGAGCAACTTCAGCGGCTAATGTGGCTTTAAAGATGAAGACTAGAGACAAGAAATCTTAGACCTTCACACTCCCGATCAGAAAACTTTGTATTTCTCTCATGTTGATTGAGTATCACACGTTTCGATGCAACAAACTCGGTATGCAGCCGTGCAACACTCGTTGGCTGGCCATCGTAGGTATAGGTGGCTTGCGTAGAAGGCATTGTAATGGCGGACTCCGTAGCAGACGACGCGGTTGTCCTCACCCTCCAAGGTGGTGGATGGGGGCGTGCGCATCGAGGAACCCTAATTTTTAGAGCTGTGTGAAAGTTCTGTGTTTTTAGCGGCGATGAATGCACTATCTCGGCCTTTATTCACGTAGTTCGATGGCCTCCCAAATGCGGCTACAAATCACCGAATGGGCTTGTTCTCGTCGTGACACTTGTCGAACAAAATGCGTTAAGGAGACTCCTTCAAGTACATGCATTTATGTAGTGTTTTTCCCCACGCACTTGCAAGTAACATTCTGGCTTTGCTTGGTCTTCGTTTGGTTTGGCGTAATTTATTGATTGATATGTGGGGTTTAACTTCCCAAAACCACCATATGATTATGAGAGACGCCGTAGCGGAGGGCTCAGGAAATTTCGACCACCTGGGGTTCTTTAACGTGCACCCAAATCTGAGCACATGGGCCTACAACATTCCCGCCTCCATCGTAAATGCAGCCGCCGCAGCCGGGATACGAATTCGCGACCTGCGGGTCAGCAGCCGAGTACCTTAGCCACTAGACTCGGTTTGGCGTAGTATGTTAGCGTACAGGCACTGTATTGTAAGAGTTCTATCCATTCATAAGTGTTTCGTGGAAGCTGTTATCAAAGTGCGAGATGTGTATAAGACTACCGACTGTGCTGAATATGTAATGTCTTCGTTTGATGCGTTAACACACATGAAACGCTTGTGACGTGTTAATGTCAGATTAACTTGATCAGTAGTCAAGAAGGCAAGAAGGAAAATAAAACATCGTGGCTTTTTGGTAGGACACCTGCTTGCCATGCGACATCCCAGGTTCGATCCTTATTTGAACCGAGAAATTTGTCCTTTATTTCATATGCTTCTTTCTCGGTTTTCAAATCACGGGCGATTGTTCGCTTAGAATGAACGTTGCCGACGCCGTTGGGGGAATTTATGCGACAGGAGCTCTCTGGTGCTATCGCGTTAAAAAGTGTTCGTCTCAAGTCATGCTCGGCGAAAGAAGGACCTGTAATTCCAAGCTGTTATTGAAGCACGTCATGCTAATTTTTACGAAGGCTTTGTAATGATAGTTCCTACTAACGAGACACTCTTTTCTGTCCATTTTTCCTCTGAGAATGAAAGCATTCCGTTTGCGAACTCGCAATAATGCTTCTACTACGATGGATTTTTTTTGCATTGAAACACGATGGCTAGTTTGCTGTCAATATTGTTCCCTGTACTGTCTCGTGAAATGTTTTGACTAGTGCATGCCTTTCAGTTTCATGTAACCTTTGTACGCATAGGTACGTACTGTGTTCCGAAGGGCGCTTTGGTGTGCTGCTAATATAAGGAGCCCATAGCCCTGCACGAGTCCCAGTCTCTTGCCCCGCCGCGGTGGTCTGGTGGCTAAGGTACTCGGCTGCTGACCCGCAGGTCGCGGGTTCGATTCCCGGCTGCGGCGGCTGCATTTCCGATGGAGGCGGAAATGTTGTAGGCCCGTGTGCTCAGATTTGGGTGCACGTTAAAGAACCCCAGGTGGTCAAAATTTCCGGAGCCCTCCACTACGGCGTCTCTCATAATCATATGGTGGTTTTGGGACGTTAAACCCCACAAATCAATCAATCAATCAGTCCCAGTCTCTTTCGTTCCCTTCTGTTTAAAAAGGATAGCCATTGAATAAAGAATCAGCCGATGCAACCGCAGAAGTGCATACGCACCCGGTACGGAATAAAAAAGGGCGCCATTTTTTCTACCTAAAAAACAAAAACAACAAGTTTTATTTTTCGCTTTCTCTTTACTCAGCGCGATCTTTTGGTTGCCCTTGACAGGTCCATGTGCCACCGTTGCTTACCTTGCGTAGTGTTGTCAAGGCTCCAGTTTTTCTTCTCTTATTTGTTTTTTTCTATGGGCCAACGGTGATGCTATGGTGGTGCTGTCTGTTATCGGAAGCGTTTTGCAGCAAGTGGCCGTGTGACGCCGGGCTAAACATTGACGAGACGGAGGCTGCGCAGGTTTATGGGCAATGAGTACCTTGATGCTTGACTGTTGGGCTGTCGTTCGCTGACCTGGTGTGGAATGTTCCGTTGGCGCGTCGATGAGCCGGCCGTTGCGGCAGCCCGAAAGGAGGTTGTAGTGAGCCAGAAAGTCTGACCCAATGATTTGTTCAGCGACGTCAGTGATGACGAAGTTCCAGTCAAGACGATAGTTATAGCGCGACAATATAAAGACGACAGAGAGACAAGAAGGAGAAGAGTGCGCGTCTCCTTTTTGTTCTTCTGTCGTCGTTCTGTTCTCGCGCTACAACTATCGTCATTTCATACCAACTAGCCCAAATTACCACACTTCTAAGCTCCGGTCAAATTTGCGGCGTATGTTCTCGAGTTGGACGTGCTGATGCAGAGAGCCGTAAGTCTTGATTGTGAACCAGTTGGCCATGCTGAGCACAAAAGATGTCGGCCGGCGAAGACCGCGAAGGCGGAATCGCGTGTAGCAGCAAATATCGGAACGGCTGTTGACCAGGCAACGCTGCTTTGTAATTTGGCCGGTGACTAAAATGCGACCAATGCGATGGCCTTTGGTTTGGCACCTTGCGGCCGTTTTTAAAATGCGCAGCAGCCTTTAACTAGCCTGTATAACGCTGTCCCTCACCGCACTGCTCCCCTCGCCCGAAGGTGTTGGAGCGGTGCCGAGTAGCTCACGCTCTCCTATTAGTGCGCGTTGACGTCTCTCTCCTTCGCTTGCCGCGCGCTGGTCGTGCGTCAGCTCTCTCGCGCTTCATCCTCGCCACCACTCGCAATGCTTGAGCCCGCTGCTCATGTGGGCATCATATCACCCGCGCCGTCTCTCTCCTCTTGTCGGTGAGAAGCCGTGAGTCGGCGGGTGCGCGTGCTTCATGTGCCTGCGGCGCCGACAATGTGGACAGCGCACCGCTGATTGCTGCGCGATCGCGCTGACGGGCGGCACGCCATCGCGGCATGCTTCTCGCTAGTGTGCGCGTACCTTTCCCGGCTGTCCGCAGCGTTGTAAGCGTTAGCGAAGCCGATCGCATTCGCGAACGGCGACGTCAACACTGACATGACGCCAGCCGAACACAAGCAAACGCTGAACGCAAGTGTCAGCAGTGTTCGGCTGAAAGCCAAACGCAAGCGTCGGCAGTTAAAGACCAGCGACACCGACGAGGTGCGAGTCAAGAACACCGATCGTGTTTCCGAATACAGACGGCGCACGGGTAACATCGACAAGACGCGAGCCAAGGAAGCCGAGCGCAAGCGTCTTCCACGCGTCCCGCCTCCCGTGTCTTTGCGTTTCAAAGAAACGTTTACTCGAGTAAACACTACACCGAGTTTCGCTTCAAACCGTTCTTTCAGCACCTGCGTCGACGCCCATTTCCACCGGGTCCACGCCGTGCGCACCGCTGCTGCTTCGCATACCAACAGGGTTCCCTTTGGAGAGATGATCCATAGTTTTTGAGCTGCCGTTGTCGTTTTACGCATGTCCCACGGAACAGGGTGATTGACATTGCCAGGCTTTGTCACCGAAGTGTTGATCGTAATTGACTGATTGATTGATTGATTGATATGTGGGGTTTAACGTCCCAAAACTACCATATGATTATGAGAGACGCCGTAGTAGAGAGCTCCGGAAATTTCGACTACCTAACCTGCACCCAAATCTGAGCACACAGGCCTAGAAGAAGAGTTGATCGTTGTAGCACGGATCATTGATGTCAGGTTGCAGCGACGAGGTGGTGTTACGTTCACGGCTTTGCGAATGACGGTACTGTTGCATACGAGGACACGTTCATCCAGCTGTTGTTGAATGGAGGTGAGGCGTCGATCGACGTCGTCGATACGGCGCGCAAGCTCTGTGGCGTTGAGCGGTGCGGCGACAGCCTGGATGATGGGCGACAACTGTGGCGAGGAGGTCCCGACGACGCGATCAGCATTGTCCGCAATTTCATTGAGAGGGAGCTTGACCTAGGCCTGCAGACTTGCCTGGGCGTGCGATGGGAGTAGTTGGAGCTAAAGCAACCGCAGGAAAGAATCCTGGACTTGCATATTGCCCGCAGGCGTGCGCATTTGGCGCAGAAGCTGCGAATGTTTGCACTCAGCAAGCTCCGCTGACTGCAGTATCGTATCTTCTGTTCTTCCGAGAGTGTCAAGCGAAGGATAAGTGCAGTCTTCAGGGGCTCGTACAGGTTGGCCGTTGGTGGGTTCGCAAGAATATCCTGGTCCTCGTTGGCGTAACGTGTGTTCAAATGGCGACGACCTAATCGTAGCGGGTCCGATTTTGCGTGATGCGCGCCAAGGAGAACTGACTCTTGACCTGGGCAAACCAGACCTTGAGCGAGTTCATCCAAAACAGCGCAGGCCTGAGAGCAACACCCCGGGAAGCAGCGTGCGGGATGGCTTATGGAGCTCTGACGTCCTCATTGGAGCCGGTATGCACGGCCTTGTTAGCGGAGACGTAGTGAGATTGCTTCTGTTGCTGTGTCTGCAGTTGCTGTTCAAGTTGCACTTGATGGGGGAAGCGGTGAGGACTCCGGAGTCAGCTATGGCGGTGCGGTTAGTTCATTATCCGGGTCACCAGATGTGGGATGTCATGTCAAGACCGCATCTCAACATAAAACATAACGACTGTCGATTACCGTGGTCGAAGCAGCAGAGCGAACATGCAGAGTCTGCGCCCAAACGGCTAGAGAAACAAAAAATGAAACCGAGCCTGGCAGCTTGAATTTCATAGCCTCCAGTAGTGACGTAGGCCTCTGGTGAAGCTGCCGTGGCACTATCTCTTCTCAGAAGCATGTTGCAGCAAGTGGCCATGTCAGGCCAGGCTAACCAGTGACAAGACAGAGGCTGTGCAGGTTTGTGCAGTGGTCCCCACAGGCTCAACGTTAGTCATGGCTGTAAACGCGACGCCTGCTGTAAAGCTCCGTTGCTTGCTGTTGTACCCAGCACTCACACCCAATATGTTACGAGGTTGGTTCACTATATACAAGATGTACTTAAGCAGGCTCAGGGAAGCTGGGTATTCCAGCCATTTGCTGAACACTATTTGCAAAAAACTCATCCCAGTGATAAAAGGTACGGCAAGTAGTCCCAGAAGAGTACAAAGTGAAAAAAGAAAGCTTGCAGTTCTCCCATATGTTCATAGGTTTTCCCATGACTTGAAAAACGTAGCAGCGAGATATGGAATAACCTCGGTTTTTACAGCACCCAACAAGCTGTCTAAGTTGTGTCCACGACTTCGGAACATGGTGGAGTCCGGCACTACGCAGAGTAAGAACAGATGCCAGATGAAACACAGCCAACAATACCGGTCTTGCAGAACAGCAGTGGTATACCAGGTTCCGTTCAGCTGTGGCAGATCTTATGTCGGGCAAACTGGAAAGTTGTAAACACACGGTTGAGGGAGCATGACTCCGCTTTGCGTAGTTCAGGACGAACACATCTGGTGGATCACTGCAAGTCGTGTGGGTGCGTACCACTTTTTACAGACACAAAGATTCTGTCAACTCACAAGAGAAAAATTAACAGGGAGTTGATTGAAGCATTCCATATTAGAAACATGGGAGGAAAATGTGTTAGCCAAGCTTCCGTCACCTTGTCCGATAAAGAATTTGATTTTTTGAAAGGCACGTGCAACAATCCGTCTACAGATGCGTGAACTCTTCAATGTTTGTCGTTTGTGGTTCTTATCATGACGTAGCGCTGAATAAGCTTTCTTTAGGCTATCTCGTTTGTTCCTGGATCTACCGTTGGGGGGGGGGCGTGTGGGCTACGTGAAGATATAAGTACAGTTCGTTGTTCAAAATAAACCAGTTGTGAGTTTGTGCCCGTGTTGTTTGCCTCTTATCCTTGTGTCCGTGTACGTGCTTGCGCAAAGAAGTCATGAAGATGTACTTACTACGCTCTAAGGCAAAAGGGTGTTAAAGGGTGTGTTGTTCGTCCTTTTAGGAACTAAAGGGGCTGGCACAACCATTAATTCTTTTAGGACGAACGGCACCGGGTCTAACAGTCAGTCCCCTTAAGGGACTGTTACTCGTTAGTCTGCTAATGTTAGTCCCCTTAAGGGACTAACATTTATTCCACACATTTACACCTTAGTGAGTAACCGTTAGCCCCACAGTTCACCCCAAAGGACTAACGTTTAGTCCTCACATTGGCACCTTATAGAGCAACTGTTAATCCCCACAATTACACCTTATTGGGCAACCGTTAGTCTTCACAGTTGCACCTTTCCGGACAAACGGTTGATCCACTCAAATACTCCAATCGGATTAACTTTTTGTCCCCAGTTCGAACATTGTTTTTTGTTTATTTTTCGCCAAGCCTAGTACTTTTTCGCGTGTTTTTCTGCGCAGTGAGCAACAAATTCCACAGAAAAGAACACGCAAAAAAGTAGTTAGCCACCCATGTGTAACTGCTTTCACAGTCACGGCAACAACGAAAGACAAAAGTCAGAAATCAAAATCTTTTATTTTTCTACATACACATGAAGTTTCCCCATTCTTTTAGGTGAATTCATGGTGAAGTGTACAAGTCCAGTCTTGTTGTCAAATCTTGTTCACTCTTTGGGGAGCTCCTCTGACGGAAGCGATAGATGACAGGCATTGCAGACGCTTGTGCATGCAGTCTCCTGCCTGTTGTGTTCCTACGGCTGCACGTACAAGAATATAGTAAAAATTGTTAGGCAAACGTTACAGAAGATGAAGATGCACGCATATGACAAGTACGTGCACGTTAATATAAATACAAGCGTTAAAATATGACACGCAAATAACTTCACCTTCACATCTCGCACAGTCCTTCTGAAGCTGCTCTGATGAAAGAGATGGGTGACAGGCATCGCAGACGCAAGCGACACAGTCTTCAGCATGGTGTGTGCCCACGGCTGCACAATAAGTATGTAAAATAGTGAGTCACACGTGACAGAGGATGAATATCAATGCATATAAGGAATACGTGCAAGGTGAAATGAAAACATATGCGATATGACATGCTAATAATTTCACCGTGATGTCACACATCGTCAAAAACTCATTTCGATCCCCGTAGTGCAACAGCTTAGGAGCGGTGGCCGCAGTCACAACTCCGTGAACCACCGTGTCGCTAACAAGTCGGTGAGTCCTAAGTGAGTGACGTCATTCAGCTCGAAAAAGCGAATGCGAGACCAAACACGGCCCTTTACGCGGAGTGTCTGCCGCCAGCGAACTTCCAACAGGAGAGCGAGGGTACGCTTGGCCGCCGCCACGGACAGCGCCAAGCTGGTTTGGAGCTAGTGCCGAATAAATCGACGGTGATGTGGTCCTTTTCCAGAAACTCGAGCGAGTGCAGCGCGCAAACGCGAGTCCGCCGCCATGCCAGTAGACGGCTTCGAGCTGCGTGCAACCAACTGCCGGGAAAGCCAACTGTAATGGCGACCAATTTTCAGTGAGTTCCGACGCTAGCGAAAGCCCCGCCAGCCCATGCTGGTGCACTCACAGCGCACGACACACTACAACCAAGCTCTTTACGAGAACCCGCAACGTGGTTTTGACGACTCCAAACACAGCAACGAGGTCTCAGCACAATATCGTCAGCACGGAGCTCATCGCGGCGGCGAAGACAGGCGAGCACTCGATGAGCGAGCGTACGGGAGGCCGACGGCAAAAGCGGCCAATTTCCAGGTTGTCGCAAAGCACAGGCGAACTGAAGACTTCGAAGCTGACCTTCACGATGCATTTCGTGCGTGCGATATACAACACGACCGAGCCCGTTGCCGGCAAGCGCGATCCGTATCGCACACGCGACAAGTAGAGTAGAATAAAGAATGATAACCTACTTGCCTCAGAATTCAGCGCTGTTTTCTGCCTTGAGTCGGACTGAAGTATATATCCGATAGGCCTGTTCTTCTCGGCCGCTATATTGACCTTCCCAATTAACTGTTGCTGTCATGTGTTGGTCGTGACTGTCTTGAAGCCAGAGATATACAGCGCGGCGTGGTGACCTGTCGAGGCTTGCTCCAGACTTCATGGGTGCAGCGAAATGCTAAAGCAGCAGCCCATGCTCATCCAGGCGTACACACAAGCACCACGTCATAATTCTAAGATTGTCGAATCCAGGCGGCCGTGGTCGAGCACTCCAGGCACCACGCTACGGGACCACCGCCGGCAAAATACGGGGAGAGACTTAGCCAGCAAAGGAGGAAAAAGACATGTGTTCTGTGGAAAAGGAGGGCTGGTCACCTTGGCAACGCTTTTCGCGCTGCCTGCAATGCCCGCGCGGTTCATCCCAGTGGAGACTAACCCCCGAATGCAGAGATGTTCCTTGGCTCGCTACTTCAACTTAACTTGAGGAAGTCGGCGTGAAGCAAGCAGCGGACTTCAAAACGCCCAAGTCAGCCTTCGCGTTTTATAGATGCTCAGGCTGTCTTGCTTGGTCAAGTCAAGAACAAGCTTCAAAGCAGAAACGCGCTGCTGGCCTGCTAATGAGGGTAATAATAAAGTTGTTCGCGTAAGGCATGCATTACAGCAAAAAAGACCATACGTTTTAAAGTAACTATAAAAACGAAGAGCCACAAGCATATTCTTGCCATTTTACGGCTAACGAGCGGCACGTGGTGCCTACCGCCACAGCGATGCGCAGTGTTGCTTCTGTAAAGCGTTCGTTGCCCACTGGTTTTAGTGGCCACCCAAATGTGGCGCGTTTCTCCACGGTTGCTTGTTTGGAGGCGAAACAAGCACCGCGTTGGGTTCTTTCGTCGTTTTTTTTTATTTCGAAAGCCATGGCATGTATTTGTGCTGACCTGGCTCACGAGGTGACGCGATATTCACGGTATTTGCCTTTCTGTTCGCCTGCGTGCATGCATGTAGTGGGCTAGGTCGCAGGTACCATGAAAAAAAAACAGTTTTGGGAACAAATGTGATTCGTATCTTTTTGTTGAGCTTTGTAAACAAGAGAAAAAAATTCCGCCATATCCACGAAGTGAATGATGATGAGTGGGCGAAGCTCCGGAGGTAAACCTGGTAAACCATGAATCCTCTGTACATTTTGCCCACTCGATTTTATTACATCGCTCCCCCTAGCGTACGTCGCCGCACTAAATCGAAGGATTGTCTTCAACCAATGACACGCGCCATATGTGACATCATTCCTATTTTATAAGATCTCGCGTCTTTCATCAACTACAAGTACCGCTATCTAGTTTATAACATCTTGCATCTTTTCATCATCAGCTACAAGTACCACCATCTAGTAAACTCTACAAGAACTAAACGAGAGGTGGCTACATACAGGAGACGGTACCGCCATCTAGTGAACACTGCAAGAACTAAACTAGAAGTGGCTACATACAGGGGACGGTACCGCCATCTAGTGAACACTGCAAGAACTAAACTAGAGGTGGCTACATACAGGCTACAGGGGACGCACAGCCCACGCCCTAAGGAGCTTCGCCCCTAAAAGCGCAGGTCAGGACATTGCCCTCAGCGGAATTCTGTCTCGCGGGGTGCAGCAGTGTATCGCTGCATGATGGTGAAGCGGATAAAAAAAACCCGTGATAGGGGCACCTCTTTTTTATGTGTGTGTAATTTTACGTAGCGTTGTGCTACAAGCGATGCCTTTCTGAGCGAGAAACAGTGCCCTAAACGGGACGAAAGGATGAACGAGGCACATGGACACAGCACCGAGTCAATTTTTTTTTACCTTAAGAGAAGGAAAATGTCGTCGTGTTATAGAAAAACAGAAATAGCCTTTGCGGTTACGGAACACTTCGGTGTCGTCGACACCGGGGCTATTAATACGCACGTGTGTGTAGTCGACACAACCTGTAACGCAAGGGAACTCAGCCACTTCCTAAATGTCCCACATAACTATAAGAAGTGCCGCCGGCTGCGGAAAGCGCACCAGCATCGCGTGCAGGTGCTTTGTGATGAGTAGCGTAACTTTTCCGACTGCACGGCACACTGTCGACTAGGGAATGCGGACGAGATTTCCGGTGACTGGTTTGAATGTGCCAGCGCTGTAAAACCTGAGAGCCATCAGTAGCTGTAACACTGGAGGCACGGGCTGTCTTCGGTTGTCCCCACTTTCACGGAGCGGCAACATAACCAGCAGCTGCCCCACGGTGTTCTTCGTGAATCTGTACCGAGCGTGGAATTGTTGCTCGTCGTATAACTCCATCGGATTTGCTTGGTCACGTAAAGCGGGTCCAAGAATCCTCTGCGGGCAGTGCGCCTCAGAAGATGCTACGCTTATGGCGAGACAAGCAAACTCAAAAGCGGCCACCCTTCACGTGACGTCCATTCGAGAGGCGGCCATGTTGAAATAACGCATGAAGTCGCTTTCAAGCTAGCCCCGCAGCTGACTTGAAACTTGTCCTTACTTCGACCAAGCCAAGTCGCCTTCAAGTCGTCCACAAGTTCGAGAACGATTTATGGCGACCGGCAAGACTGTCTTGAGTCAAGAACGAGTCAAGTACGAGTCTAGTAACATCTCTGCATTCGGGGGTAAGTGGTTTCGCGCCGCACGCTTCCCTCTGTGGTTGCTTCTCAACGGTCTATCCGTTCATCGCGCGCGCCTATTGGGCTCATTTACTCTTTTTTCGGGTTTTTTGCCTTAGAGTGTAGGCAAATCACTAGCAAGAGTCAAAATGGCGCACTGACCCATTCGCGGGCAAGTCGGCTTGTTCTGCTGTACGTCTTCCTTCACTTCATCTCCGTAACAACATTCTTATGTGGCTGGGAAGAGAGAGGGAGAAACAACTTTATTTGGTTGGGAGGAAGGTTAGAACAAGACTTGGACGTTTCTAAAAGGGTATCAAACAGGGCTTGTTGGTATAGCTTCATAACAGGAAACAGCGTGGGCAAACAGGACAAGAAAGATGCAGTGGCGGCAGCCCCTGCGGAGAACGATCGCACTGTTCCTGAATGTGTGGATGCCCTCCCGGCTTGATTGACAGGCCTTCGATGACCCAATCCTTCTTGCGACTGTTGTCGAGCTACTCCACTTAAGTTTCCAGGTTCTGCAAAGTGATGTAGGCGATGGCTTCGTCATCGTGTATTCCCATAAGTACCACAGAAAGGCGGATATAGCCCTACGACAAAATTTTTCGGAGGTCAAGCAAGAAAATCGCAGCATATCCGGGAGTGAGCGATGATGAGTAGGGTGAAGCTTCGAAGGGTTTTATCGGCAAACAATGAATCATCCGCTGGCCGCGTTCGTCCGTCGTCTGTCCAATTTACGCACGGAAGCAAGCACAGACGGATGGACATACGGATGGACGAACGCACCAATGAACGTACGAGAGGACGGACGAACGCACGTACAGATGCACGATTGGGCGGACGCACGAATGGATGAATGGACGCATGGACGAACGCACGGACGGACGCACGAGAAGACAGATGGATGAGCGGATGGGCACCAGGACATATGCGCGAATAAACGCACATATGGACGGACGGATGGACGGGTAGACGGAAGCAAGAACGAACTAACGGACGGAAGCGCGGACAGGCTGACGGACGCTTTGCCCCACCCATCATCATTCAGTCCATGAATATGCTGTGGTTTTTATTATTTATCATACTACAAGTAACATCCTCTAGTATCGTGCCATTTGCATTTTTCAGCGTATATGCGTTTCGTTATATGTACAAGTGCGGCCCTGTATGGAAAGTGCAGGAACTAAGGAGTGGTGGAAGTGACTACATGCGATTACGACGGCACGCTCAGCCGGCGTGTTAAGTAGCTTAGCCCCTAAAAATCTGTCATTTAGGTGCACGAAGAAACACAAAAAAAACGGAGGACAAGCGCCAGTTAAACGACAGTTGACTTAAACGACGAAAGTGCTTAAAGCGCGAACGACAAGAGCAGATAGCAGAGAAGAGAACAGAACGTTGTAAGCTTCTCTTCTACCCGTTCTGTCGTTTGCACTGTCAGGCATTTCCTTTACCATGCAGCATTAACCAGCCCAATCAAGCACTTTGTTAAAGCTTAAACGACAGTTATACCATGCATATTTTAACCCAACTTTCGATTCTGTTGCAAGAAGTCTAGCCTTACAAAAAAAATGTGAGGAGGCTGTCCATTTGAAGCTTCACAAAAGAACTTTGCCTCTGAGCGTTCTTCACTGTGAAAGTGCATTAAGAAGGTTCCTTTTTCCGAATGATTGAGTCTGCAGCTGGCAGTGCTGCTTCGGCGCTTAGTTGCAGAGGGACGTCACGATTCTCGAAGGGGATGATCAATTTCTCATCCGCAAACCACTTGAAGAGTCCTAGCCATATAGTTTTAAACAATAATACCTAAACGGGAATCCGGTGCTAGTGTGTGTGTATCTTCGTGGGAATTGTAGGAAGTACAGGCTTAATTCGGATCCGCTTTGTATGGACTACGTTCTTGAGATTCGCGGCGGTTCTTTTCAAAGTGCGAAACGAAGTGACATGTACTTAAATTTTTTTAAAATTTGTTTCGATTGTTTGTACGCAAACCATGTTGCAAAACTTTTTTGTGGCCAGGCGCTAAAAGTGAAACCTGGGCAAATTTTACCATGAGGGTATGCATCGCTTTGCCATTGGGTTACAGATTTGGCATCAAGATTTATTCAATTATTTTTTACAACACTTGAAAACAAACGTGCTTGTTTTTCTCTTAAAAGTACGCATTGTCTATTTATGCAAAGAATAGTACAGCATTAAGTGAGAAACACTTATCATTTCGTCTTCTGCGACACTAGGTGCGCCTGTTCCAGTGGTCTGCCCTCAACGCACCTCTGGTTTTGTTGTGAAGTCGAGTCAGCGGAGCGTGGTGGTGCGTCTACCTAGCTTCGTCATCGCTTTTCAGTCGATTTAAAACGAGTTTAGGCAAGACGCGCTCGTGAAAAACACGAACTTGAGGGAATTCGGAATGTTCCGCGTTATGCGCAAATAAAGTTTTCTCTCTCTCTCTCTCTCTCTCTCTCTCTCTCTCTCTCTCTCGAGGCAACATCCTCCACTGAGATGAGCCCCACCGTGGTGGTCTAGTGGCTAAGGTACTCGGCTGCTGACCCGCAGGTCGCGGGTTCAAATCCCGGCTGCGGCGGCTGCATTTCTGATGGAGGCGGAAATGTCGAGGCCCGTGTGCTCAGATTTAAGTGCACGTTAAAGAACCCCAGGTGGTCAAAATTTCCGGAGCCCTCCACTACGGCGTCTCTCATAATCATATGGTGGTTTTGGGACGTTAAACCCCACAAATCAATCAATCAATCCACTGAGATGAGACACTAAATCTAGGCGCAGCGGTGAGTGAACGACGCTTCGTTTAAACTGTCAAATACGGCTCGCAAAGCTCCAACGTCTCAGCAAATCAGGAGATCTAGTGGTCGTCAGGCCTCTACGAGAAACAAAGTCACTGCTTCAGCCTGTTTTACCGCACACCACTACCCGAGCTCCGCGAAGAACGAGGCTCAAACTGTAGGAAAAGGTCTCTGCACAATTCACTATAGCTAAACCTATCAAATCCTAAGTCGGTACTTCTCGTAATTTCCATTGGGATACACGATCGCAGCGCCAGGTTCCTTTCCAGGTATTATTGTATGAAGCTGTATGGTCCTAGCACTGTCTGCGAAAGAGTATACGCGTGTTTCCGAAATTCCTTTAACACAAGTGTTTCAAGTTTTTTTTAATCTGGTCTCCCTGTACCAACAAGACTAACTGTTGTATTGTGCAGAAAGAAGGCGTCTGCATTGGGTCGTGCATCCCCCTGACTCTGAGCGACCAACTTCTGGTCTGTTATGATCAGAAACTGTTAAATGTTTTCGCAACTCTAGAAAACGCTCTCTGAGCTGGCAACACTAGTCAAAAAACACGACTGTGCCTGACGGGGTCAACGCGGCACTATGGATGGCACTTTCACTTGGTGCTGTGCAGAAATTTCCAGATTGTGTCGTGGGATTGTATTCCTTCGTCAAAAGGGAAAGAGTGCTGGCAGCAGACTGCATCATTTTCTTCGGCATAAAGCATTGCACAGGAGAAACAGTTGCGCTGTGCACGCAAATATCGAGCCCCTTCGCCAAACCGCATTATATTTAATTGAAAAGTTGATGAACCTGAGCAAACCTGAGGTTGAAGAAAGCAACTGCTCATGTGCAGCGTGCCTCTCCTAAAGGTGCTAGCACTTTTGCGTTACGTTGTTGCACTGCGGCGTGCAAGGCCTTGACAGTTTTTGGTGTAATTACGCTGCGGCTCATGCTGCCGATTGCATGTGTTCCATTCAGTTCGAAAAGCTGAATACGCATGCCGCTCACTTGTTTATACAAAACGGAGCTATGTCTGGGCCAGTCTATCTTTAGATAAGGCAAATTGTAGTTTCGATTCTAATAGAAGTGCTCTTTTTTTACCGTTCGCCGACCAATGTTATTAGTTTTTCAATAAATACGGCCATGTGCTTCCGAACACTAGCTTGTTCATGTTAGCAGTAGTTGATATTCAAAACAGACATATGCATGCACACTACGCATGCTACGAATGCACGGACAAGACACATATACACACTACTATACATACACGCACGCTACACGCGACCTTTTCGCGCGCCTGTGTGTGCATGTATATACACCCATGTAAAATTAAATATGTTCAGACAACACAATTACAGCACCTTATAGTTTGATAATTGGTAGCACTACGACTTGTGCAGAAAAAACAAGTCGACGAAAAATATAGTGATGCAGGTAATGCATCAAATTTTCTAAAGCACTAACGAAACTTTATTCAACGCTTAGGGAAGCCCGAATATTGATAAGAATGCACAGACGCTAAGTAATGCTGTACTCTCCGAGGACAGTTATGTCGTCGCGAGTGAATCGATAGGAATAAACTACCGTAGTGTGCATCATCTTCTTCCCGATGCGTAAGTTTCTGATTTGCGCCGCTGTCCATCACGCGTCGTCTGGATCTTTCGGGAACGATAGTGCTCGAACGATACGTTGCCACCTTCCCACCGCGATGCGACGCATTGCGGCACACTTCAATGGTCTTTGTACATCGCTTTCTTCTCTTTCAGGCTCGCGCGTGTAGCATGGTGAAAATAAAAGCATATGTGGCCACTTCTCAACGCACGCAACATTATAACACATCTCTTATCAAGGTTGACCCTGTGACGGCCAGGCTAGACTGCACCTGCGCACGCAGGTGCAGTCTAGCCTGGCCGTGACCCTCTTAGTGCCGTTTCCGGGCGTGGACGCTAAGTGGCGAGCGCTCACCTCAAATCAAATCATTTTATTTTCCCAGAAAGAAACAGGTTCTGTAGAGTTTCGCTGGCTAAAAGCTGTTTATAAACAACTTTTAGCCAGTTTTTTGTTTGTTAGTTAGTTTGTTTGTTTTGTAGGGGTTGGCAGCTTTTTTTCCGAGGTTAGAGTGATTGACTCCGACCTTATTCATATCATGTGATTATGAGAGACGCCGTAGTGGAGGGCTCCAGAAATTTAGACCACCTGGGGTTCTTTAACGTGCACCCAAATTTTAGCACACGGACTTACAACATTTCCGCCTGCATTGAAAATGCAGCCGCCGCAGCCATGATTCGATCCCGTGACCTGCGGGTTTGCAGCTGAACACTATAGCCACTATACCACCATGGTGGGGCATTTCGTGTCATCGGCATATATAACAAAGCTCAAACTGGCATCAATATCCACGATGTCATTTATGTAAGCAAAAAATAATAGAAGCCCCAGTACGCTTCCCTGGGGTACACCATTTACAACAGGTAAGTATGATGACGTATGAGTGCTTATTTGAACGAATTCCTGTCTATTTTTTAAGTATGACTTTATCAACTGAAGTGACGTGCCACGGATTCTTTATGATTCTAGCTTAAGCAGTAAAATGACATTATTGATGCAATCGAAAGCCTTGCTGAAATAAATAAAAACAGCTAACGAGAACAGATTTCGTTCAAAATTGTGCGGTATCATTTTTTAAGTGTTAATAGCACCATCTCCGTTGACCTTCCTTTCTTAAAACCGAACTGAAAGTCAGTGAATATATTTCTGGAGCAGAAGGCAGATAAACGCGTATAGATTTTTCTAATCCCTTAGAAAACACAGGAATCAGAGATACAGGTCTATACTTAGTCACCAGGTCACTGTCACCACCCTTGAACAACACGGTCACTCTGCTTCCTTTCATATCTTCTGGAAAAACATCCGACTGCACTATCAAATTGAAAATGTGGCTGAGCGCAGGAATAATTCCATCTAAGACATATTTTATAGGTTTTATTTGAATGTTGTCAATGCCTAGGGCCTTACTCTACTTTAGGTTCATGAATGTCGTGTAAAAATGTTTCGTTCATCCGTTGGTGCTAGAAAAATACTGTCGGGGCATTTGTTTGCCGTCATAGCCCTGAAAGTGTCTGCCTGCAAAGGCACGTTTGCTGATACACCCACATTGACAAAATGATTATTCAAGTCATCGGCAAGTTTTTACCAGCGAGCTTGACATTGTCAATGGTAATCTTAGCTGGGGCGGAGTCCCACTTACCGCGACCAAGCACATCATTAATTAAGCGCCGAACAACGTCAGGTGATTGCTGGGTGCTTTCAGAAAACATTTTTCGTAGTTAGTTACATTAGCTCGCCTAAGCTCCCGATTCAGCTTGTTGTGTGTGTTTTTTAAACTCTGCTTAATCTGTCAGCACTCTTGATTTCAAGAATAAGTTGTAAAGTTTATCCTTAAGTCGTATCATACTAGCAAGAGAGTGGGTCACCCAAGGTTTACGTATTTTTTCGATAGTTTAACTTACTTGAATGGAAGTGTTTTGCGCATTGTCACAAGGAGAAGGTGTCGGAAAAATACCTTTTCTTTAGGTAAACAGGCAGGCATAAAATATGGAGCCCAGCCTGCACGAACTCACCCTAAACATCGTCCTCTTTCCTATATTGTTCATTTGTGGCACCCCGTAGCATCACCCCTGGCGGCGAAAACACCATCTCGGTGCTTGGTTGGTCCGCGTAACATCGCTTCAGCCGAATCACGTGAACAACGTCAGAACACGATCGCGCGCTGGTGGCGTTAAGAGGTTCAATTTCATATGCCACGTCGGGGACTTGGCGCACCACACGGTACGGACCCGAGTACGGCGAAGTCAGTTTTCGCACAGGACAACTCGCCGTGACGGCGCCCAGAGAAGGACTGTCACCTTGACTGAATGGACATCACGATGGCACGCATTGTAGACCAGTCGTTGTCATTCTTGCGAATCGCTGAGACGCAGGCGAGCAATCTCACGTGCCTCTAGAGCTCTAGAGATCACACCGCGGGCATATTCTTACGTGTGGCTAACTGCAGGAAGAAGCGTGTCAAAAGGCAACGTAGGTTCTCGTCCGTACAGGAGGGAAAATGGCGAGAAACCTGCAGTATCATGCCGGGACTTATTATGAGCAAATGTCACGAATGCGAGGGTGGAGTCCCAGTCACGATGGTCGGAAGAAGCATACTTGGCGAGCATTTCCGTGATGGTTCTATTTAGCCGCTCCCTAAGCCCGCTGGTTTGGGGATGATGCGCCGTTGTAAACTTGTGCTTTGTAGCGCAAGAGTGTTGTATGTCTTGGATAACTTGTGATAAAAAGTTGCGACCCCGATCAGTAAGCAGTTGCCGAGGAGCACCGTGGTGTAGTATGATGTCTTCTAGGAGAAAGTCAGCGACGTTGGTCGCACAACTGGTAGGAAGGGCCCGCGTGATGTCATAGTGAGTGATGTATTTTGTGGCGTCTGCTATTCACTTGTTTCCGCTGGCCGATAAAGAGAACGGTCCTAGTAAGCCAACACCTACCCTACAAAATGGTTCGGATGGGATTCGAATGGGCTGAGGGCGTCCCGCTGAAAGGTTTGCTGGTTTTTGGTGGTGTTGACGGGATTTGCATGAGGCGACGTAACGGCAGACGGGTCGGTAAATACCGGGCCAAAAGAAGTGACGTCGAACGTGGTCATAATTTCTTGAAACCCCCAGGTGACAAGCTGTCGGACTATCATGCCACTGTGCGAGGACAGTCTGACGCATATGTCGTGGTGTGACCAACAGTTGCTCAGGTCCGTCAGGATTATGCTGTAGCGATATAATATGCCATCTTAGAACAACAACATACAGAGTGACGGAGGAGTTGTGGGACCACCGATCTGAAGAATTATATCTTTGAGGAGAGGATCACGGCATTGCTGATCTCCGATGTTGCTGAACGCGGAAAGTGCCAAAACGCAAGTAGACTCATCACTCTCAGAAAGGTCTGCTGGGTCTACTGGATGACGCGACAAGCAATCATCATCCTCATGGTGGTGGCCTGAATTGTAGACAACCGTGTAGAAATATTCCTGTAGCAGTAGAGACCACCGGCTGAGACGTCCACTAGGATCTTTTAAGGACGACAACAAGCATAAGGCGTGGTGATCAGTGACAACCGTGAACGGGCGTCCATACAAATACGGCTGAAGTTTAGCCACTGCCCAGATGGGCGCGAGGCATTCGCGTTCTGCGATGAAGTAATTTCACTCGGTTGGCAATAAAAGACGGCTAGCGTATGCAACAATGCGCTCGCAGTCATGCTGTCGTTGTGCCGAAATGGCTCCGATTCCGTGGCCCCGGGCGTCGGTTCACATTTCCGTTGGAGCGCATACATCAAAGAGGCCGAGAATCGGTGGCGTCTTAAGTCTGGTCGTCAGTTCAACAAATGCTCTGGCTTGTTCAAGTCCCCACACAAAAGTCACGATTTTTTTAGTAGTTCTGTGAGCGGGAGTGCGACGTCAGTGAAATCCCGCACAAATCTACGAAAGTACGAACAAAGACCCACAAAGCTTCGAACGCTGTTCACAGAGGTCGGCACAGGGAAATCCTTGACGGCGCGGACTTTCTCAGGATCAGGACAAACACCAAAAGGATCGACAAGGTGTCCAAGGACAGTGAGTTGCCGGTGGCCGAAGTGATATCTCGACAAGTTTAGTTGGAGCCCTGCTTTGCGGAAAACCGAAAGAATAGTTTAGAGACGCTTTAGGTGAGTTTCGAAAGCTGGCGAAAAACAGATTGATTGATATGTGGGGTTTAACGTCCCAAAATGACATTATGATTATGAGAGACGCCGTAGTGAAAGGCTCCGGAAATTTCGACCACCTGGGGTTCTTTTACGTGCACCCTAATCTGAGCACACAGGCGTACAACATTTCCGCCTCCATCGAAAATGCAGCCACCGCAGCCGGAATTAGATCCCGCGACCGGCGGGTCAGCAGCCGAGTACCTTAGCCACTGGACCACTGCGGCGGGGCGGCGAAACGCAATGACGTCATCAAGGTAGTATATAAGCAGATTGACCACTTGAAACCGTGAAGAAGAGCGTCCATCATTCGTTCGAATGTAGCCGGGGCATTTCATAACCCGAACGCCATTACTTTGAACTGACATAGCCCGTCGGAAGTCTTCATGGCCCAGATCATCAACTCATCTCTGCAAGTACCTGGAACGAAGGTCGATGGAGGAGAAATAATTTGCTCCACTAAGGCAGTCAAGAGCGTCATCTATTCGTGGCAGAGTATACACGTCCTTTTTGTAACTTTCTTAAGATTTCTGTAGTCGACACAGAAGCACCAGCTGTTATCGCTCTTTCTCACGAGTTCAACGGGCGAAGCCTAAGGACTTTAAAAAGGTTCAATGATGTCTCGGGCAAGCATCTTGTCGACTTCTTGCTGGATCACGTGGCGCTCGGTGGAGAAAACCCGATAGCGTCACCGGTGTACTGGATTTGCATCGCTGGTGTTGATCCGATGCTTTACGACGGTCGTTTGACATAGTGGTCGGTCGTAGAGATCAAAGACGTCTTAATACGACGCGAGAAGGCCACGAAGCGCAGACACATGCTCGACCGGGAGATCAGAGGCAATCATTTTAGTTAGGCAGTCTAATGTACTGCCCGATTGAATACTGGCAGATGACGGTGTACCGTCTGTTAAGGCGGATAGGTGGTAGTCGCCGGCCGGGGCAAGGGTTGCAAGGAATATCCCTCGTGGTAGCACTTGAGAGCAAAGTCCAAAGTTCACAATAGGGAAATATGCCACGTTGTCCTTCATTGTGATGATGCTGTGGGGAAACGCAACACTGAGCGAA
Source organism: Rhipicephalus microplus (assembly GCF_043290135.1). Classification (NCBI taxonomy): domain Eukaryota; kingdom Metazoa; phylum Arthropoda; class Arachnida; order Ixodida; family Ixodidae; genus Rhipicephalus; species Rhipicephalus microplus. The sequence continues at coordinate 267,165,508 of NC_134702.1, read as the reverse complement.
CACAGGAATGTAGGAATAGGTGAAGGGACAAAATCGCCGTCAGCCAAAGGTGGGTCAGAACAGACGACGATATACGTCACAGCTTGACAAGATAGGCGAACAAAGTCAGTGGCGCAGGGTCAGGAGGGTCAACGGCGTGTGGTAGGACGAGCTGAATAACACCAGCTGAACAGTCAATTAGGGCGGAATGCTCCGACAGAAAATCGAGTCCCGAAATGATATCATGTGGGCAGTGGTCCAGTCTGACGTAAAACAGAACAGTGGTGTGACGTCCAGCAACAGTGACGTGGGCGACACACATATTAGTGACCGCTGGTGTTGCACCATCGGCCACTCAGACAACAGTGATCGAAGCAGGAGTGAGCACTTTCCTGAGTCGAGCACAAAGGCTGGGGTTCATGAATGATATGTGAGTGCGGGTGTCAGTGAGTGCTGCCACAGAAGTACCGTCAACATTTACTTTAATCAAGTTGTGTCCGGGTATCACGTGTAGAGGAATTTCGGGTCGGGCCGTCAAAGCAGGCTTGCCTCTAGGAGCTGCGCCTATCAGTTTTTCGAGGACTGGCGGTAGGAGGGTGAGGGGGAGCGACGTCGGTTGGTTGAGCGGGACATGCGTCCAGAGGGCGACGGGGAGCGGTTCAGTCGGGCGGTCCTGGATGGCGAAGCATCGTCTTGTTCCACGTAGATCGGCATTCGAGAACCGGCAGGTGGGCGTCGGGTGTTAGCATATTGCGAAAATAGCTGCCAATTCCAGTAAGTGCGGCAATGACGTGAAATATGGCCGACTCATCCACAGTTGAAGCAGATCAGCTTGTCATCGAAAGTTCGCCATTCTGCCGAGTTCCGGTAACGTGGGCGGTTGTTCAGTCCGCGGGACATATTTGGTGTACTGAGCGGTCGGTAGTCCGGTCGGTCAACGGGGCATAGAGTCTGAAGTCCGGCGTTGGCCAGTTCCTGGTGCACAACAGTCTTGATCAAATAAATCGTGGCGCGAGAGTTGTCGGGGGCCCGCACTTGGTCAGACAGGGGAGATGCTGCCTTGAATTTGTGGCGCACGACGCGCACGATATTGTCCGAAGCAGCAGGCGCTGATGGCATACGGGCGTCCTCGCAGGTAGATGTTGCAGCCGTGTTGGGAAGACGCGAAAAGTGTGGAGTGATACGGCGACTTTTCGCGTCTTCGAAGCATCGGCATTCATTAATAACGTCGTCTATGGTCGATGAGTTTCTAAACACGAGGAGATTGAAGGTGTCATCGGCGATTCCTTTCAGGATGTGTGCGACCTTTTTAGATTCCGGTATCTTGCCGTCAACCTTCCGGCAGAGGGCGAGCACATGTTGTATGTGTGTAACGTACGACTCTGTGCAGTACAGGAGCCGGCACGCTAGTTCTTTCTGCGCAGCACGACGACGCCCAATGGGCTTGCTGAAGAGATCAATGAGTTTCTGTTTACAGATGTCCCAACTCGTGATATCTTCCTCGTGGTTGGAAAACCAAAATTTAGCTGTACCATCAAGGTTAAAAATATTATTGGCCAACATGAGCGTCGGATCCCAGTTGTACAGAGTGCACAACCGTTCGTACAGCTGAAGCCATTCCTCTACGTCAGTACTGTCACGGCTCAAAAAGGTGCCTGCGTCACGCGGTTGAGTCAGGACGACGGTGCGGTTACTATCAGCTGGATGCAGTGCTGTTGGTTGCTGCGCCCTTGGACTAAGCACGGTTGGGGTAGTCTCCGAAGAATCCTCGTTCTCGTCTTGAACAGGCATCGCACAGGCAGCCAAGGAACGTTCGTACCGTAGAATCGTCGTGGATGTTGACTGTGCGAACTCCGCATATCCAATCAAAAAAGTAATTGAAACCTTAACAAGACTTATAGTCGAAGTGAACAGCTTTGAATTTAACAACCAGTACTACCTTCAAATCACCGGCACGGCAATGGGTACAAGAACGGCCCCAAACTACACTAATATGTTCATGCACCACATAGAGTCCAATTTTCTTTCATCTTGTGATATCAAACAATTATTCTATAAACGGTACCTAGACAATATATTCATAATTTCGACACATTCGGAAAACGAGCTCCTCAAATTCATACAGGCATTTAACCAAGTACACCCCAGCATTTATTTTACACACTCTTACTCTAACACTGAAATAAACTTCCTTGACGTACTCATTCGAGTTGACGATGGTGCGTTGGTAACTACCGTATACAGAAAACCTACGGACAGGCAACAATACCTGCACTTCAAAAGCTGCCACCCGCGACGTTGCAAGACCAGCATTCCCTATTCCCAAGCACACAGATTCCGACGAATCTGATCCCACACCGAGGACTTCTACAAAAACAGCACACATATGCGCGAAGTACTCCTTAATCAAGAATACCCGCCAGCTATCATTGATGACCCCATCAAAAAAGCTGAAAATCTGGACCGCCAGATTCTTCTCAACCACCAGAAAAACGCCATCCAACACCGCAACAAAAACTTGCTAATAACTTTCACGAGCAACCCACCAAACATAAACAAGGTTCTAAGAAAACACTTTAACATATTGGAACAGAGCGTGTGACTATCCATAATTTTCACTTTTCCTTCTTGTGTAGTATACAGACGGCCGAAAAATATAAAGGATCATTTAATAAATTTAAAGATAGGCATTAAATCTCAAATTAGGTGTCACCCTTGCGGAAAAAGCAGATGCAAGGTATGCAAACACATGCAGACAACGACAGTGGCGAAAAGCCCCCACTCGGATTTTAAGCACAGGATAAGAGATGCACTAGACTGTGACTCAGACAACGTCATATACCTCCTGTAAAGTGGGGTATGTAACAAGCAATATGTGGGCTAGACAGACACTCCGTTTAGAATTCGATTCAACAACCATGGGGAACACGTACGATCCCTGCCAGGCCTTCCACTTTCAAAACACAGCACATTAAAAGACCACAGCTTTGATGACATCAGGGTTACACTATTATAAAACAATTTTCGAACAATCAGATAACGGGAACAACGGGAATTTTATTTTATTTACAAATTTAATACGATAAAATACGGAAGAAACGAACACCAAGGCACTCTGTCAGCGTTACGACCACTAAAAGACGCAAACGCTCTCTCTAATCAGTCCGTTCTCATTACGACTATACTATTACCCGCTAAGAAAGCTTTTGGCATACGCATCTGACAATGTAGAAATGGTTTGCCTCTTCAAGCACAGCCGGAACGCACAAATAAGCGGTCCCGAATGTCGTACAGTCTCCCCCCCTTTTTTTCTTTAACGCACATTTTCCGTTCCTTCACTGACAGCAGCCAGTGCATATAATGAATATCGATGGCGGCGCCTCAATTACCGGCTTTTTCATTCCTCCGGACGCCACCAGCACGTACTCGAAGCACTTAAGCTCTCCCCATCAATTTGCCCTAAACTTCAAAGAGAAACGAGCCGCCAGCGGATTACACGAGAAGGTGAAATACAAGAACGGCGGCACTCTGCCCACTTGGGGAAGAGTGGGTACGGGGGAGGTATTGTTGACAATGATGGCATTGCTGGTCTACCTCCGCCCTACTCTGTTGAGATGCTGCCCCTTTCTAATCCCGCCTTGTCAGTCTTGCTTCTTCTCTTAGATTTTCTATATTTCTTTAACGTTCCTCCCCCCGTTTCGTTGTTTCTTTTTCTTTTTTTTCTTTTTCTTTTTACTTTTTTTGACCCCTGCACTCCTGTGTCGACAGGCTATAAGAAGACACCGAACATGTGTAAATATTATTATGCCTTGAGAAAGACGGGGCTCCCGTCGAAACTTCGGCAGAATAAACAGTTGTTATGTGAAAGCGCATCTACTTTCATATTCATAACCTTGCGGCAACTGAAATTATTCTTTTATACATATAATGTTACGTTTAGTAATGTATTTATTACGCTGAGGCGTACTGGTAGACTTCAAGGGGTCATGCACCGGAGGCCTATCTAGCTAGCCGATTGTCCTCTTCTCTAATCTGCCTGTTCCCCGCTACCCACCGGCTCATACCCAAACAACATATGCAGTAACATTTCCATCCGTGCAGACGAAGCCCACCGGGCGAGTTAAAGAGTCTCTCAGGGAATATAGCGCTTCAAACGTGCTATGTGGACTAGTTCAGTCTTTGCAGATCGTCGGCCATTTGAATGAAGACGTGCTACGCAGTAAGTTACATCGCTTAAGCGGTCTATAACAACATAAGGTCCCGCATAGTGTGCCAGCAATTTTTCACACAACCCACGTTTCCTATTTGGCGTCCACAGCAACATGTAGTCTCCGCGATCATACGTCACGTGTCGACGTTGACGGTCAAAACGTGTCTTCGAGCGATCTTGCGAAGCGAGGGTGCGCAGGTAAGCCAGACGTCGGGCTTCTTCTGCACGGCAAACGATCTCGGATATACCGGAATCATGGTGGTCCATAAACGGGAAGACGGTATCTAGGGTATGACGAGGTGGCCGAGAATACAGAAGAAAAAACGGACTGTAGCTGGTAGTCTCATGCTGTGTGGTGTTAAATGCGTAAGTGATGAAAGGTAGCACGTCATCCCAGTTCTTGTGATCTGCTGTGACATACATAGAAAGCATGTTCGTGAGAGTCCTGTTAGTTCGTTCCGTCAGGCCGTTTGTTTGGGGATGATATGGCATAGAGTGCCGAAAGCTTGAAGCGCATTGACGAAGCATCTCTTGCACGACGTCTGCAGCAAATTGTCGCCCACGGTCACTGATAACAATTTCGGAGCTCCATGTCGTAGAACCACAAAACGCAGCATGAATAAACACACATCAGCTACAGTTGCCGATGGTATAGCAGCTGTCTCGCAGTACCGTGTTAAGTGATCGGTACATAGGACTATCCAGCAATTTCCATTAGAAAACCTCGGAAAGGGACCTAGAAGGTCAATCCCAACTTGCTCGAATGGAGTTCTAGGGGTTGGAATAGGATGTAGTCGCCCTGGAGGAGCACTGATAGGGCGCTTGCGGCGTTGGCATTTGTTGCAACTAGAAACGTACTGTTCCGTCGCCTGGTGCATTTTCGGCCAGTAATTTTTTTCTTGAACCCGGCAAAGAGTTTTCACTTTGCCTAGATGGCCGGTCTTTGGGTCATCATGCATAGCCTGCAAGACGGAAACGCGAAGGCTCTTCGGAACCACGAGAATATATTGTAAGCCGGTCGTAGCATTGTTCTTTTTGTACACAAGTCCGTCGCGCATACAGAAGCGAGTAGCCGATGGTCTCGACTCGGTAGGAAGGAGCTCCTGTATGGCGTGGTTCCTTTACTGCTCAATCTTAAATGCGTTGGTATTAGGAAATGACGGGTCTAATGGCGCGATGTAGGGGTCGAAGTTGCCCACGTCGCAGTCCGTCGATGGAAGCGGTAGTCGCGAAAGACAATCTGCATCAGCGTGACGACTGCCGCTTTTATAGGAAACTGTAAAGTCGTATTCCTGCAGACAAAATTCCCAGCGCGCTAGTTGACCAGATGGGTCACGCAGATTGACCAGCCAGCAGAGCGAATGATGATCTGTCACGATGGTAAAGGGGCGTCCGTACAGGTAGGACCAAAAGGGCTTCACTGCGAAGACTACGGTGAGGCATTCTTGCTCTGTGACGGTATAGTTACACTCGGACTTACTTAGAGATGGACTTGCATACGCAACGACATGTTCTGTGGTATCCAAGCGTTGAACCAACATAGCGCCTACACCGACACCGCTAGCGTCTGTGTGAAGTTCTGTGGGAGCCAGAGGATCGAAGTGGCCAAGAATCGGATGGGCTGTTAAAAGGAACTTCCACTCAGAAAAAGCGGACGTACATACCGGAGTCCAGTCAAATGGCACGCCTTTCTAAAGCAGGCACGTGAGTGGGTGCGCGATATTGGCAAATCCAGGGATGAATCGACGGAAGTACGAGCAGAGGCCCAAAAAACTGGGTAGTTCTTTCGCTGAGTGAGGTTCCTTGACGCCTCCACTGCAGCCGTTTTCGCGGGATCCGGCCGTATGCTTCTTTGTTCACCAAGTGTCCAAGGACGAGAGTTTGGCGCTCTCCGAAACGACATTTCTTTGAGTTGAGCACCAAGCGTGCTTTGCTTAGGCAGTTCAGCACGAGGTCGAGGTGTGTGTTGTGATCACAGAAAGTGCGCCCAAAAATACAACATCGTTTAGATAACACATGCATGCTTCCCACTTTAAACCACGCAGAATGTTGTCCATGAAGCGCTCGAAAGTTGCAGGCGCATTGCATAGTCCGAATGGCATCACAATAAATTCAAAAAGTCCATCTGGTGTAAAAAATTCTGTTTTCTCTTTATCTTCTTCATGCATTGGAATCTGCCAATACCCTGACCTCAAATCAACAGACGAAAAGCAGGAGGCTGAAGAAAAACAGTCTATAGCATCGTCAATACTTGGTAGTGGGTACACGTCCTTCTTTGTGATGGCGTTGAGACGGCGGTAGTCAACGCAAAATCGCCATGTTCTATCTTTCTTCTTGACCAATATTACGGGAACGGCCCACGGATTGCATTATTCCTGAATCACATTCTTCTTTAGCTTCTCGCCAACCTGTTCATTTATCACTGCGCGTTCCGAAGGCGATACCCGGTATGGCTTTTGTCGAAGAGGTCTATGGTATGCCGTATTTATGTGGTGCTTTACACGAGAAGCAGGGAATGACAGTAGAGCCTGTAGCTGTGCGAAATCGAAAAGACGAGCATGTTTGCGCGAAATACTCGCCAGGTCATTACGCTCGTTGGTGCTAAGAGACTTGTCAATCATTGCCATTATGATAGTGTCCCTGGCGTGCAAATGATTGGAATCGGGCTTATCCGGAGAATCGCTGCTCTCCGCAAGGATGGCAAGGGAGAACACTTGATGTTGACGGATCTTAGCAAGTTGTAGACCCTCTGGCAGAACCGAAAGTTCATTGGAGCCGTTGATAACCCACAAACCAGTATGCCCTTGCATAATCGACAACGTACAATAGGGTGTTAGAAAATTTTTCTTTATGCAGCTGAGGTGAATGGGCTCTACGGTGGCATAAAATGTCGTCTCGGTTGCAGGGGAACTCAAGACAGGAACACACTTGGCAGACAAGGGTGGTACAGTTGTGTCCATGGACCCGCAAAGGGTACTTTCCATAAAGGGCGGGCTTTCCATAAATGCTACCGGAACATTTGAATCTACTGTAATCTCTCCTGTGCGGCAATCAACAGTCGCACCACAAAGATTCAGGAAATAGAGTTCTAGAATTACATCATGCGTTGAATGAAAGAGAACAGCAAAATCAGCGACAAAATTCTGGCCACCCAAACTAACCGTCACTGAGCAGACACCAACAGGTTGTAAGACATCTCCGCTCTTTCCACGAAATGTATCAGCACGGTCCCAACGGAACATAACATTTCGTCCAAGAAGGCGTTTGAATGCTAGACTCATCACTGATATGGTTGCACCTGTGTCCACTAAGGCCATTGTTGAGACTCCGTCAATTAGCCCACGAACCTTATTTCGAAACATACAATATAAAGGAGCCATTTCTGTGGAAATCGAAGACTGTCCAGCGACCTCACCTCCAACGGTCGCGCTGACTAGTTTTCCGGCAGCGGCGAAGGGTAGTAGCGCCTAGGAGACGGCGACCGATTGGAGCGAGGGGCTGGCGGGGGGTCAGACTGCGGTCAGAGGCCGGAGAACGATGCCGCAGCAGCCTTGGTATCTCGTGAGGCGCGCTTCCAGGGGGCCGTGCAAAGCCAGACAGGTGGGATCTCGGTGAGCGGTCGTACCTTGGCGGCTGCCGGTAGTTGCAGTACCTGGAAATGTGGCCTTCGACGCCACAGTTGTAGCAGAGAGGCAGGGGTCATTCGCGGACCCACTGCTGAGAGCGCTCCGCTGTGTAAGGTCGCCTACGCGAACGGAGTGGAGCAGCTTGCTGAACGGGAATTGCCCGCCTTTGTGGAGCGGGGCTGGTACGAGCGGGGCTGGTGGCTGCGCTTCTTAGCAAGATGGTACGAAGGCGTCGGTCATACCGCTGGTCAGGCGCGAGCGAGCCTTGGCGTGGCCAGGAATTTCCAGCTTCGCTAAAGTCCGCCGTTCATACCGATGGGGGCAGAGGAGCGAACGGCGCCGGGTAGTAGGATGAACAGGTAGGCGGCTGATGAATGGTGTCGTCGGCCAGTGTGTCTTGTCACTGTAGCTCTTCGCACACTACTGCCCTGATAGTAGCGGCAAGGTCGGCAGGCGGGCTTACGTCGACGCTGGCGACCGTTGTGACATTTGCCAGCCAACCGAATTTCGGGGCAATACGACGGGTCTTCAGCTTCTCGAAATTACGGCAGTGATGTTGGACGGCGGATACAGAAGTGAGGTCTTCCCTGCCTATCAAAAGATTGTAGAAGTCATCTGCTATACCATTCAGAAGGTGTACGACCATGTCCTCTTCAGACATATGCGGGTCTATGATCTTGCAGAGCATCAGAACCTCCTCCATGTAGGTGGTACACGTTTCTGCAGGAGTCTTGGCTCTTTGAGCCAACGTGCGTTCCACGCTTTCCTTTTTCGAATCAGAGTCACCGAAGCATTTCTTGAGTTCTTCGGCGAAACTATCCCACGTTGTTAAGGAATCTTCGTGATTTTTGTACCTGATCAAGGCGATTTCCGTGAGAAACAGCGCGACATTTCCGAGTTGGTCGGTGGGATTCCAGCCGTTGTACCGGCTCACCCTTTTGTAATGTGTCAGCCACGCATCCACATCTTCCCCTGCTCTTCCCGTGAACGGGCGGGGTTCCATATAGCGATACCGAGGTGCAGCCGGCACTGACCTTTGCGTGATTGAGGAGCCATGACCTTCACTCTCGGTCATGATGGTTGTTGTCGGTGGCAGACCAGCAAGACGACGGCTCCGGCGAAGTTCAAACAGCTGTGGCTCCGTGGTTCGTCGACGTGCTGCACCCAGCACCTCGACCACTCTGTTACGTTTAGTAATGTATTTATTACGCTGAGGCGTACTGGTAAACTTCAAGGGGCCATGCACCGGAGGTCTATCTCTGTTTGTTTGTTTGTAGCTTCTAATTCAAAACTCATACCCACTATGGGGGATTTGTCATGTGAACATATAGTCTCATGTGGATGATAACTGCATTATTGCCTATCTCGCTAGCTGAACGTCCTCTTCTCTAATCTGCCTGTTCCACGCTACTCACCGGCTCATACCCAAATCACATATGCAGTAACAATATATATATATATATATATATATATATATATATATATATATATATATATATATATATATATATATATATATATATATACGAATAAAACGTGTGTAAAGTCTGTATTGGAATAACCATTAATACGTGAAAGTGAGCGAAGGAGCAATTACAGTTCAAAAAGAAATATCGGTGATGGTTAATGTAAAAGTGCTTCTCTGCGTATCAAGCAGCAGCTTATAGTCTAAACGAGGAAGAGCCAGCCGTTTGCGGCACGCCTAATTAGAAAAAATTCAGTTAAGGAACTGGAACACAGCCTTTATTGTAGAGAGAAAAAGACGAACAGATGAAGTATGTTCTATAAAACAAACAATCCAGTTGGAAGGTTCAGCAAGGTCGACAATTGGGCGAGATTACGGTCACCATAAACTTCATGTGAAGTACTGCACAGAACATGAATGCATGCGAATAAAACACTAAGTACGTAATGTCTTGCGTTTCCTCCGCTTTGTTATTCACTCGACAGACAACAAAACCGTGTAATTGGTGCCTTACTTCACCCGTTTTCTGTGTTCGACTACATTCGATTAACTAAATCTATAAGCCAGTTTTTCACGAAGGTGTTTGAAACAGTACATCACTAACGCAGTTTGCTGTGCGAGTTGCTTTATAATATTTGGAGGAGGAATCCAACGAAAGACACGAAGACAGCAAAGGAGAACGTGCACACAGAACAAACACTGTATTGAAACACAATTTTTATTGCAGAAATCCCACCCACACACAACACAGCAACGCGTGCATAATTAGGCTCATCTGAGTCTTTTCACAGTTGCACACCTAAGAGTGCACAGGCGTTAAGGTGTTACAAACAGCACATTTTCATGAAACAATACAGTATCATGCCTGATTCACGTTGCTACCGTGCTATCATTTTGTAGCAACGTGAATTCTCTATATGTAAAGAAAACTGATAGATTATTTACACATGACGCTTTGCCGTGTTTTCTTTTATTTTTAAGGCTTTAAATTTTTTACGTTCATGTGCGTTCAAAGCTCATTTTTATTCATTTGCCCATTACATTAACCAATTTATCAGAAACTCAGAGCCATTGCAGTGCAGATGTTAGTTTGCATCGGTACATGTAGAGAGTATAGTGCGGTGTTCATGCAGTCTGTCATTGAAGCTGATCGGTTCTTCTGACCTTTGTAGACACGGCCGCATGACAAGGAAATTTTGAAACTCGCGTACGTTTGCGCTGCAAAGGCTGTAGCTGTTCCCCTGATTTCAAATCAGGGTCTCATAAAAGAAGGAATTCAGAAATATCATTTAACATGAAAGTTGTGAAGCCTTTTAAAATATTAGAAAAAGGCAACGTGGCATATGTGATGCGAACCCTCAGTTTTAGTCAACGTGTGCACGTGGCATGAATATTTTGGCGTTTTGTGAAATGATGCTGTTTGCGACACCTTGCCATGCTTAATTCTTGGCTTTGTATTGTTGAATGTGCAACGTAATATGCTCAGATAGCCCATCTACGCATGCGCTGATGGTTCATGTGTGTGGGAGGCTTTCTTTATTGAATATATAGTTGTTAGTCCAGCACTTGTCCCGTCTGGTTCCTTCGCTGTTTTCGTGCTTTTGATTGGTTTCTTACGAAGTATAGTTCGCTAAAGATCATCACGTTTATCATCATGCGAGTGACGTAACAACCAACCTCACACCCTTCCTCTTCTCCCGATAGCTTCCCATCATGCGCATATACGAAGTAACTTCATCAACGCACGAAGTGATCTATTTCACCATCCATCCCATCGACCTCCTTCCAGCATGTTGTACGAGATATACAGAAAGATCATTGGAATTATGCATAAGTGTTTCACCATGGACGATCATCGTACGAGTAATCGAATAATTGATAAAACTGCCAAATTAAAAACGTACCCTCTATATGACAGATTACGAAACGGCATTAAACTCTGTAGAGATATATCAACGGTTTTAGAGGTTGTGGAAGTGTTGTGTCCAGTCGTTCTGGCACAGGAGATTTGAAAAGATGGAGTCGAGTCAGCTTGAAGACACGGAGTTTCCTTCAGTTCAAGGAAACTTTACGTTTATTGAGAAAAATGACGAGACAAGCATTTTGCTACGTGACGAACATATCGTGAAACCAGACGGAGATGCCCCCAGTGAGCCCACGCCCGCCCAGGTCGACGTTCTTGACTAGGCATTGCCACCACACTTTAGCTATGGCGCCAACTTGTCCCTTTCTTGATGTGAGAAGGCGGCTGGGGCATAAGTCTCAAGCTTGTGAAACGGCGCAAGAAAAGGACCGCCGCTCGCGACGCTCAAATATCGGGCTGGTTGTCATCCGCCGTGACACCACTCTCCTCAAGCAGGGCTTTGCGGCCGGGAACTATTGCAGTAGTTTTCGTCGAACATCTTGCCTCGTCTGGCAGCATAGCGCCCCACTTCTCGTGTAGGGAGCACATAATTGGACGGCTATCAGCAGGCCCTCAGCCCTCCAGTGACCTGTTATTTGTACTAGGACGAGGAAGACCAACGGGGTCACCACTTTCTCCGTGACTTGGTGCCGGTCCCAACCACTGACATCCATCCCCGCTCACCCATACGTGCGCTTGTGAAGCCACCGGAAGATTCCTTCGATGTCCCGGAAGCTGCCGTCTTCTGGGCGGTTTAGGCGTGTAATTGACATATTATCTAGTGGCAGTTGTTGTAGTTGTAATTTTTGTGTTTTCTTTTTATAATATAACATTTTTTGGTGATCTAATGCTACACGAAAAGTGACAAACGCCGCAGCCATAGAGTTTGCTAAAATTAACTAGAGGGGACTCTGTCGCTGAGATCGTTCAGCGACCATGAAAATGATGGGGGCCAGCGCTGCTGTGACCTGGTGAGAATAGCTGGAATGCGCCCGGTCAAAATAACGAAAACGCTATTTTCACCCAACTTGGCTTGGGTCTTGGCAGATTTGTGGAACATTGCGGCTTTTCGTCGAAGATTACAACGCCGGTTGAGGCAACCTATCTCAAAATAACAACAACGCTATTTTCCCCCAACTTGGCTTGGATCTTGGCGGATTTGTGGAACATTGCGGCTTTTCATCAAAGATTACAACGCCGGTTCAGGCAACCTAAGGAAGCTTTTTCTTTTGATGAAGGTAGGGTGTACTAAGTACACTGTAATGAAGGCACATCAGGCGTATTTTTTTTGCGTGTTTGTGATCAGGTCGGTGTTCACGTCGTTGGCGCACACTGTGATTGTGTTTGTCGTTGCAATGTGCTTTGTGAACGGGAATAGTTAGATTGTGTTCGCGTTTGGAACCGCTGAATTTTGTGGTTCGCCTGAGCTTGCGTGAAGGCCAAGACAAATGGTAGTGTATAGGTGTTCTGTGGCCACGATGTCTAGGACTCGTCAACCTGTTTCAGTACTCTTTGACATCCGTAATATTTATTTCTGTTGTGTGTGCAGTGGTGACGTTGTGTTAGTCCGTTCGTGTTGCCAGTTTTGCTGGGCACGCTTGTAGTTTTGCGGTTTGCACGGCCGTTCGGCAACCTGCTCTGGTTCTTGAGCTTGTTCGTCAAATACTTCATTTTGCAGGCGTACTAGCATCGAACTAGTATTAGCTGAGCTGTGAAATGCGCGGTACTTCAACCACTATATCATTCAGAAAAGCTGACGACCGCCCTGTTTTCAAGGTACAAGCATCACACGATGTAATTCCTATGGATAACCAGTCCAAGTTTCTTCATTGCGTTAGATGTGGAGATGAGTCAATCAGGGTCCATAAATTCACTTTCAATATAAAGTGCTAATGTGACACTCGCATGCACAATCAAGCCTCGTTATTCGCTTCAATGGCAGCCCTAGTAATAAAAAACATTCGACTGTGAGCGTGCGGCTATCGACCCACAGTTGCTGCGCAACATGCGACAGTGGACTAGTTGGTATTCCATACTTCAAACTGCTCAGTGCTAAACACAGAAACACAATTGAGACGAGAATTAGCGCCGACATCCAATTAAAATTTCTCACAATCTCCAAATGTGTTGCCCTACACCCGAGATTAAAACAACATGCTTATGCTGAAAACAACATAAAAAAAACGAAGTGAAGCATAAAATCACAGAGACCACACACACAAAAAACGAAAAACGGTGACATACAACTAGCCATTGAATCCAGGTAAACCAGTTCTTTGCAGTAAAGTATTGAAGGTTCTGGGTGCCATCATGATGATTGATTGATTTGTGGGGTTTAACGTCCCAAAACCACCATATGATTATGAGAGACGCTGTAGTGGGGGGCTCCGGAAATTTTGACCACCCGCGGTTCTTTAACATGCACCCAAATCTGAGCACACGGGCCTACAAGATTTCCACCTCCATAGAAACGCAGCCGCCGCAGCCGGGATTCGATCCCGCGGCCTGCGGGTCAGCAGCCGAATACTTTAGCCACTAGACCACTGCGGCGGGGCACAGGTGCCATCATGAGGCTGAGTGGTAAGAACTTGTGTTTTCTCAGATAGGTGCTGGCAATCGTTTTAATTATGACAAGCCAAACAAACGTTTCTACCCGTGTATTTTACGTCTTGCAATTTTTTCTGTAACCATTCGGTTAGAAACTTTCCTGTTTGACCAACGTACTGAATAAGCGATCTCAGTTATGTGCTTGAACTAGTGTTGTTGAAAAACCTTTAAACCATAGCCAAGCTATGCACTGAGAAACTTTGTTGACTGTGCAGTAGGCATCGATTACACCATACCTTGGTTCTGTGCACACAGTTGTGTGAGTCAAAGAGACGGGCGCCTAAATATAGGGTTGCAGGAACATTGTCAAAAAGTAAAAACCATAGAAATGGTTCTTTGGCTTCTGATTGTTGAGAATGTGGTTGCCAGCCTCTGTTTGAGAAAACACAAGCACTTGCAAGTCACCTTTATGATAGCACCATAATTATCATTGAGGCTGGATGAACATGCATGAAGAGCTAAAGGAAGATCGTGACATCAAACCTTCGATGTTACTATCTGTTAAAAAGCTGGCTTACCTGTATTCATCATCACGCGCATTTTGCCTTAGTTTTTTTACTGTTTCTTTCAGTGCCCCTTTACTTAATTTGTTTTTGCCTACCATACGCATGTTATTATTTCGGGTGGGGGCTAAATGTTGTATGTTGTATAAAATTTCAGTTGGAAGCCTGTGCTTGCCCTCGTGTCACTGGTGTTGCTTTATCTGCTGTTGTGCTGGCTATTTTCAAATCTCTGCGTAGATGCACTGTATGCATGTTGAAATCAACACAGCGCAAAAACTAGGAGTCAAGAAGAATAAATACACATCACTGCGTCTCGAAACACCAAAGGTATCAAACTCCCTTGATCTGGTAGAAGACAATCACATAGTTTAGTCCTGAAAGGCTGGCACAGTGCAGAAATTTTAACTGGAAGAGGGGATGACAAACGTCAAATCATGTTTTAAAAGGCCGTTTTACCGCATCTTATATATGGGACATTTTAAAAATTTTGTCATCAAAATTAGAGAAAGATGATGATACCGACATTCAGAATAGCAGAAATATGTATGCTCGTTATGAAATAAAGAGACATTTACTCCGTTATGTTCTGGCTGCACGGGCTGCTTGTGGAACACAAGCTTGATACGAGTTACATCTGTGTAATTTACCTGAACAGGTTATTAAGAGCAAGAGGCAAGAAATAAGTGCGAGTGTCATTTAGCAAAGTGACACAACTTTCTTGTAAACTACAAAACAGCTGCTGAAGTTCTGAAAATGCTCGCTTGATGCTTTGCCAAATTTAGCAGTGACAAAAGAAAAAAAATTCGTAATAATTCTTTTGCAGAGACGATTCTCATGGTCGATCGCAGGGCCTCGTCAGTCAGCCTCAACTAGAGAACTGACTTTATTTAGAGTAAATGTATCGGCTTCAGAGTCTTTTCTGCAGGCTTGGTCACACAAGAAAAGTGAGCAGGACACGTGTTTCAGGCATCCGATTTAACCTGCAACCAGTGCAGAGTGTTGTTCTCACGTGATAACAATGGGACAAAAAATTTGAGGCAGACTTGCAATAGTGGTGCCAAGCCTCAAAGAAGTAATACTGAACAACCCTCATTGTTTTGTGTTATTAGTTTATTTCTTCTTCTTATTTTTTATCTGTTATTCCTGCCTGCTTTTTTACAATTTATCTCATTGTCTAATTATTTTACATTCTATTTTCTTTTTTCACCTTTTTCCTTCACTTTTTTATTCTGTTTCTTCGTCGTTCTTTCTATGCGACACCTTGCTCTCTCCTCCCCTTTTTTCCCTGTTCCTAAGACTCTCGCTTATCTTTCCAGCTCCCTTGCACACTATACTGTAAAAAGCTATGATAAATTCTGCTAGTGTGCCTGTATACCAGAGTGGTTGTTTTCGGATTGTCAGTACATAGATTCGAATGCCATCTCGTTGAGAATTTTTTTCCAACATTTCGTTTTTTTGTACTCATTCTCTAGTCCATCAATGTTAATGCATCTCATGCCGGACGTATCGGCGCATGTAACCTGGGAGCGAAGCACAGCAGGACAAAGATGAACAAGAGGCCAAAGAGAGCATGTGCCCGTTCATGATTTCTGTTCTCCCATCGCAAACCAATGCTCTGCTTAAACAACTCTACTCTTAAAATATGAAAAAGGTAGCCACATGCACAATCTTTTGCTATGTTCAAAGTGATCTTCCAATTTGGTCTTGATAAGTGTGTGCACCATCCAAGTATCAAAGCATTTTTTAGCGAAATTAAAGTATTTTAACGTTTTTACCTGTCCATCTAGCTAGCTGCCTACGTCTGGATGCTCGCTTGATCACCTCTTTTAAAGTACATACCAAAACTGGCATATAAAAGTATGAGTGTATGACAAACATGACTGACGCATCAGGACTTGAATGACATGAAATACCTGTCAGGTAAATCAAGAAACCCCTTCCCATACACACCTGGTGCATACCCATGAAATGCGGGCATGTCCCAAAAGTTATGAGCCCACAGTAAGGCTTTGCCTTCTCAAGTATGGCTAAAACAGACTTTGGAAATCTCACGATAATAACTTTAAAGAGCTGGCATAAAAAAAATCCACTGCCCGTTTCATTGACAATGCTGGTGAGTAAAATATTTGTAGATCATAAAAAATAAAAATCACAGTTAAAGCCAAAAGTGAACCCAGGCATTCTGTGAAGCAGTCAATTTTACTACCCCAGAGTTGTACGACTGCTTAAAGTTGCGTCCACCACTGGATCAGGGGCTAAGAGGCTTACCTGCCGACCCGAAGTTCGGGAGTTTGATCTCACCCACGACAGTCACTTCTTTACAACTTTTCATAATGCAACAAGCGAGTATGCCTACAAACAGTTATTATTATTGACGAAGCATTAACCACAACAAGCTGGTTCAGCAGAAACCTAGCAAGCACGAGCCACACAAACATCTTATTTTTTCACGCTGGCACATAGCTGGGGCCGCTTTGCGCCGGTACATACTATTCGCTTAATTAAATATAAAATGAGTGCCTTAAAACGTCTCCATTCTGAAAACTTGATTACCACATGTATTCAACTTTAAAGGAAAGATGTGCCTTATTTTTATCATGTTTCATCTTGTTGCAGAGAGCAAAAGAAGATGCATTGTCATTTATACCATGGTGTATACTGTATTTTATCGCAGATAGATTTATTGTCCTCTGTGGTATTCAATGCACCCAAAAAACACTCATACATTTAAAGCCTCCCATGTTGGCTGCCTTGTTTAGAACTGTATGCTTGCTATGGCTATGGCAAAGGGGCTAAGAAAGCATGTGTTCCTGGGAAACAACCATAAAGTGGTTTGTAACGAGCCTGTAATCAGTGTGTCTTATCTCACATAATTACCATGTTGCACAAATCACTCAAATCACTGGCTTTTGCCTTCTTGCTGAACGAGTTTGTAACAACGAAGAATATCTAATTTGTTCACAGTATGTGTGAAAAAATTAGGTTTTCTCAATCCCTTACCTGTCAGCATCAAACTATAATTTCACGTTATTGTGTGCCTTAAAATAAACTGATATTCATTACTCTGTTTTTTATGTGGGTTTGTTGATGCCACACATGCAAGCGCAGTCCTTGTACAGTTCCCGCCATGTTTTATGCAATGCAGCAAATAAAAAAAACTTTCTGTTGCACGGTAAATATACGATGAAGCAAACCCTGTGGGGATTACAACTCAGGTGAAAAACTGCTAGCGGAGATTTTTTCATGTTATACAGAATTATGTGGTTGCATCAAAGAAACAAATAAAAACCGTTTCCAAGGTAACACACAATACTGCAATAATGCCCTGCTGAGTGTAATTATTTTCTATTGGTATGACTGATTTCTCCAGTAATTTTTATTATTATGTGTCTATGCTGAGCATCTTCTGATACACAATGGGGCAAAAACAACCTGCGTCTGCAGCTTCAATCAATCTATTTTTTTTTGTCAGGCCTGCCTGCTCTACAAAAATCTTGTGCAGTAGCCTGCTTAAAATTGGGACTGTGCTGCATTTGCCAAGACTGAATTTTTGCCATGCAGTTTTTTTATGCGAAAGAAATCAAACAGCACCATAATTAAAAGATAAGGTGAAAATGGCAGACCAATGTTGTGTCTGTTGCCTTCTCTCTACTTTATCTACAGTGCTGCCCGATTCTCCCCTAAAACAGATGTGTTCAGTAGTACACCTTCAGTGCATGCTACTAAGCACATTGTGAAAAAAGTGCTCCACACAATAAATGAGGGAGTTATTCATTTAAGAATTCAGTATAGGAGCAGAAACTTCACTTTGGTATGTATAGGTTCTATAACAAAAAACAGAAAATGAGTATACCAATATTGCAGGGAATTAAAAGCATGCCAGCAGTTCTAAAGCTGAAGAAGAAAGGACAAAGGATTCCGAAGACCTAACACTCATATGCAATAAGATATTACAATCTAGTGCATTTAAAATTAAGTTATATTCATACCCTAATTTCCTCTATGGCTTTGTTTAAGCCAGGGATGTACGCATTGTCCCTGTACTGCTGGGGCCATCTATCAAAAACAGCAAAGAAAAACATTTTCTTCTATACAGTATAAGTACGTCCCAGGAACGAGTAGGGATTTGGTAACTAATTAGCTATTGGGCTATTTCGAACAAAGAATTGACAGGGTATATGTGTTTCTTTCAACAGGGAAAGAGATAAAACATGAGACCAAGGTTACAAGCGATGTTGCACCTATCCGATCCTCAATGTCATTATTTTTGGCATGAATTTCCTTTTGTAATGAATTATATACCAATCATTCCTTGTTATGTGTCTATGTCTGGCAATATTATGACTCATAATAGAACCAGAATATGCTGCGTAGAGTTAGGGCATTGTTTGCTAGGTCACAGTAATTGTCTCAATAACTAGGCTGCATTTGCATAGACTTGATTTAGCCATACATTTATGAGGACGACATTGTTCAGCACTATGTATAAAGAAAAGGTGGGGCGAAATATACAGACACAGCATCTGTGTCCATTCCCTTCTCTTTATTTCATCGACAGTGCTGTTATTCCCTCCTAAAAAAAGTATTCAATACTACACCTGCGTACTTCATTTCATTTCATTTTTATTTCCTTAAGGACCCCACTGGGGGTATTACATAAGGGGTGGATACACAGGAAAAGAGAACATTTGAGCATGTTAATTTTCGCAGCACAGGTTATCTGTAACATATGTCGCGAAGGATGATGGGCAGGTGGCTGAAACAATAGAGCAGGGAAGGTCGTTGGAATCCTTGACGGCGCGGGGAAAAAACAGGCGGAAAAAGTGGCAGTTCTGTTGCGATAACGGGAAACTTGAAGTGTATGGCTTGTGCGGTGTGAAATGTATGTCGGGGGGAGAATGTAACGAGCTGCATTGAGAGAAGAATGAAAAAAATCATGAAAGATAGAAAGTGTGGCGATACGGCGGCAAACAGAGAGGGGTGATAAACTGGATTGTGCTTTCAAGGATGACATGCTGATATCGCATGAGTACTGGAAGTGAATGAATTGAGCGGCACGATTTTGGACAGATTCGAGGTCTTTAATGAGGTATGTTTCGGGCGGGTTTCATATGGGGGAGGCCTATTCGGGTTTCGATCTGATGAGGGACTGATATGCCAGAAACTTCACATGTTTTGGTGCATGACGTAGGTGACGCTTCAAGAAGCCCAGAGTTTTATTTGCCGATGAAATGACGTTAGTAATATGCGCATTCCAAGTGAGATCGCGATACAGTGTGACACCTAGATACTTGTAGGATAGTTGTGATTGTACAGGGACGTTGGCGATATGATATAAAAAAATGAAAGGATTCTTACGGCGGGCAAACGTAACAAGTTTGCATTTGTTAGGGTTAGGAGAAAAAAGCCAATTATCGCACCATTTTTGAATGTGGTTAAGATCGTTCTGGAGAAGATTTCGGTCGTGAGAGTTAGTTACTGTCCGATAGATTACACAGTCATCTGCAAACATGCGGATTTTGCAGAATACGCTGAGGGGTAAGTCGTTAATGTATATCAGAAACAGGAGGGGCCAAGAACTGAACCTTGAGGTATGCCTGATGTTACTTTGAGGTAAGCAGAAGATTTGTTATTGACATACACAAACTGAGAATGGTTAGTTAGAAATGCGTTGATCCAATTTAGTACACTTAAGTCTAAGTTTAACAGGGATAGTTTTAGCATTAGTCTTTGGTGGGGTACTGTGTCAAATGCCTTTACGTGATCTAGAAAGATTGCGTCAGTTTGTAAGTTGTCAAGGTTAGCATGCAGATCGTGAAGAAATATTGCTAGTTGTGTTTTGCAGGAGAATCCTTTACTAAAACCGTGCTGGCCGGGGTAAAAAAATTCGTTTGAATCTAGAAAGTTTTCAATCTGAGAGTAGATGACATGTTTCATGATTTTGCACGGGACGCTTGTTAAAGAAATGGGATGGTAATTCAATGGACAGTTCTTATCACCTGATTTGTAGGTGGGAACGACCTTGCCCATGTTCCAGTCATCTGGAAGAATGCCTGTGGAGAGCGACTGCACATACATCAAGCACAGAAATGGGGCGATGGTATCATGGATATTTTTAACACTTTTGAGTTAATATTGTCGACGCCACCTGATGAGGACAGTTTCATGTTTTGAATAATACTTGAAATACCACCTGCGCAAAAAACAATTGAGCACATAAAGGATGTCAACAGCACCGGGGCCGGAGAGGAAGGTACGCTAGATTCATTAGTAAATACAGATGAAAATGCGCTGTTAAAAGCATCAGCACATTGATCATCGGGGAGCATGTGACCGGAATCATTAGTAAGGTGGATGGTGCTGGTAGACCGAGGGTTCACGATCTGCCAAAATTTACGTGTGTTATCGGTTATCATGCCTAGTAAATCCTGGTTCAAAAACGTGTATTTTGCGTTACTAACAGCGGTAGTATATTCTTTTTCGGCTGCGTTGTATTTCGCCCAAGCTTTAGGCGTCTCTTTTGCTTTTGCTGCGCGAAAAAGGCGCTTTTTTCTATTCGCTAGTCTTTTTAGTTTGTTTGTAAACCAGGGTTTCTGCGGCGTGCTACGGAATGATGTGCGGATAAAGTTGCTAAATAATTCATTCGTCTTATTTTTAAAAATCTCCCAATTATCGCTCACAGATCGAGAGTGAAAGAAGCTATGTTCGAAGTCTGGAAAGAAGTTTTCGAGTTCTTTGTTTATGGCCTTATAATTACCTTTACGTATAAGGTAATTGTTTTTTTTTTTTTAGTTTGTCGCACCGCTCAAAAGGGAAGAAAAAATCTGCATGTATTACTTTGTGGTCACTAATTTCGGGTGGGTATGAAATGGACGATGAAAAATCCGGGCGGTCGGTTAGTAATAAATCTAGGATGTTAGCACAGCCACCTTATTTGCGCGTGGGCTCTGACACAAGTTGAGATAAGTTAAAATTCAAACAAACGTCTATAAAATCTTACGTTTCGACATCGTATGCCAACGAGGTACGCTAGATTCATTAGTAAATACAGATGAAAATGCGCTGTTAAAAGCATCAGCACATTAATCATCTGGGAGCATGTGATGGGTTATACCAATCAATTTTCGGGAAATTAATGTCCCCAAAAAGTAAAATGCGAGCGTTAGAGTAGGTGGTCGTGAGTGTGCTCATTATATTGTTTAAATCACGTGAAAAACCTGTATTGGTGTTCGGTGGCCTGTAGCACACCCCGAGTAGGAATGTTTGAGGGGAATCGTGGCAAACCAGCCACAGAATTTCAACGGCAGATTTTATGTTGACAGCAGAACAGGGTATTTCTGGGCCAACAGCGATTAGCACACCCCCTCCCCAGACGCGTTTGCGGTCGGTGCGGAATAACTGATAATCGCGCAAGTCCTAGAGCACTTCGGCGTCAGTAACTTCATCGGTTAGCCAAGTTTCTGTTAGTACCAAAATATTACTGTTGGAAGACGCCACAACGTTCGGCACGAGTTGGCACTTCGGCTTGAGACTATGAACGTTAGTAAAGATAACAGAAAAAGAAAGTTCATTTCGTGTTTGGATTTGACGGTGGTGCGGTTTAGTCTGATTGATTGATTGATATGTGAGGTTTAACGTCGCAAAACCACCATACGATTATGAGAGACGCCGTAGTGGAGGGCTCCGTAAATTTCGACCACCCGGGGTTCTTTAACGTGCACCCAAATCTGAGCACATGGGCCTACAACATTTCCGCCTCCATCGAAAATGCAGCTGCCGCAGCCGGGATTCGATCCCGCGACCTGCGGGTCAGAGCCAAGTACCCTAGCCACTAGACCACCGCGGCGGGGTGGTGTGGTTTAGTCTGCGGGAGCGGTTATCTCTATGCGACTTCTAGACCGATTGTGATCCGTGGTCAAAAATGCACCGTTTGGAACCCATATACAAAGTTTTGAAACGGATCTGAAATTTACCTGATTTCTGCTTGGCGAAAGCAACGAGATGACGGCGGGAAGTACGAAGTACATCTTCGTCAATGCAGAAATCTGTTCCTTTCAACTTTTTGGCATTTGAGAGGATGTTTTCTTTGGTTTTGTAAAATGTGAACCTGACAAATATCGGGCGGCAACGATCATTGGTGTGGCGGCCGAGGCGATGCGCTCGGTCAATATTAATTTTCAAGTGTTCTAGACAGCGGTTAATGATAAGTTCTTCTGTTTCAATATTTCTTTCTTTGGCGTTAGTATCTGGAAGGTTATAGAAGATTAAGTTGTTGCGGCGTGACCGGTTTTCTGCGTCATCCAGCCGTTTTTCAAGTTCGGAAACTAAGTGCGTGGTTGCGGTAGTGTCGGCTTGAATTGCGGCAATGTCAGCTCGTATGGGCAAAATATTTTGCTAATGGCGTTCTAGTTCGGTCATACGCTTTCCCAGATCCGACAATGTTTTGTCGGTTGTGAGGAGTTGCTGCTTTACTTCTTCAAAACCGGATATCAGTCTATTTTGTCCAGCGCTAATCTTTCCGAGTTCTGCGAGAATTTCGTTCATTTCCGGACCAAGGTTAATTTCAACGTCACCAGATAACAATGAGAGTACAGAGTGAACGGCATATAAACACTCTGCAATGATAGCGACAAGACACTGTGGGCCCGGCAGCTGGACTAGAAAGTAATCACTTGATTTTTTCGCTTAAAGACTGCTGTGCTTACTAACCTGAATTGTTGGGAGGAACGGGTAAGCGAACTGCATTGTGTCACAGCTGCCAAGCCCACAAGCTGACGCCGGTGACCGTTCGTGGTATATAGGTGCTTGGAGTGGTGATGTCGACGTCGATGGGGCTGTCCAATGTGAAGTGGGGGAGGAGGAGTCTAGCCATGGCGCTGGCAACAGCGTCGGAGCGGTAGTGGAGGGGGGCGGGACAGTGCCCGCTTCACCATTGCCAGGCAGGAAGGTGCAGTTTGATGATGGGTCCAACGAAGTGATTGCCAGGCCGGGCATCAGCAGGCGAGCGACAGTTCCAAGGAACACCTGCATTGTTCAGAGGAACGGTTAAGCGAACTGCATTGTGTCACAGCTGCCAAGCCCACAATGCTTAGTGGCACATGCACATACACTGTGCATGTGCCACTAAGCACATTCCAAACGCATCCTTCACAAAATCTGTGTAATTAAGTCATTTCTATCAAAGCCAATTACACCTGGTATGTAATAAGTATGCCACTTTTGCCAAAAAGTTATAAAAGCATATGCCAGCAATTCTAAATCTGGACAGAAATGAAATGTCTTTAAAATTCTAGGTACTTAATTGGCAAAAAACTTTAAATATAGCTTTCTGAAAGAATCAGATTTACAAGGAACTGCAGGGTTAGTACTGCTCAGTTAGTACTGCAGATGATATGGTTACATATCTTTTAAAGGGTGTACTGTGCACATACATGTGCATAGTCACTGCACAACAAAAAAGTCATTGCAGTTTATGAATCAGGGAACCAAGTTTTTTGTTATAATTGCAGCTACATAAACTGCTTAGTTCATTTTGGGTTCCAAGATACACTTTGCACCCGGACATGTATAATTGTTGCAAGAGATACTTGTACTGCAAATGAAACAAGTCGTGCAAGGAATATGTACAGGTGATAATTAACAGCATGGTGTTGTAAAACCAACGCGACTGTCACAACTGTATATAACAGCCGAGTTTAATTTACGACTTAATTTTTATGCTTGATTTTTTCGGCGGGTGTGGAAAAGTTGTGAGTGAGTAATTTAAAGAGATTTGGTTGTATACAGCATCGCGGTGATATTCCACGCTGGCTAATTTCTTTTTTTTATATTATCAGGCTGGTCCCATGAAAAATTGATCGGCGCAGGCCACGCCAGAATGTTTGAGAAACTTCTAGATTGTTTTAGACTGCGTGTATAACACGTACTAAAGGTTACTGAGACAGTTTTTATTACTGTGCTCCGAACACTAACCTCCACGATAACGCTCGTTCCACCGACGGTTAGATTATTGGTGGCCATGAACTACTGCGAGTGTACGTGTGTTCGAGTGAACTTGGTTTTCCGGGCACAAGTCAACTCGATTTAAGAGTTTTTTCTATAAACAGCTGATGACCGAACGTCATGCCATCATAAACACACATGACAATAGTACTGCACGACTTAGATTGTCAGACGAGAAGCGGTTCTGAATGCCTGACGAATGATGTAGTACATCGAACTATACGTACTGGATGCAAAGCGTGTGAGCTGAAGTGCGTTGGTAGGCTAGCTACATTGTTTATCATACTTGTATGCGTGATCGTTTGAGATAACCACGGCATGTCGTCACGAATCTGGTCTCTAGAGATAATGTTGACTATGATATACTCGTTCGAGTAAAACTTGCGCCGTTGGGACCAGAGTTGAAAGCGGTGGAAACGAAAACATGTGCGTTACTTAGCCCTGAATTGTCATGTTACAATCCGTGCAATTGTGTGTGCGTTCACGTCTGTAAAAGAGCAAGGAGATACTAATTTGATACGCAAGAGGTGTTAATTCGTATTAGTCTGCTTGCCATAAGCAACCCAAGATGCCCAATAGCTTCCGTTATATATATTGCTAGATTTTTGGCAGGCACACATTCGATCAGTGATCGTGATCCAAGGATGTTTATTCGGTGAGGGTGCACATGTATGTGCGTGTTCTTTTCTGTCCGCATTCAATCGCGCTGTTCAAACTTAGTAGGTGCTTGCGTAAGAAGCTCTTACAAGTTGTATACATCAGGGAGTGCCGCTCTCGATATGCTCACAGCGAACATGCTCTACCGCTAAACAAACATGCTTCACCGTGTGATATTTTTGTCCTGCAGTGAAGCCAAACAAATGCTGCGTTGTTTTCAGGTGCACATACGATCGGCCCTTCCCCATGTGTAGATATGTATGTGTTTAAAGACCACGGTCGTATTCTATGATTGCGACAGTATCTGTAGCTCCAACCCCGTTTTCTAGCTCGATAAAGGAAGTTTATTTTGAATTTGAATTCAAATATATTTTGCTTGCGTTGCGTGCACCTTTATACTACATCCGGCGCTTAAATAATGACTGCCATTTTATTAATTTATATGTACACCTATAAGCGACCAGGGCTTATTGGTCGGCTAGACAGTGAGTAGATAACGTTATTAAAAACTAATTAGAGCATAACGGGTAACATTTATGTGCAGGGAAAAAAAGCGCGTGCATATATACAAAAAACAAACAAAAAACTTAATAAGTCTATGTGGAAATAAAATAGTACTCTGGTAAATCAAACTGATACACACATGTGTTGAAATGATAATGTTCATATATACGAAATAATTAAAATAATAAGTACATGCACCACTGCACTAGTGAACAAAAATTATGCACAATGACGAATAATCTTGTGAATCTGTGCCAGCACGCGTGCATTGAAAACTCATTGTGAAACATTGCGGCACGTGAATTTCTGAATAAATGCGAAAGAAATTATTTTCACGCGAATACTGCATGTAAATGACGCGTTGCTTGATCAGCTTACGTAAAAGTTAATGCAAAGGTGAACGAGTGCATGCTAGCACTCAGTTTAAAACAGCTTAGGTGAATATCTTTCATTTTCAACCTTGGAAATTAAGCATGTTGTGAAAGAGCACCTAAGGAATCGCGAATTAGATTGCGACTGCGGCTGATGCGAAATTCTTAACCAACTGCATGCATGAGCAATGAACGAAGGTGTGCTTGTCAAAAGTTAACTACATATGACAATATATCGTTGCCGGACCTCTGTGATGTGGCTCTTGACAAGCATGCCGATAAGAATCATCACCGTGCGCGCATCACAGTGATATATTCATGCGCTTTTATACAGGTATAGTTGTACAGCACTCCGTCTGAATTCAAACAAGGCAATTTAGGGCTAAGTAACGCACATACTGTCGTTTCAACCGTTTTCACGTCGGGTCAAATCAGTGTAATTTTGACTCCAGCCTGTAGATCAGAGTCAGCGTTATCTTGAGAGACCAAATTCGTGGTGATGTGACGTGGTTAACTTGAGCTAATGCGCATATAAGTATGATAAAAACTAGCCTGCCAACGCCTCCAGCCACGATTTTTAATAAGTGGTGACAGTCCCCACTCCATGCACCAAGTTGACTGATTGGGACTCCTTAGAATACGCGTCGTTATCGCGGAGGTCCGCGTTTAGACTATTCGTGCCGTGGGTGCAAATAGTCTACAACAATTTAGGAGAAGTTTTTCAAAGATTCTGGTAGAGCAATGGCGGACGAAGGCCTAAAAATGAGCGTGCCCAGCTCTTGCAGCAAAAGCAATAATAAACATTATACAATGAACTTGGTTGTTAAACACTACAGTTGTAACTCTCACGTGGGCTCTACAGCAACTCATAATAATTATTATGCAGTGAATTATCACCTGTATGCCTTGAAGCTAGTTGTTTAGACTTCGTTTACGCTTTAACGTAAACGCCGTTGATTACTTTGACAACTTGTTTCTCTTGCAGTTGGAATCTACACAAGGTTCAAAAAGTAAACCCATGGCGAGCCGTGTTTCTGTAGCTGCAACAAATATTTACAGAAAACTTTGTTGGCTGAATTCACTTTGCAACAACTTTTGCTGTGAAATGCAGATGTGCATGCACAATACTTAAATTGAGATATGTGACGTACAATACTTTGAGATCATCCGCACTACAAATCAAAAAGTGCCTCTAATCCTGCAGTTCCCGAGAATCCGTTTTTGTCAGAAAGGTGTGTTTAATGTTTCTCAACAATACATACATATATATATATATATATATATATATATATATATATATATATATATATATATATATATATATATATATATATATATATATATCACTGGAAACCTTTGTCCTTTCTCTCCAACTTTAGAATTGCTAACACTATTTTAACTTTCTCGCGAGTGTAGTATACTCATTTCCTTTATCAATGATGTAACCCATACACGCCAGATGCGGTGCTTCAACTCCCGTAACTTCCCGCCGTGGTGGTCTTGTGGCTAAGGTTGCTGGATCGCGGGATCGAGTGGCAGGATCGAATCCCGGCTGCGGCGGCTGCATTTTCGATGGAGGCGGAAAAGTTGTAGACTTGTGTGCTCGGATGTGAGTGCACGTTAATGAACCACAGGTTGTCGAAATTTCCGGAGCTCTCCACTACGGTGTCTGTCATAATCATATGGTGGTTTCGGGACGTTAAACCCCACATATCAATCAAGCTACTCTCGTACTCTGAAATGAATGACTCTTCCAAATTTTGTGAAGCACTTGTTCAGACTCTGCATGGTAGCCCACACTGCAGGTGTACTACTCAATATGGATTTTTTAGGAAGGTATCAAACAGCACAGTAGATGGAATAGAAGGCAAAATACAATAATGTTCTGTCTGTCATTTTCACCCACTTTTCTTTTATGGCGCTATTAAGTTTCTTCTCCATCAAGTAATGCACAACTTAATCCAGTCCAATGCTAATGCAGCCTACACACTTGCTAAATGTGCCCCGGAAAACACAGCCCTAATTATACACAGGATATTTTGACACTATTTTGCATCATATGATTGCTTGACATAGCCACATGCTGAAGAGTGACTGGAGAAATCAGTCACAAAAGGACATAATTATGTTAAGAATGGTGAAGATGTAATATTCCTTCTCACATTGGTCTCTGCTGCTTTTATATGCTTCCATGCTAACACAAACGCATAATTCTGCTCATTCTCGAAATAGTAAAAACTTGACTATAGTTCGAAAGTGGCAGAGGCTGGATGAGAACAGGTGCCCTGATAGCTCAGCAAGGTAGCCCCACCCTAAGAACTCTTTAGCAATTTGTCACTCAATATCTACTCCCTCCTGCACGTACCTCTGCCTTGAATAAGAGAGTGTTCGTGTGTTTCGTACTAAATGGCTAGAGCTGCACAAGGACTATGCATGCATCACTGGCATCATTGGAGCCAAGAGGAAACCAGGGTATGAATAGCACTTTATTTTAGGGCACACAATGCTGTCACATCATAATATGGAACTGACAGCTATGAAATAGAGTTCATTTAGCAAGAAGGCAAGAGTGAAGGTGCACTTGTAATTTAGAAGCATAGTGAACAAATAGTAGACAAAGACACATCGAAGGTAGGCCAGGCCTATTAACCCACTTTGTAGATGGCTTCCAGACACACACGTGCAATTCCAGATAATGCGCCCAGGGTCTAAGGCGTTAAAGCGTGAATGCAGAAAATGAGAAACGGGCTAATAAGTCCATTAATTAAAAAATGGCAGATTCCACATACAGTGGGAATCGATGATATGTGAAGCACGAATGAGGAATGTTGATATGTTGCTTAAAACCAGAATGTTACGAAACGGACGTAAATTATACTGAGCATGACTTCCATGTCCTGATTATTATGTTTGGACGTGTCATTTGCCTTCATCGTTCATTCAGGCCACGTGATACCAAATTTGGTATATGTGGAGCTAGCAAAACATCCACGAGCTAGCTATGAACGTAGCATGTAGCGATGTTTTACATGACATGCATATCATTATTATCGTGTTTGAACGTGTGTTTTACCTTCATCACTCATTTATGTCACATAATTACCAAGTTCGGTGTATGTGAAACTAGCAAAACGGCTGCGATTTCATCATGAGCGTGGTATCTCACATGACACGCATGTCATGTTTATATAGTTTGCACCAATCATATACCTTCGTCATCTATTGATGTCACGTAACACCAAATTGGGTGTATGTGAAGCCAGGGGCAGATCCAGCCAATCATTTTAGGGGGGGGGGGGCGGTCACCTAAAGTAACACCGTAGAGGGGAGCATGGTGATGACTTTTTTGTTTTTACCAGCAGAAAAGCCACTTCAGAGCACAAATACTGCTAATGTGTTTTTACAGTAATTTAATTCACTCATGAAATGAAAATCAAACATTCTGCATGGCAGTCAAGTATTCTACCACAGAGCCACACCAGGTCTCGACACTGCTGTGGAAATAGACACCACTCAGGCACAATGTTGCTTGAAAGGTCAAGTGCAGTTGCAATGCTAACTATAAAATTTTCTAAAAATTACACATACATTCTTATGATGCAGCCACCATGACCAGTTCACGTTGATTGTAGTTAAGTGCCAGACACCATGGTGTATTTATGTAGAAGCGTTCAGGACTACCACCATGAAGAGCGCAAGCGCTACATATCAGTTTACCGTAACTGATGTTGATAACACTTTTGTTTTTCTGGCATCATTATGCAAATGTGAACAGCTGGTTATATAAAACAGGTCTGTTCGATTCACCTGCACCAATTAGAACCAGTTCACGGTTGTGCACGCGAAGTTCAGAAATTGTGCAACGCGAGTTCAGCGGAGCAGGCACAGCACGACCCCCGAAACGAATGTCGATGTGCCAAGAAGGTGCAGGCCGTATTTCTGTTCGCTTAATTTACACCGATCAGCTAACACTGAACGATGGCAAACCGTACATGTGGACAGTTTATGAGGCGCAAGCACCTAGGCAAAACACACCACGTTAGTAGAGGCGGATACGGCGCCTACGCCTAAGTGCTGCGTCGTCTGCTCAGCTGCACCAAGCCGACACCATCAGCGTAGGAGGTGCACGAAAATCGTGAACTAATGCTAAATCTTTTCTGCACCTTTTGAGACGAATGGTAGGGTTCAGAGGTCGTCAATGCTTCACCGCTTAAACGAATGGCAAAGTGCAGCACCCCGTGAACTGGTTCACGTGGTGCAGGTGAATCGAACGGACCTAGCATATGCAACTGTTGAACATACATCTGTGTGTACAACATTTGTTCATATTGCCACTTGGCCGCTAGTTACGGCGAGCGCAAGCCATGGCTGCCCACGAGAATGGAAGACGGTGTTCTGGGGCAGCGCGTGCTCTGGCTAGTTGTTTATTATAAGCAGTCATCTTGCCAGTTTTTGGTGCGTCTCCCCGCCGGCTCAGTTCTTTCTAGTTTAAGACCATTTGTAGCACGTGAGAACTGATGGAGGTGCTGGGTAACCCCCAGCCGATGTTCCAAACGCCTCCAGGTAGCCCTGTACCTGTAGTGACAAAACCTGTCCTTCGCTCAAGCCGAAGACTCCGAGGACTACCTCCTGAGCGTGGACCTCTTCCCTAGCTGACGTCTGCCACACCCCCGAACGCTACGGAAGGCGCTGCAGCCTCCAACGCACAGGAAAGCGCTGCAGCCACGCATCATACGCTGTGGAAGCCACGTGTGCCGAAGGTGTTCCACGGTTCCGTCTTGGTGATGTCGAAGACTGGCTGGCCCACTTCGAACGGGTTTCAGATTACAATGGTTGGACCGACTTCGACAAAATGAGGAACGTCTATTTCAGCTTGGAGGACGGCGCTCGTACTTGGTACGAAAACCGTGAGCCTTTTCCCTCGTGGAGCGTCTTTCGTCGATACCTGTCGGCAAGTTGGGCCAATCCCGATCGCCGCGAATGGGCCGAGCGAGCGATTCAGTCGCGCCTCCAAATGCCGAATGAAAGTGTCATGATGTACGTCGAGGACATGACAAGCCTCTTCCGTCGAGCTGACCCCGACAATGCAGAAGAAAAAAAGGTCCGTCATTTAATGCGAGGAGTGAAGGAGCAGCTTTTCGCTGGCCTCGTTCGCTGTCTCCCAAAGACCGTGGCGGAATTTTTGACCGATGCCACAACCATGGAGCAAGTGCTGCAGCAGCGCTCTACTGTGTACGACCGGCAAGTGAGTGCCGCTTCGTCAATAGGTCAGATCGGAGGTGCGGCAGGCAACATCAACATCGAGTCTCTTTGCGATCTCATTCGATCGGTGGTGCGCGACGAACTGCAAAAGATTTAGTGCCAGTCCCAATTTACTGCAGGGCCTATTTGCAGCCTTGTCAGAAACGAAGTACGACAGGCTCTCCAAGTGCCGCCTTCTAGCTGTGTTCCGCCTGCCCGGCGAAGCCACATCGTGCATCATACGCAGAAGCTGTAAGCCGATATATTCCTGCTTCACCGCGCTTCGTTAATCCTGTGCATCAGCATGCGCTTCCTTCGCTGCAGCCAATTCAGCACTTGGAAAATTGACAGCCGCTTTCCAGAAAATCTTACTTATGGTGCACACCGGACAGACGACCACTGTGTTATCACTGTGGTGAAGCTGGTCATGTGTACTGGGAATGTCCCTATCGTCTCCTCGGACTACAGGGTTTTGCCATCGACTCGCCGCGGCTGAGATTCGGCGAAAGACCGAGAGCTATCGAAGATTACCTCTCACAGCAGTGCATGCCACTGCGGCGGCAGTCGTGGTCCCCATCCCCAAGGCGATCTTCTCCAAATTTTTGGAGCCTCCCAGGAGCGGCGCCGGCGCGCTCGCCAAGCCCTAGGCGGGAAAACTAACTACAGCGACCTTCGGGAGCGAGGCTGCTGACACTCGACGCAAGCAAGGCCTCCCACCGACGCAAGCACGGACACGGAGGGATTCCCCGACGAGAGCGACGAAAGCCAGAAGCAGATTTTCTCTGGATATACATGTGGTAGTCGACGGTCACCACGACGTTAGTGAATTATTGGACACAGGTGCAGATTACTCGATCATAAGCGGGAAACTAGCAGCGCACATAAAGAAAGTTGTAACGCCTTGGTACGAAGCACAAATTCGTACTGCCGGCGGGCACGTAGTCACCCCAATCGGCATGTGCCCTATCAGAGTGAGCATTCGGGGACGTACGTTTCTCACCAGCTGCCTCGTTCTTCGTGACTGTTCCCGAGACCTAATCCTCGTAGTTGACTTTTCACGGCAACATGGCGCTATTATCGTATTATTGGTCTTCGAGAGCGTACCGTGACGTTTTCGACAGCTGTATCCTCCGACAAACCTGCCGACATCCGTGACAGCACGCTTCGCGTTTCTGCCGACAGCATCACGTTGCCTCCGCGTTCAAGCGTCCTAGTTGATGTGGTGTCTGACAAGTTACAGGATGGTGAGGTTGTCGCCGAAGGCAACTTGACGCTTTTGTTCGCGCTAGGTGTCTGCGCTTCACGCAGCCTCGTCACGCTTTATGACGGACACTCTGTCCTACTTGTGACTAATTTCAGTAACGAGTACCGGCACCTGTTTCGTGACACCGCCATCGCTTTCGCTACCCTATCGCTGACGTTTCTGAATGCTTCGCATCTACATTAGCCAACGACGGGCTTCGACCGACACCAGGCGACGTGACTTCACTACTTGGAAAAGTTGACGTCAACTCGACCCTCTTGGAACAATGACAGACCGAGCTGCGTGAACTGCTATATTAATTTAAAGAGTGCTTCGCGGCCACCTCGAAGGTTCGTCAGACACCGATCACCAAACACCGAATAATTACGTATAACGACGCCTCGCCCATAAAACAACACCCTTACCGCATTTTGGCAAAGGAACGTGACGTTATAAATGCTCAAGTCACAAAGATGTTGCAAGATGACATTATCCAACTTTCGAAAAGTGCCTGGTCATCTCCGGTCGTGCTCGTGAAGAAAAAAGATGGATCACTGCGCTTCTGCGTGGACTACAGGAAACTTAACAGCATGACTGAAAAAGACGTCTATCCGCTGCCTCGCATCGACAATCCCTCGACAGACTGCGACGGGCCAAGTATTTTTCATTGATGTACTTGAAAAGTGGCTACTGGCAGATCGAAGTTGGTGAACAAGATGTGAAAAAACCGCCTTTGTTACACCGGATGGCCTATATGAATTCAAAGTGCTTCCCTTCAGCCTCTGTTCTGCACCTGCGACATTCTAGAGAATGATGGACACTGTTCTTACCACTCTAAAGTGGCGCACGTACTTAGTTTACCTCGATGATGTCCTGTTTTCTGCCACCTTTGAGGAGCACCTGAAGCGTCTGCGGAATGTGCTGGAAGCGCTCCGCTACGCTAACCTGACACTGAAGCCAGAAAAATGCCATTTCGGTTACAAGGAACTTAAGTTTCTCGGCCATGTTGTCAGTGCGGATGGTATTGACCAGACCCTGACAAAAGTACCGCCGTGGCCTCGTTTCCTGTTCCACGTAATAAGAAGGCAGTTCGTCGCTTTCTAGGGCTTCGCGCGCACTATCGCCGCTTTATAGCCAATTTTTCTAGGATTGCTGAACCGCTCACTCAACTCATTCGTGAAGATGTTTCATTCGTCTGGGAGGAAGAACAGGACGCAGCTTTCTCTGAACTACGAGAGCGTTTGCAGACACCACCAATCCTCGCTCACTTCGACCAAGACGCTGATACTGCAATTCATACTGACGCCAGCAACGTGGTTCTTGGTGCTGTCCTCGTACAACAAGAGGGCACAGAGCGAGTGATAGCGTACCCTAGCTTCACTCTTTCCCGCGCCGAGGTCAACTACTCCACGTCAGAGAAAGAGCGCCTCGCTGTTGTATCGGCGACGATGAAATTTAGGCCTTACCTTTACGGACGCCACTTCAAGGTAGTGACCGACCATCATTCGTTGTGCTGGTTAGCCAACCTACGGGACCCGTGTGGGCAACGGGCACAATGGAGTCTTCGTCTGCAGGAATACGATTTCACGATCGCTTACAAATCGGGCCGCAAGCACGAAGATGCCGATTCATTATCCCGTGCTCCTGTCGAAGTTTGTGGCCACGACACCGAGGATGACGATGGTTTCCTTGGGGCCCTTACTACAACAGATCTGATTACGCGACAGCGTGCGGACGATGAAATTCGCGCAGTTATTGAAAACCTTGAAGGACGCAACTCGTCCATACCTCAATGTATTTCTCGAAGTCTGTCGTCGTTCTGTCTGCGAGATGGGGTCCTGTTTAAGAAAAACTCCAACGGCAATGAGAGAACCTATCTTCTAGTCGTGCCAACTGACATGCGTGACGACATTCTTTTTGCTTGCCACGATGAGCCCACATCTGGTCACTTAGGTTCCTCTCGAACTCTCACTCGAGTTCGACAAGCATACTACTGGCCTAAGCTTTCTGCATCAGTTAAGCCATACATGAAAAGCTGCCGGGAATGTGAACGCCGCAAATCCCCGCCACTAAAGCCCGCGGTGCTTCTTCAACCAATAGAACCACCCAGAGCGCCATTTGATCAAATAGGAATGAATTTACTTGGGCCCTTTCCACTATCATCTGCCGGCAACAAGTGGATCGTAGTAACCACTGACTATTTGACGAAGTACGCCGAAACAAAGGCACTACAACGCGCTACTGCTTCCGACGTCGCCCAATTCTTTATGGACCAGATCGTTCTTCGACATGGCACCCCGTCGTGCGTAATCACAGACAGAGGAACAGCATTCATGGCCCAGCTCATTCATGACGTATTCAAGCTCAGCTACACGAGCCATCGCAAGACCACGGCATATCATCGGCAGAGCAGCGGCTTGACAGAGCGACTCAACAAGACCATCGCTGACATGTTATCTATGTACGTAGATGTCCGGCATAAGACCTGGGACAAGGTGCTACCGTACGTCACATTCGCGTGCAATACTGCCGTCCAGGAAACTATGCGATTCACGCCTTTCCGTCTTGTCTATGGACGTGAGGTCCAGACCATGCTGTATGCGATGCTTCCACACCATTGCGATGCTTTGATCACTCCTGATGCTGTGCAGCTTATCGGTACGCTGAAGAAGCACGCCAGTTAGCACGCCTACACATTACGCACCAGCAGAGTACAGGCACATGCCGCTACAACGCTCACCATCAACAAGTTGAATACCATCCAGGCGATCAAGTTTAGGTGTGGACTCCAGTCCGATGCCAGGGATTGTCGGAAAAACTGCTCAGTCGCTACTTCAGACCATAGAAAGTCTTGCGACGCGTGAGTCATGTAAACTACGAGGTAGCCCCTGACGGCGCCTTCTCGCCACGATGGCGAAGGCGCTCCTCGGAGATTGTCCACGTGGTGCGCCTGAAGCCGTACTTCACGCGGTAGTGCGACTGCGCATGAACCATATCGCTGTTTTTGTGTATGCGCGTATTTTTTGTTGGTTCGCCCCAACTTTGCCTTTGTACTTTCCGAGCATCAGAGTGATGCCTTTTTTTTCTCGGAGGGGGAATAATGCCACTTGGCCGCTAGTTACGGCGAGAGCAAGCCATGGCTGCCCGCGAGAATGGAAGACGATGTTCTGGGGCAGCGCGGGCTCTGGCTAGTTGTTTATTATTGAAGCAGTCATCTTGGCAGTTTTCGGTGCGTCTCCCCGCCAGCTCCGTTCTTTCCAGTTGAAGACCTTTTGTAGCACGTGACAATATGTGTAATGTCATTTAGTACGTTTTGCTAAATACACCACAGTCGCCTTCCTTCAATGATATGTATAAGTCTCAAGTTGTAAATTATGTTATTGTACATCTATATACATTGAAAGAAGTCACTATTTTTTCAGTGCTTCTTTTGCTGTTATCCTACATGGACGAAGTTTTTCCCCTTAAAGGTTCGCTTACTTTCCAATTACAGAAAAAACAAAACAGGTGCCTATCTGTTTTTTAATCTCTGAAAGGAATTTATAATAGTTTGTTTATTGCTTCAAGGGCGCCATTTCGCGCCGGAAATTGAGGCACGCTGCCTTCACAAATTATACCGTGTATCAAAGGGATGCGCAAACCGCCCTTTGCGTGCATCAAAGTTACACCGCCAACCAGGTAGATCTCGACTGCGATCCGCTTTACTTGTACGTTATGGTGAGTATCCTCCCACTAAGGAAGCAGAACGCGTCCCTACACATCCTCAACATCTACAGTTTGCCCAAACTGCGTAACGTAACTTATAATGCTGTTTTTAGCAAAGCCCTTGCAGTGGCAGGCAAGGAACCGCTAGTCATTGTAAGTCACTTTAACGCCCCTAGTCCCCACTGGGATTAACATAAGAAAAAACGGCGTGGTAGAAAGTTGGCAGAGCTTATTTCTACCCTGGGCCTCACCATCCAAATTGACCTTGCACACCCAACACGGATTGGTAACTCTGCAGTGTAAGTAGAGACACATGTCCTGACCTTACACTTACCAAGTATATCAGGCATGCAGGCTGGCTCAACACTGAGGAAACTCTCGGTAGTGACCACTGTATTCTCCTCACTACCATTCGGACGTATTCCCTTACCCGTCCCCACCAACACGCGAAACTTCCGGACTGGACGACGTTCCGTTCCGAGTACACGACTCCGGCTTCCTTAGCTCAAAAAGGCTACGCCACTTGGGCTCAGCACATTGTGACGTCGCTTCGCCAAACTGAGCAGACGGTTAAGCTCTCAGAGGCCACGCAGGTGGTAGATAACTATCTCCTCCGTCTCTGGGATGCTCGGCATAGCCTCGTCCACCGATAGCACCGACTGAAGCATAATCGTCAGCTCAAAATCCGCATAGCAGCTTTCACCCAAGAAGCAGCCGAGTACGCGGCCCAGCTCGCTGACTCCAATCGGGTAGAGCGCTGTAGCAATGCTGCTAAGCATAAGTCAAACCAAAACACGTGGCGTTTTTTCAGGGCCCTCATCGACCCCACCCAAACCCGCACAGAAACGCAAAAGCATCTTCAACGCGTGCTCCACACGTACGTGGGTGACGCGGATAAATTGGCACAGGCACTTATGGATAAATATCTCTGTAGCCGACAGGACTCCTTCGGACCGGCGTACTCATATGCAGGCTCAAAGAACGCAGAATTGAATCGTTGCTTTGAACTTCACAATCTGAAGGCGGCCCTGTCCAAAATGAAGTGAGGAACAGCGCCGGGTCGGGATCAAGTGACGATGAAGCTTTTAGTCAACCTCCCTGACCTGGCATACCTTCACCTCCTCGACTGCTTCAATCGAATTTGGGAGGGGTGCGAACCGCTCCCGATTGAGTGGAAAACAGCCCTGGTAACTCTTATTCCCAACTTGCGCAAGTCAATAAATATTGAAAATCTCCGACCCATTTCCTTAACCTCGTGTGTGGGGAAGCTTATGAAAACAATGGTCAGGGATAGGCTTACCGATTACCTCGAGGCCCGTCGAACCTTTGCCGACACTATGTACGGCTTACGTCCACATCGCTCTGCTCAGGACATTCTCCTGCAACTCCACCGTGACGTGATTGAGTCGGTAGAACATTCCAGTGACGACAAGGTAGTCCCCGCCTTGGATCTCAAGGGAGCTTTTGATAACGTTACCCACAAAATAATTCTTACCCATCTGTCCCAAAGAGACTGTGGGCGTAATGCTTTCAGGTACATCCTTCAGTTCTTGATGGAACGGCAGACGTACCTCCGCATTCAAGACAAGGAGCACGGTCCGTATCTTCTAGGTACTCGAGGAACACCACGGGGAGCGGTCCTCTCTACCCTTCTGTTCAATCTCGCCATGACTCATCTCCACCCCCCCCCTACTGAAAGATATCCCCCGTGTATGGCACGCTCTGTATGCCGACGATATCACGCTGTGGGCAACACACGGTTCTCTTGGCATCATTGAGGCCAGCCTGCAGCAAGCAGCATCGGTCGTGGATGACTACGCCCATTGCTGCGGCCTCGAATGCTCCCCCACGAAATCGGAGTACGTGCATTTTCGCCCTAAACCAAGTGACACGACTCAAATCGTACTTTCCCTGCGCACCGGGCCTATCCAGGAATGCGAAGAAATCCGCGTCTTAGGGCTCTTTATACACAAGAGCCGGAAAGTCGATACCGCCATGCGCAGATCACGTATGGTCTGAGATCAGGTGGGCTGCATGGTCCGCCGAGTCTCGAACAAGCGAGGGGGTCTCGGATGCCGCGATGCTCTACGCCTCGCCAAGGCTTTTGTGACCAGTCTAATTCTTTATTCGACACTCTACTTACGTTTGCGCAAATGCGATGAGAACACACTGGACAGCATTCTCTGAAAAACCCGATCACGACGTCTAACCAACGTCTTGCAAAGCTGGGCATGACCAACGCGTACGTGGAACTCAAAGAGGCCCATCTCAACAACCAGTACCGGCGGCTTACCAAGCCGCACGCTGGGATATGTCTTTTACGACGCCTCCATATCTTTTACACCTACAATGCAGAGGAGTGGACCACGTTCCCAGAGGACTGGCGTGGAGCGTTGGTTATCCAGCCTCTGCCCCAAAACATGGCTAGGGAAACTAACGAAGGCAGGCGAACTGCGCGGGTTACAGCTTTGCAGGGACGCTATGGGTCCCGTCTTGGAGTCTTCTATACGGACGCGTCCGGCCCTCACCATGGGGGGTGGTACACGGTGGACGTAGTCCATCAAAACGTGCCTGTTCAAGGGCTCGCATTTCGCTCCACGGACGTCACTCATGCGGAGGAAGTTGCCATAGCTCTCGCCGCAGCGGACCCCGCATCTCGGTTTATTATTAACGATTCGCGGAGCGCGTGTCAGAATCTTGCTAAAGGTCGTATCACCGTTCGCGCTACTCGAATCCTTATGCGCTCTGATTACTTAGACCGCCCGAAGACACGTTTCGTCATCTGGACTCCAGCTCACGCAGGACTAGGTGGTAACGGGGCTGCCGATGCCTCGGCCCGCGCACTTGATTTCCGGGACCCGCCTCGCCCTTCATCGCCTGATGATCCAGAACCTAATCTGGTAACCTCCTTTCGCGAAATTACAGCGACGCACAAATAGAACAGGCTCTGATTTCCGCCCCCAGCGCCGAGCCTGACTAAGTCTGACGAGCGCTGGCTCTTGTGCCTTTACACCAACACAGTATTGTGCCAAGCTATACTTAAGCACTTCAATCCGGCCTTCTCCGGGGAATGCCCGCACTGTGCCCATCCGCTTGCGGATACTATTCACATGGTGTGGGCATGCCCTTCTAACCTGGTGGTCCCCCCATCCCTTCCCCTACACCCCTACCCGAGAGAGCTGAGAGGCTGTCCTGCTCGGCTGCTCAGCCTTGGTGGGCCAAAGAGCCCTCGTGGCCAGGGCGCGTGCCGCCGCAGAAGCCACAGGGGTCCCAGACTAGGGACTCCTCCTAGAGCTTGGAAAGGGTTGGCCCTTAAGGTCGTCTCTCTCTCTCAAATGTAAATTGTTTCAGTAAATGTTTTTCGCCAGCTTCGCGGTGGCACGGAGAATGATGCATTCCACCGGCGGCCACCAGACGGCTATAGCCGCAGGGACCGTGCTATGCCGAACCAATGGCCGAGCGGCCCGAGCCGGAGCCCCAGCGGAGTAGTTTCGCTGGCGTCTCTACCACGGCGGCCGTGTCTCTACGAACACTCCAGCCAACACGCGCGTGCGACGGGCGCTGATTGACTCTTCCAACTGACTTAGAACTGTAGAACGCTGGTCGGGAGGCGATGCGTAATCAAAGCAATATTTTTAGTTGCACCTACAGACGTACGTATGCCCCGTTATCCTTAGTACGGTACACGATAACGAGTGTTTGATAAAACATTACCAATAAATAAATGAATACGCGTGATTTCCGAGGACAAAGGAAAACTCTAATGAAGTTCAACAAAATTCAACAGTGAAACTCGCGTCATTTGGTTGATTCAATTATGCCACAACATTTACTATAGGCCAATTTTTCTGTTGCTGAAAGGTAGGATGAGTTTTTTGTTCGAGCTTCAATACTCTAATCACGTTGACGCTAGCTTAGCTCATTAAACGCAAATAGTTTATTATTGTAACTAATATGCTCCGAGTGCTACAGCACATGTCGATTTTTTCATTTCTGAGGATTGTGGACACATTGATTGAAGCACCTAGTACAGATGCGGACATTTTCGACTGGTGCAAAAAAACTTATTAATAACGCAACAGCATTACAGAGCTCATTTCATAGATATTGCTACGTAGCTGACATATCAGCGATCAGAAGACGACAACGAGGAAGTGGTCTGCCGGTTGTGCGTGCCGTTCTCCATTTTAGTCGATGCTATATGCACTAGTTACAATATAGATTTTAAATAGACACGCCTCGTGTCATTTTTGCGTAACATCTTTGTGGCGGAGGTGCTGGGTACTTCCCTGTCTTCATCACGAAGCTCCGCAACGGCCGCATCATCATAGGTCCAACCATGTCACAGGTTGAACAACCATTGTCTTCACCACCTGCCCCTTCCGTGACTTCTACGTACGTCGTTCTGCCTCCTGCTCGTGATCCCGGTCTATTTTCTGGTCAGCATGGCGTTGACGTCGACAAATGGATCAATTGGTACGGACGGGTCAGTTCAAGCTATAGGTGGGACCCGACTCTTATGATTGCCAATGTGCTTTTTTTACCTCGATGGCCCACCGCGAGTGTGTTCGAGACGCACGATGCCGATATTACAAGCTGGGACTCCTTTAAAAAGAAGATCCGCGACCTTTTTGGCGACACCGTTGGGTGGTATATCGCAGCACGTAATCAACTGGCGGCTCGTGCACAGACGTCGACGAAGACGTACGTAGCGTACATTCACGACGTCATCGCCCTATGCCGCCAGATTGACAAGCACATGAGTGAGTCTGAGAAAGTGGCCCATGAGCTGAAAGGCATAGCAGACGACGCCTTGAGTCTTCTAGTGTACAACAACGTTCTCACCGTTGACGCCATCGTTAAAGAGTGCCGGCGGTTCGAAGAAGCCAAGAGCCACCGTATTACTCAGCGATTCACCCGGCTGGCCATCACGGCCGCGACCTATCGTGTGACGCCACCCGCCAGTCCCCTACGTATGATAACGTCACGCGCATTGTGCGTCGGTAATCGAAGCCGTCTGCCCGGCTCCTCTTCAGCCACCCGTTTTCGCAACGCTCGCCTCTGACCAACAACAGTCGTCAGTGCCGTTAATACAAGCTGTGGAGAGGCACAAGTTTGCGAACCTCGGCCTTCCATCAGCATGTCCCTTGACTCGCCCTGAAGTCCCGTTTTACTCACCAGGACACGCTCACCGTTTACATCCAACAATGCCCTTCCGTAACCCTTTGGAATGACGAACACCCTACGACCGGCTTATTTGTTTTTCCTGCCACCAGCCTGGGCACGTTTCTCGGTATTGCCGCTGCCGTTGGTCAAACCAACCACGTCAGACCTTCTCTACCTCTGCGGACTTACACCCAACGACCCCTCGAAGTTCAGCCGCCACACCCTTCAACTTCTATTTGTCGTCATCTTACGAGCCTTCCACTGACGCCTCTTTGCCCGGTCGACGCTACACGGACGCCCTTTCGTACGGTCGTCGCAGCTCCCACTCCCCGTCACCGCTACGTCGCCAATCCCGCTCTCCGCCGCCTCGGCACTTTTCCTCGCCGAGCTTGTCTGGACGATTGCAGCAGGGAGACGAGATATTGCAGCTTATAGAGGTGAAGCTGCAATACCAATGACGGCCGAAAATCTTCTACTGATGGTTCCCACGCACCACAGCCTGCTTGAAGTACAAGTCAACCATGCTCCTGTGACCACCCTCATTGACACAGGTGCGCACCTGTCTATTATGAGCGCTTTTCTACGCCGCCGCTTACGAAAGATTATGACACCGTCTACGACGCAGGCAATACGTGTTGCCGATGGAGGTAGTGTACCAGTAATCGAAATGTGCACTGCTCGTGTCAGCATTGTCGGTCGTCACGCCGGGATCCTTTTTGCCGCCTGGCTTCATGCTAAAATGATTGATTTCTTACTAAAAGAGCATGTAATAAGCTATTTTTTGTCATTGCACAAAAACGTGTTGTATTTATGACTAAAACTTTCTGCGTTGATATACAATTTTACGAAGCGTGATAAGTAATCAAACGGCCGCTAAACTTAGCAGGCAGACGACAAAGCGAGCGTTCCCTCCACCACTTCTATGTCGTCTGTTTCTTTGCTTCGCCGTTTGGTCGTGCCGTCAAGGTAAGTGGACTTTCATTTTAGAATGAAAGGTCGACGATGGTCGACGATTAAATAAATGGTCGGCAAGGTCGACCATTTCACGTGTGACTGACCGGACGCACATGCATGAAACTCCAGTGCGTCTGCGAAGTGTTCATACGATGGATTGAAACAACTTTATTGTAGTGTTCTTACGAAGCCTGTGATCTACGAAGGCCAGAGCTACTGCATTGCCATCTGTTTTGTCAAGTGCGAACACGTACGGCCGTTCTCAATCGTTGCTACGTGAATGCTCCCGTACTGTCACAGGCCGTGCGTGTTATTCAGCAAGGCAGACAAGCTGTTTTGTATATATATGGGCTAACGCATCGGCACTTGTCTTTGGGCATTGTTTATCAAGGATCATTTAAACCATTGCGGTGGCACGTCAGTATTTTGAAGCGGCCTGCCGGTTACCTCGTCCGGTGATGGTACACTGAGCGACATAAAAAAGTTTCCTGAGACTACATTTCAGTGCGCCTTTCTGCCATCAAAACTTTGATAAACGGTGGAAATCAACATTCCTGACACCTGTGCCGGAGAAACCGATGCAATCAGCGGAATTAGAGTTTTTTCGTGTTGTCACAGGTCCTGTTATTAGGAAGACAATCACCGGGCTAATTCCAAGGGCCAAAGTATCGGCCACACGAACTGCACCATAAAAGCGCGGACAATTTAAAAGTGGTCGTATTTGGTGCGCCAGCGGATTCCAGCTGTGGCCTTATGTAGTCGGGGTTCTGCCCAGAGGACCGGAGCCAGCCAGAGGCTTGGAAAGATATCGATGAGAGGAGCCGGGAGCTGTTATTAAGTAGCTTTTAAATACAATATTTACGGGTAGCGTGTTACATGATGGTGGTAGCATCATGAAAGCTCTCGATAGAAGCACGACGGTAGCTTCTGGGAGCTTGTGAGAGCTTATCGGGAGCGCCTCGGCGCTCGCATTTTATGTCCTGGCCTTCCCAGGATTCCCTGCAGGAAAAAAAACAATGGAGACCAGGACTGTCGATTGAATTATGCTATCTTTACCTCCGCCCCCGAAAGGGGAAGGTGAAATGCCGCCTCCTTCCCAACCCACGAAAGCGGGAAGAGGCACGCTCAGTTCAGCCCATGACGAGGAAGAAAACACTGCACACCGCGGTTGACACAGCACAGCATGAAGACATTCCGTCCCACGTGAAAATCAACTCTGTAGACATGCAGTGATGAGTATGCGGCGCTAAGCAGACCACGACTTGTGGAAACAGCGGTATTAGACACCACGAAGAATGTGGGAAATGCATCCGCAGATGGTTCTAAGTCGTTTCGCTTATTGTCAGCGGCACTCCTATGAACAGAGACGTACGAAAATAACAACCCTCTTTAAGTCGTTTTGACTGTAAACAGCCCTTAATAGGTCGCCATTCGGTCGGGTAAATTCAAAGGGTTCCACGAGGGGAGACGACTGCGCCGCAAAACTTCAAGTACGGCTTGCGTGTCGTTGTCGCTTGTGGTTCACCTCTCGGAGCGCTGTCCCGCAACTGTCTCACGTCCAAGCGGCGCCATGTCAGGGAGGCCGATTATAACAGC
Source organism: Rhipicephalus microplus (assembly GCF_043290135.1). NCBI lineage: Eukaryota > Metazoa > Arthropoda > Arachnida > Ixodida > Ixodidae > Rhipicephalus > Rhipicephalus microplus. The sequence goes on along the minus strand of NC_134702.1, from coordinate 267,121,776 downwards.
CCGTCCACCACCACAGGAGGTCTCGAAGGGGTGGCAGCACTAAAGCACACCACAGAGCCCGTGAATATGGTTTCTTGTAGACGTTGACTCAGACTGCACCAATCTCTGGACCTGAGCCATGGCCAGCAAACGCCAGAAACGAGCTACGCAAGATCTGAGACATAACAAACAGAGAGCACTCAACCGACCTCGAGAAATTCCAGGTTACAGTTCTGGTAAAACTCCCTAAATATTTCCAATTGGTGTGCTCACTCGTGAAAATCAACAATTAGATAACTAAGCCATAACAAACTCAGACCTACTACGTGCGAAGCGAATCAATAGCCTAACGTTTTGTATCATTTCCCAGAGAGATTCACAGCATTTCTGGCACGCAGGTGCTATACGGTCAACACAAAACATAAGGAGATATATAATGAATTATGCCTCTCACTACATAAGTAAAACAGAAATCAAACTCGCGCGTATAACTTTAGATGAACAAAGAAAAGAAAACCACACTAAACTGTAAAACAAGAGGTTTTAACAGAGGCTTTTACCTTCAGCCTAATTATCTGTTAGAATCAATTTGCCCAAAACCGTCTACTCGGGTGTTACGTTTTGCTAAATGTAAGCAAACACGCAGTTCAACAAGTATCTTAATGCCTGCAGTTATGATGAGGAGAAAAATAAAAGTTACGAAAATTGGCATACTCCTTGGTTATCTTCAGACACGCAAACATTAAAATCAAAACAAATCAAAACTGGATACAAGAGAAATTCTTGATATGCTTGCACTGTCCGAAACAATATAGGGGACCGTTTGAGACGGGCTCTGGGCTGACGCGCACAAGACAGCTGTCGATAGGCCAGATCGCGACGGATGGACATATAGCCAGCCGGTCCAAAACACCGAAGCACTCAGTGGCAGTGACCTTTGTTCTGCGGCCCCCAAACTCGGACAAAGAAGCATAACGATGGTCTCGCATGTCCCTTGTTTGCCTCCCGGTCAAGCAGTTACCCTTTCGCTATGGAGGGGGATGGCTTTTGTCATTCCCGAGAACGTGCGTCGTTGTTCTGCTCGGCTGTCTATTCTGCGCTGAAGGCGATGGGGCCAGGCGGCCACTTCGACGTCTGAGTTTCTTCGCCTTAGCGTCACGCTTCACGCCCAATCTCGATTTCAGGGAGGCCGTCAACTTTTCATTTTCAGCCCGCTTTCTTGAGATTACTGGCCTCCGCTCGAGGCAACTTCGACCCTTCGCGTTCTCTCTACGTTTTCGCTGGCGCCTTCTTTCGAGGCAGAACGGAATGTTCACCGACTCGGCAGTAATACTCCGAAGCACACAGCTCAAAACTCCAGGCGGCTCAACTGGCTTATCCTCGGCGTCATTTTCAACCGTCTGCACTTTCAAAATGACGGTACAATTTACTCTTATTTTCTAAGCAAACCGGCTCGCCATCAGATGTCTCTCCTTGATGAGAGTCATCAGCTCGCGCTAATCTAAGCGCTTCATCATCTCGCGCTATTCTACGCGCGTCATCCTTTCACGCTATGCTAAGTGCCTCTTTCTCACGTTCTAAGTTAGACGCCTCATCACTTAGACTTTTACAGTCTACTTGCTTTTCATTTGCGCTTTCTGCCTCTAGCACCTGATGAGTGGACTCACAGGTCATCAGACGCGTCAGAGCTGCCGCCGATTCGTCACCAAAACAAAGGCCTTTCAAAAGCATATCCGCGTCTTTCTGAGAGGGATAATGCTCGGGCAGGTTTCGGGACACCACAGTTTCTGTTGTGAGCAGTCTGAACGGTCCGTCATTCTTAACGCGGGCTAACGGTGAGCATACGCTTGCCCTACCAACTACTTGCCGTTTGCATGAGCGTTCCCTGTGGTTACCTCAATTTTTACGGAAAATGGATGTACAGTATGAAGTACTGCGATTGAGTCACGCGGTACGTTTTCCTCAACTGATTCCTGAATGTGGAGTTTCAATTGCTCCTGAATAATGTCGCTGTTTTCATCAAAAGAAGAACACTCTTAGGCTTACGGCAGCCGATCGCAAGTGACCAGGCTCTTGGCAACGGTGGCATACAAAGTAAAAAATTTTACACCCCAAAGGGTGTAAAAGGGTGCTTTTACGAGAAAGCACCCTTTGCAACATTCTTGAACAACCATAAATGGTCGATTAAAAAACCACCCCTTTGTTTAAGTGCTTGCCTCGATAGCACCCTAAAATAGGCTCTAAGGGTGCTTTTGTACCTGAGAAGGGTGTAGGTGACGATTCATCAGATGAAATATGCAGCAAAAGAAGAATACAAAATTATAATATTTGGGATTTTACGTCTCAAAAACCTCGATATGATTATGAGGGTCGTCTTAGTGGAAAGCTCCAGAGATTTTGACCATTTGGTGTTCTTTTGTGGGCGCTGATATCGCACAGTGCACAGGTTTCTACCTTTTCGTCTCCGTCTTAATTCGACTGCCACGGCCGGCATCGAACCCGCGACCTTCGAATTGGCGGCCGAGCAGCTTAGCTACTGCACGAATATGTGGACCTTGCGTTAAATGGCGGCCTAATTGACTTAGAATGTGTGAAGGTGCTCTCCGAATACAGCAGAATGCCAGCAGAAGCAAATCGCGTTTCATCTATAATGGCAATTAACTGCAATCCATGTTACGAATGCTTTCCTTAGCATTGGTTATAAGCTACATGTTTGCTATGGATTATATACACGAACATAATGTTCGCCTGAGTATGGGTGTGTGTGCGTGAGCCTGCGCATGTGTTCGTGTGTAAGCGCGATTGTGTGTACACCCGTGCATGTGTGCGTGCGCGTGTATGTGCGAGTCCATGCTTGTGTTAAGCGTGCCTGTACACATGTGTACGCCCATGCATGCGTGCGTTTACGGTCGCGTGTGTGTGGCCGTATGTGTGTATACGTGTATGTGTGTGCGCCTGTGAATAAGTATGTGAGTGTATCAGCCCGTGCGCCCTCGAATTTCGTGTGTGTGTGTGTGCGTGGGGGGCACTGCTTCTTAGTGTTTAAAGTCCCACACCTGTTCAGACTGGGAGTCTATATGAGAGGTGGCTTAAGGAATGGCTGTGGTCAACGCACTGTACACGGACTATTCAGTACATGGAAAACAGCTGCACATTCTCGTACCTCATCGTTGCTTACGAACTTGATATGGTAGCTGATTAGGTCCGCTGAGGCACTTCTATGCTCGAAAATGTTGGTTATCACCAATTCACACGGAAACCTGTCACTGCACTTATGCACAACCATCGTTTATATTAACAACGTTTAACAAGAACGTGCCCTGCCTTGGCTACAGGTGCTTAGCTAGCTCATTGGGCAACCACATGGAATTATGCGCTGATCATGTGATCAGCAAAAAGTTTGTTATAACAACCTCGGCGCGTTTTGTGGTGTGTGAAAAGCCTTCTAAACATCTGCGACTGTGGATTAATTTGTTCCAGCTTCGACTACGCATTCAGTGTTTGCGGCACCATACGCGGAATTGCCAGGCACGGACAATGCGAAAAGAAATTCCCTGAAAAAAGGTGTAGCGATTCTCTCCCTCTAATGCCACCGAGGACGAAATAATTATTGTTTCTGGCCTTTCCAGGGTGCACTTTGTTTTCCGCAAGTTTAGCTTCACTATTTTTCGCCCACTGTAGTCGCATTCCGTCAAAATACTCAAAGAACCCAAGGCTGGTAAATAACCTGCACCGCTCTGCGGCTGGGTGAAAGGAGAGTTGTCATTTAGAAGGAGTCATTCTTGAAGCGCAATTCGATTGCCTCCCGCGTCGAACTGCCGCCCGCCATATGCGCATTAGCGTTTGCCTTTCGGCGCCATCTTGGCGGGTTCCCGCTCACCCCGCTGATCCGGGCCTGCGTTGCCCCCCCCCCCCCCCCCAATGACGGTGTAGATAAGTGAATAGTTGTGTCACCAAACACCTGCGTCGACAGCTGCGGCGCTGGCGCCAGTGCCTCCTCCTCCTTTCTCTCAACGTTGCTCTCTCTGTCTCATCCGTCATTCAAATGCGTTGCATTGGTCTGGGGTCTTGGTCGCTGTGTGAGTTCTAGCGAACAGGCGCATCTTCAATGGTGGTCACCCGTGACACCGTGTTCGAAGTGACGCTCGTATTAAGGAATATTCATGGAGCGGTGGACGCGGACAACGTGGGCCTGTTAACGGTGAGTGTACTGTTTTCGTAGGTAGTAATCATACAGCGCTAGCTGGGCGCCTGCAGCAGCTCTGCCGAAGTATACTGCCAGCCATTTACAACAGCATGCGTTCGCGGGCCTGTTGCAGATACCCGATTAAACGTGTGACCAACCGAGTTCACACTGCTATGCGCGATGTTGTGTAAGTGCCTGCATAACTCATACAGTGAGTGATGTGATCACTTAATAAGGGCGCGATTAGTTGCTGATCGCACATTGTCTCTACACTGCTCAAAGTGATTGATATTGTTTCAAGATGCGCTCTAGGCTACATCGTAATAACATTTCTATTAATACTCAAATGTGCAACGTGTTCTGTTGGTGTAAGCGTAAAAAAAGAAAAAAAAATTAATGTACAAAGGCGCACTGTACGAAATGCCTTTTTTTTTTTTGCTCAAAGACGGTATAGTTTGAGGTGCTGATATGCCGCGATGCTCCCAGCACGTGCGCGTCGGTCTTTTAAAATATTTAGGACACGTGTCACCAGCAACAGGGAAAAATTTAGTAGACTTCTAAAGGCGCGTTGTTGTGGCCATCGCCGTGCATTGTTTTCCCTCGTTTCTGTTTGCTGCATTTGTGCTTTGCTTTCATCTGCAAAAAGGTGCGGCGTTATAACGGAATGGAGAGCATACGTGACCGTGAGACCTATGTGCGGTAGCTTTAGCATAAGCCATGGCTGCTGCAACGTAGACGGCGTCCGCGTGCGTTGGTGTCGTTCGAGTGCTCCTACTTGCTTGTGTTTAACTGAGTATTTAGACATGGGTACGTTTGTAAATCCCGTGGTCAATAATCGCTAATAGCGTGCCCCTGGTTGCCATCAGAGGATGGGCTTGGTTGTCTAAATACGCCAGATACTTTTTCTGGAAGTAAGCTTTGAAGAATTTTTTTTAAAAGAGAAGTATTTTCATACGTGCTAGGCAGTGCCTATTGGAGGCCCGCAACTCTTTAAAAACTGGACGAGCTATTGCATCTTTTATCAAATTACAATAAATTAAGATGATTGAATTATAGATGACGAGTTTCTGTGCTAGATTAGGTGCACAAAATACGTGTTCGCAGCCCTACGTCTAGAAAGTAGGCAAATAGGAAGCACAGCGTAAATTTGGATTAGATGCCATCGATGGCGCTTAAAGTTAGGGTAGAAAGAACGAGAAAATTGTTCATTTTGATGCCCTTTTAGAGGCAGTCAGAATTGCACTGCTTTCTTATTTGTCACAATTCCTCAAATTGTTATTTACTTTTTTTTCAGACCTCTTCGCTAGTGCCACGCCCAAGATCATTTGTTCTCATGTAAAAGAGAAAGCAGAGATGCCTTCACTGTTTGTACATGAAGAGGTAAGTTTCTTGTGCGTTTCGATTAATGCTACATGTTCTGAACGTTGTACCTTAAGAATCGTTTTTCACACTGGCTCACTACCTTATAAGGAACTTGATTCTTAGGTGAGTTCAGGCTTTCGTAAGTGCCATTTTTGAGCTGTAGTCTTACACTTCACCTCAATTCGGGAATTAGCTGTATGCTGGAAAACTATCTTATCTTTATCATACAAAATTATAGGAATGTATGGGTTGTATACTTCTAGTTCAGTGTAAGGTCAATTACACGCCATTTCAAAGGATACACACTACACATTCTTCATATATGGTGCTGCCAGAACAGCACGAGCATCATTTTATGAGAAGTCATATTTGCTAATATTACAGGACGAGAGGGGGCCGCTGACGTCCCGCGTAGTCTACCCCGTCCCCAGCATAGAGCAAGCCAAGTTCCTAAACCTCCACGTGAATGACCGAAAAATCTTCCATGTCAGTAATGACGACGGAGGAGTGACAGCACTGATGAGTTGATTTTTTTTTATTTTCAACATTGCCTATGGCCGCAAGGCCTTTAACAACCACCGTGATAGAGCGGCTTTTTCTCGGCGTGAGTTTGAAGTTTATCAAAGAAGTTGTTCAGGCAGAACGGCGCTGAAAATTTTAGTGTCACAATGCCTGAACAACGTTTTCTAGTGTGGTCATGGTAGACGAACAAATATTGTTATTTGTGTAAGTTATTTTGCTTAAATATAACTGTACCATTCCATGCCAAACGTCCCAGCCACTTTGGTGACCATCTGAATTGTAATTGAAATAAAAATGTGCTGACTTATAGCGTTGAAAACAGTGAACTGCTAGAATACTTTAGCGAGAAAAAAAGTTTTGTTCATGTAGCTGGCTTATAACTTCCTGGCATAATGCCGTCTGTGTGCAGTTTGCGGAAAATTTCGTTTTAAAACTGCCGCTTATTTTTTCTAAAGCAAATTCGATCTACCTGTTAAGTAAATGTGCTTCTGTAAGGTATTTGGAGCTCAATAATATTAGTGAAATTTTCACCACATTCACTTCCAAGAATAAAGCCAAAATGTATTATGTTTGCATTTTTTGTTGCAATATTGCTCTTTGTATGAATGTCTGAGCAGTGAATACTTACTCCACAGAAAGTATATTTTGAGAAAAAATATCTTTAGACCTTTCAAGCTGCTGAAATATACGAGAAAATATCACGAATTTCACAAAATCGTGATTTTTGTACGTATTGAGATGCAATATGCTCCATGTTGTGATACATTAAAAACTCATCATTATACCTAAATTGTAAGAACATAAAATTCTTTATATAATAAAAATCTTATCGCAAAAAGGACAGGAAAGAGCGCTGTGAACTGAATTTTATTGAAGGTGCTACGAGCGTTTTTATACTGAGCACAAGAACAGGGCTTGTCTGCAACAACACATATGTGACCATGACAAAATAATTTTAACCGAGAAAATTCGGAAAAGATAAGTGAAGGTGTACTGATGCATTGATCCTTGGCCTTCGTGATAAAAAGTTCTAAAATCTCTCATTTTTTCTGCTTGCTTTTTTTTCAAAAACCATGTTTTATGAAACCAAGGACTGCACTTACATTCTTTACAGTGCCCGGCCATGAGACTACTATAGCCCTTCTTAACATTTAAAGCATGCTGTCTTGCTCGATCATTGAAGCAATGTTTAGTCTGTCCTATGTTTACTTTTCCACATGTTAGCGGTCTCTCATACACATTAGATTGGCATTCAGTAAACCTATTCTAGTGACGAATGGTGCAAGATTGACTATTCCTGTTGCTGTAAGTACATGCACTTTTGAAAGCTTGCAAGGGGTGGAAAACAACAATGTCATATCTGCTGGCTCTTTTCCTAAAATTGTGAGACACCTTATGTAAGTAGTACCGTGTAACATGCAAATGTCACTGGTCATTCTGTTTTTCTTTTAATCCTGTTTCCTTTAACTTTACTTTCTGCAGGAGGGATTCGCAAACGAGTGTGATGATGCTGTTGGGGTATTGGCTGGTGCCATCAGCCCAGGAGTGCTAAGAATGTTCTGCCTTTTGATAGTGGGCATTCAAAATTAGTAAAAAGAGGAATTGATACCACATGTATTCGGCCACCCTTCAGAAGTCATGTTATCACAAGGGTGAGGTCAGGATTAAAAACCAGATTAAAAGACTAAAAGATGCTGGATATCCCAACAGAATCATTACACCGGTCTGCGAAACCCTCATGCAGAAAGTAAAGTTAAAGAAGACAGGACCAACAAAAAAACAATGACCAAAACCTTTGCATGTTATACCACATCACATGTCTCACAATTAAAAAAATAGCCAGCATATATGATATTAATGTGTTGTTTTCCACCCCTTGCAAGCTTTTTAAGGTGTGTGTACTAAACAGCAACAGGAATAGTCAATCTTGCACCATTCGTCATGAGAATAGGTTTACTTAATGCAAATTTACCGTTTGTAGAAGTATTTTTTATAAGGTAAACCAATGATCAGTGCCTCACTACACGTTCACTTATCTTTTCTGAGCGGGAGTATTTTTTTCTCAGTTAAAATTATTTTGTAGTGGTCACACGTGTCGTCGCGCAAAAGCACGGTTCTTGTACTCCGTATAAAAGCGCTCGTAGCACATTTATTGAATTCAGTTGACAGTCGGTGCTCTTTTCTGTCCTTTCTGTCTCTTCCCGAAGTTGTCGCGCTGTGACTAGCACACAACCACGATGAACCAACTCGCCCAAATTAACTCTTGTTACGTAACACGTAGACCGAGTAACGTATAGAAAGAAGGAGTGGTGCTTTTAAAATAAAATTTTTCACATGCAACACCTAGACGGCATTCCAGGAACTTCAGAAGGCAGCCACGTGACCAAATATTTTTCCTCTCCTAAATAATGCAGAAGCTCACTATTTTCCATGCAGCACGAGTTTGCGAATACGTTTGAGATGGTTGCCAGAATGGCTGGGACATTTGGCATAAAATGACCCAGCTGTGTCATTAGCCACAATTATGCATTACCTCTTTTGTTTTTTGTGTGTCCTGACTCAGTTTTGTGTTCGTTTTTAGCTTATTCTGTTTCTGATCATTGTATTGGTTTTTTAAGTGTTCGCTAAATTTATATGTGCAAAAAACCATATATGTTTGCATGTACATCATTTCTCATAACCAATTGTTATACATCCAAGAACAAATACAAAGCTTAAACCACTGTGATTGTATACATTTGAAAACACTATCCGTATATATTTTTGTGTGCATCACTTCTTGAGAACGATTGTGTACATGAAAGCGTATATAATGAAATCATGGTGATTGTATATATTTGAAAGAATATAAGTATATATTTGCCTGTATTTCGTTCCTATTAACCGATTGTGGGCATGAAGGAGTATTGAACTGGAAACCACTGGGATTGTAGATACTTGAAAGAATTATAGCGATATATTAGCGTTTATTTAAATTGTAGTCTCTATGTACTTGAAGCAGTATACTAAACTTAAATCAGTGAAATTGTATGTTTCAAGAAATTGTCAATAAAGTGAAACTGAAAAAATATAATATACATTTAAGGTGTTGCGTGTGTAGTGTACGTATACGTGAACATGTTACACATCTGGTGAAAAAGTTGTGTGGCAGAAGAAAAGATTATAAGTTTTATTTGCCTAATAAATAAATGCAATATGCAAGGGCAGCAAGGCTTAGTTTTCTGTAACCCGCATTATGAATATACTGTGAAGTATATATAGATCCAGCAGAAGTTCATACACGATTGTACGTGTTTATATTTCTGCCCACACGCAATGATTGGAGCTCGACAGGTGGCGCACCATTGATAATCAGGACCACTTTCTTCAAGTAGTGTGTAATCAGTGCATGCTGATATCTATTACTGCAGTCTAAAAGAATACTGGCACCCCTACCATGGGCACTCAACACCCTTGTGCACCCTTCTCGCATCCTCCTCAGAGGGTGCTAAAAAGTGAAGGACATCGAAGGCACCCATCCTTAAGGGTGTTTTTGTAACACCCTACAGTTTTTTACATTGAAACGGGGTGTTGAACCAGCAGGAGTTGACTCGGCGAACGAAAGCTTTATTGAGCGCAAGGGCTAACTGAACGCAAGCCTGCGATCACAGCAAGTCTTCGTCCTTTTCTATATTCGAGCTCCATGCCCACTGCCCTCGTTACAATCACCCCCGGGCGATGAGGGAGCCATCCTGGCGACCTAAGGACAGGTGTACACAGAAGGGTCATGGTATGGCTTGAGCCGAGAAATGTGTACAATTTCTTGTCCCCGACGGCGCTTGTCCGGAGATGCATCCAGCGGCTCGACCAGGTAGTTGACAGGGGATGTTTGGCGTATAACTCGATAAGGGCCATGGTACCTGGACGAAAGCTTGTGGGAGAGTCCTGGAGGAGTAGAAGGAATCCATAACCACACCAGTGAGTTCGGTGCAAAGCTCATAGGCGTGGCTGATGCGTCGTGGCGATGTTTTTGGCGCGTCTGGTCATGTGACGTGAACGCACGAACAAGCTTCCGACATTCTTCAGCGTGTGCTGCTGCTCGAGAAACGGTAGTCATCTCTGAAGGGTCCGGTCGATAAGGAAGAATAGTATCCATTGTTGATGATGGCTCGCGTCCATAAAGAAGAAAGAAAGGCGAAAATCGAGTGGTGCTTTGCGTTGCAGTGTTGTAAGCATGTGTCACAAAAGGCAGTATGCTATCCCAATTTGACTGGTCGGATGAAGCGTACTTGGCCAGCATATCCCCAAGTGTACGATTAAAACGCTCTGTCATCCCATTAGTTTGCGGATGATAGGCTGTGGTAGTGCGGTGTATGATGCGACACTCGCTCAACAACGCTTTGATAGCATCGGAGAGAAAAACGCGGCCGCGGTCGCTTAGTAACTCTCGAGGTGCTCCAGGCCTTAAAACCAGGTTTTGCAGTATAAAACACGCAACGTCTTTTGCGGTAGCAGAAGGTAACGCAGCTGTTTCAGCGTACCGCGTTAGGTGGTCGATAGCGACAATGACCCAGCGGTTGCTACTCGAAGTATAGGGAAGCGGACCGTAAAGGTCGATTCCGACACGATCGAAAGCTCGTGCTGGACATGGCAACGGCTGCAAGGGACCTGTGGCATGCTGAGTGGGCATTTTGCGTCGCTGGCACGTAAGGCAAGACCTTACGTAACGGCGAACGAAACGGTACATACCGCGCCAGTAGTACCGCAGCTGCAAGCGAGTGTATGTTTTTAACACACCAGCGTGGCCACATTGCGGATCATCGTGGAACGTGGCACAGATGTCAGAGCGCAGATGTCGGGGAATGACGAGCAACCACTTACGACCCATCGAACTGTAGTTTCGGTGGTAAAGCAGGTTATCCCGAATAGCGAAGTGTCCTGCTTGACGGCGAAGCGTCCTGGAAACTGGAGCGGGCGTCCGGTTTGAGAGCAAGTCCAGAAGAGAAGAAATCCAAGCATCTTTGCGTTGCTCGGAAGGCATGTCCGAAATGCTGATGGCCAAGGCAGCACTGGTGGAGATAGGTGAGTCGACAGGTTCTGAAGCCAATGGCGAACGTGACAGGGCATCGGCGTCGGAATGCTTACGGCCAGAACGGTAGACAACACGGATATCGAACTCCTGTAACCGCAATGCCCAACGAGCGAGCCGACCATTAGGATCTTTTAGTGAAGATAACCAGCAAAGCGCATGGTGGTCTGTCACAATATCAAATGGACGTCCGTATAAATAAGGTCGAAATTTTCCAATTGCCCAAATAATGGCAAGGCACTCCTTTTCAGTTACACTGTAATTCTTATCAGCTTTACTGAGGGTGCGGCTGGCATAGGCAACGACGTACTCGTCAAAGCCATCCTTGCGTTGGGCCAGTATGGCCCCTAGCCCGACACCACTAGCGTCTGTATGAAGCTCCGTTGGAGCAGATGGATCGAAATGTCGGAGTATGGGAGGCGTGGTGAGAAGCCGTCGGAGTTCCTGAAATGCATCATCACACGCCTGTGACCACGCTGACAAGTCAGACCTTCCGGCAAGAAGATTGGTCAAGGGGGCGATAATGGAGGCAAAATTGCGGACGTAGCGCCGGAAGTAAGAACATAGGCCGATGAAGCTTCGAAGCTCTTTGACGGTGGTTGGCTTTGGGAACGCCGCGACTGCATTAAGTTTCGTAGGGTCCGGGAGAATGCCGTCCTTAGAAACCACATGGCCGAGAATTACAAGCTTGCGAGCGCCGAAGTGGCATTTCTTCAAGTTAAGTTGAAGTCTCGCGGTTGAAAGGCACGTAAGAACTTGCTCGAGGCGGCTGAGGTGGGTCGCAAAGTTGCTTGAAAATACCACAATGTCGTCCAAATAACAGAGGCACGTTTTCCATTTCATACCTCGCAAGACGGTATCCATCATTCTTTCGAAAGTGGCAGGCGCATTGCAGAGGCCAAAGGGCATAACGGTGAATTCATATAGTCCATCCGGTGTTACAAAGGCTGTCTTCGGGTGGTCACCCTCTGCCATGGGCACCTGCCAGTAGCCGGAGCGTAAATCTAACGAAGAAAAGAACTCTGCCCCTTGTAGGCAGTCCAAAGCATCATCGATGCGCGGCAGAGGGTATACGTCTTTGCGCGTTATCTTGTTGAGTCGGCGGTAGTCAACGCAGAACCGGATGGATCCGTCTTTTTTCTTGACGAGAACAACCGGTGAAGCCCTAGGACTGTTGGAGGGCTCGATGATGCCACGTTTCAACATGTCGTCCACTTGTTCGTCGATGACATGGCGTTCAGCAGATGACACACGGTACGGACGCTGCCTTAGTGGGGCTTGTTGACCGGTGTCAATACGGTGAACGACCGCAGAGGTTCGGCTTAAGCCTGACTGGTCACGATCGAATGAAGAACGAAAGCGAAGAAGAAGATTTATAATCTCTTCGCGCTGAGTTGGTGCGAACTCAGAGTCGATGGCATCCGAGAATACGTCCAGAGCATCATTAGGCGCGTTGGTAGGAGTGACAGCACAAATTGGGAGCGAAACCGTTGAATCGGGTATAGTAGCCGGAAGAATGCACTCGCAAGGTTCGTAGCTTCCCAGGCATTCTCCACGTAGTAAGGATGACGGGCTGTCCGAGGGATTGCACACATAAATGGCAGCGTGACCATTGCGAAAAATGACGACGGCAAACGGAAGCATGATATTTCGACAGCACGCAGATGGGACCGATGGCATAAACAACACAGGCGATTTCGGGGGGGGGGAGGCACACGACACCGAGACAACAGCTGAGAAAGGCGCAATGTCAACGTCAGAAGCAGCAAACACTCTACACGAAGCGCCATCGTCGGGGTCATAGCACGGCACAGATAATGCGAGTTCGGAACGAGCACAGTCGACCAAAGCAAAATTTGAAGAAAGAAAGTCCCATCCAAGGATAACGTCATGCGAAGAACGGAATAAAGCTACAAATGTGACGACGTACATCGCACCTTGAATGACGACTCGTGCAGTGCACACAGCTGAAGGCTGAATATGATGGGACGTAGCTGTCTGCAAAGATAGGTCGGTAAGTTGCGTGGTCACTTTCTTCAAGTTTCGGCACAGTTTCTCGCTAATTACAGATACGGCAGCTCCAGTGTCAACAAGTCCGTGCACCTTTATGCCATCAATATAGAGTTCGATTTCGTTCGGGGGACAGCAATTAGGTCTTGAAATTTTCGCTGCCAAAGCAGTTCTTGCCTCCGGAACTGCGCCCGTCAGTTTTCCCCTCGCGGTGGGCTGTTGCGACGTAACATTGGAGAAATGGATCTGCGACGAGGAGAAGGCGAACGGCTTGAGCCGGATGGGCGGCGACCGGTACGTACGTCTAGAGGTGGATCGGCAGGAACGGGATATCGCGGCTGAATGGGCATGTAGTGTGAGGCCCCTGCAATTTCATGAGAAGGGAGGCTGCGACGGCGGCAGTGACGAGCTATGTGGCCTGGGATGCCACATGAAAAACATATTGGCCGATTATCCGGAGTGCGCCATTGGCTGACGGTAGGGGCACTTGTCGCCGAATAAGGTACCGGAAACGGTCGTGCAGGCAGCGGCTTCATATAAACGTTCCGAGTTGTTTCGTATACAGCCGGAGACGGGACAGTCAACGGGTGGGCAGGTGGCGTCGACGAATAAACGTGGCGAGTTGCTTCGTAGATAGCCGGAGACGATGGAGCGCGTGGCCGAGCAACAGCGGCTGCATATGTTAGTGGTGCGGTAACAGATGGTGGTAACAGATGGTTGGAACCTGAACTTGGCAACGTTTAATGCTACAACCTTATCTAGTGAGGGAAGTCTAGCTGTACTATTCGAGGAGCTAGAGGGCGTTAAATGGGATATAATAGGGCTCAGTGAGGTTAGGAGGACAGATGAGGCCTATACGGTGCTACAGAATGGGCACGTCCTTTGCTACAGGGGCTTGGCAGACAGAAGAGAATTGGGAGTGGGGTTCCTAATTCACAGAAACATAGCTGGCAACATAAAGGAATACTATAGCATTAATGAAAGGGTGGTAGGTATCGTAATTAAACTGAATAAAAGATACAAGATGAAGGTAGTACAGGCTTACGCGCCTACATCCAGCCATGATGACGCTTCAGTTGAAAGCTTCTATGAAGACGTGGAATCGGCAATGAGTAAGGTAAAAACACAGTATACTATAGTGATGGGCGACTTTAATGCAAAGGTAGGGAAGAAGCAGGCTGGAGACCAGGCAGTAGAAGATTATGGCATTGGTAGTAGAAACGCCAGAGGAGAGCTACTAGTAGAATTCGCAGAACGCAATAATTTACGGATTTTGAATACCTTCTACCGAAAACGAGAAAACCGCAAGTGGACATGGAGGAGCCCTAATGGCGAAAATAAGAACGAAATAGACTTTATAATGAGTGCACACCCTGGAATCGTGCAAGATGTGGAAGTGATTGGCAAGGTACGATGCAGTGACCATAGAATGGTGCGGTCTCGAATTCGCCTGGACTTGAAGAAGGAACGGCAGATACTGATACGCAAGAAGCCAATAAATCAGCTAGCACTGAGAGGGAAAGTACAGGAATTCAGAGTGTCGCTGCAGAACAGGTAGTCGGCTCTTAGTGATGAAACCAACCTTAGCGTAGATACAATGAATGATAATCTGACGAGTATCATTACGGAGTGTGCAGTGGAAGTTGGAGGCAGGGTAGTTAGACAGGACACTGGCAAGCTTTCCCAGGAAACGAAGAACCTAATTAAGAAGCGTCAAATCATGAAAGTGTCAAGTACAACAGACAAAATAGAACTGGCAGAGCTTTCGAAGTTGATTAATAGACGTAAAGTATGCGATATAAGAAGGTATAACATGGAGAGAATTGAACACGCTCTGAAAAACGGAGGAAGTGTCAAAGCATTGAAGAGGAAACTTGGGATAGGCAAAAGTCGGATGTATGCACTAAGGGACAAAGAAGGCAAAATAACTACCAATATGGATAGGATAGTTAAAATAGCGGAGGAGTTTTACAGAGATCTGTACAGTAGCCGAGACAACCACGACCTTAATACTATAAGAACTAGCAGTAACCCAGATTACACCCCACCAGTAATGATCGAAGAAGTCAGAAAAGCTTTGGAGAGCATGCAAAGGGGAAAGGCTGCTGGTGAGGATCAGGTAACATCAGATCTGTTGAAAGATGGAGGACAGATTGTGTTAGAAAAACTAGCCACCCTGTTTACGAGGTGTCTCCTGACGGGAAGGGTACCAGAGTCTTGGAAGAACGCTAACATCATCTTAATACATAAGAAAGGAGATGACAAGTACTTGAAGAATTACAGGCCGATCAGCTTGTTCTCTGTAGTATATAAGCTATTTACAAAGGTAATTGCTAACAGAGTAAAGAAAACATTAGAATTCAATCAACCAAAGGAACAAGCAGGATTTCGAACAGGCTACTCAACAATTGACCACATTCATACTATCAATCAGGTAATAGAAAAATGCTCAGAGTATAACCAACCCCTATACATAGCCTTCATAGATTACGAGAAGGCGTTTGATTCAGTAGAAATATCAGCCGTCATGCAAACACTGCGGAATCAGGGCGTAGATGAAGTATATATAAACATTCTGGAAGAAATCTACAGGGGATCAACTGCTACCATAGTGCTTCATAAAGAAAGCAACAGAATACCAATCAAGAAGGGTGTAAGGCAGGGGGACACAATTTCCCCAATGCTATTTACCGCGTGCTTACAGGAGGTTTTCAGAAGCCTAGAATGGGAACAGTTAGGGATAAGAGTCAATGGAGAATACCTTAGTAACCTGCGTTTCGCCGATGACATTGCATTGCTGAGTAACTCGGGGGACGAATTGCAACTCATGATTACGGAGTTAGACAAGGAGAGCAGAAAGGTGGGTCTTAAAATTAATCTGCAGAAAACGAAAGTAATGTACAACAACCTCGGCAAGGAGCAGCGCTTCGAGATAGGTAATAGTGCACTTGAAGTTGTGAAAGACTATGTCTACTTAGGGCAGGTAATAACCGCAGAGCCTAACCACGAGATTGAAGTAACTAGAAGAATAAGAATGGGGTGGAGCACATTCGGCAAGCACTCTCAAATTATGACAGGTAGTTTGCCACTATCCCTCAAGAGGAAGGTATATAACAGCTGTATCTTGCCGGTACTTAGCTACGGAGCAGAAACCTGGAGACTTACAAAGAGGGTTCAGCTTAAATTGAGGACGACGCAGCGAGCAATGGAAAGAAAAATGGTAGGTGTAACCTTAAGAGACAAGAAGAGAGCAGATTGGATTAGGGAACAAACGGGGGTTAAGGATATCATAGCTGAAATCAAGAAGAAGAAATGGACATGGGCAGGGCATGTAGCGCGTAGACAGGATAACCGCTGGTCATTAAGGGTAACTGACTGGGTTTCCAGAGAAGGGAAGCGGGTTAGGGGGAGACAGAAGGTTAGGTGGGCAGATGAGATTAAGAAGTTTGCGGGTATAAATTGGCAGCAGCAAGCACAGGACCGGGTTAACTGGCGGAACATGGGAGAGGCCTTTGTCCTGCAGTGGACGTAGTCAGGCTGATGATGATGATGATGATGATGATGAACAGATGGGGGAGCCGGAGCTGGCGGCAATGCTTCGGCAACTTGCGATTCAATGACCTGACGAAGCGAAGGCGATAAGGGTGCCATCGGCTCGGTAGTTCTGGTGATCATAGATAGTTGCCTGGCGACCTCCTCGCGTATGAATTGCTTTATGAGTGGCATTAAAGCAGAGTGGTCGGCAGTGTCATGGCGATAGTCGAGGGATGAAAGGTCCGCGGTGTCTTGAGCAGCGCAACGTGTGGAAGCACGTTGCCTACGCAGCTCATCATAACTTTCGCAGAGCTTAATCACCTCGGCGACTGTCTGGGGACACTTCGCAGCAAGCATTTGGAATGCACCATCGTCGATTCCTTTCATTATGTTTTTTATCTTGCCTGCCTCATCCAGAGTCGGGTTGATGAGCTGTCAGAGGAAGAGCACATCTTCGATGTAGCTCGTGAAAGTCTCATCTGTTCTATGTACTCTGCCACGTAAGCGCTGTTCAGCACGAAGGCGGCTGACAGCAGGACGTCCAAAGACTTCCGAGAGGATTTTTGCTAATTCCGACCACGTACTGAAATCACTTCGATGATTTCTGTACCATAGTTTCGCCACGTCGGTCAGGTAAAAATTCACATTTGTGAGCTTATCGGCTGCGTTCCACTTATTGTACGCGCTCACCAGTTCATACTCGGCAATCCAGTTGTCCACATCTTGGTCCTCTGTGCCACCAAATATGGGGGGGTCGCGCTGCCGGAGAGCGCCAGCGCAGAAGACGGGTATGGGTGCGGGAGCTGGAGTGGCGGCCTGAGACGGTCCCGGATCAGTCATCGCAGAAGGTGGTTGGAGTGTGCGGCTACGAAGCTCCAGGGTGAGGACCAGATGTATCCCAGCACTTCCACCACTTGAAACGGGGTGTTGAACCAGCCGGAGTTGACTCGGCGAACGAAAGCTTTATTGAGCGCAAGGGCTAACTGAACGCAAGCCTGCGATCACAGCAAGTCTTCTTCTTTTTCTATATTCGAGCTCCATGCCCACTGCCCTCGTTACAACATGTACACCCTATTCTAAGGGTCCATGGAAAAGCACCCTTTTTGGAAGGTGCTGAATTAACACCCTTAGGGTTTCGTGCATGGGACAAGCTCATTTACACCCTTCTGGGTGGCGGAAATGTTGTAGGCCCGTGTGCTCAGATTTGGGTGCACGTTAAAGAACCCCAGGTGGTCTAAATTTCCGGAGCCCTTCACTACGGCGTCTCTCATAATCATATAGTGGTTTGGGGACGTTAAACACCACATATCAATCAACACCCTTCTGGGTGTAAAAAATTTTACTGTGTACGACCGGCCCCCTAGCTGTAAACGGCTTTTGTTTCTCTGTAGCCGTGGACTTTGCAAGACTATCTTTCACTTTCTTGTGGGAGGATGCTATCCCGTTATTTGGGTTGTTTGAGGCGTGATAAATTTCTAAAGCCAATCGTCGTTTTTCGTTTACCCTGTCTTATTAAGCCCATTTTTTGTTCTTTCCAACCTCCTCCCAGCTTTCCTCAATTTTGTCATCCTCCACCCCACATTCCTGAAAAGCCCTAATCAGCTGCGACTCCCTCTCCTCTCTCCCAACCTTAATTCCCAGCTCTTCACAAAGTAGCAAGAGGTCTGGTTTCTCTAGCTTTGTTAACAAATTTGTGGTATTGTCACGAGGTCGTGACGTCGACGAAGAAGCGTAAAGTACGTTGAAGATTAAACTGTTTATTTGGGCGAACCTGTGCCCGGTAAACGGAAAGTCGGATCACAGTAGCAGGCTTGCACTCATAGCGGTGAACAGAGCGTCGGCCGTCGATAAAATGACAAGCGGCGAAGCGCATCGGCATTTATACACTCGCCATCGAATGTTCTAGCGTTAATGCTAGTGGTGACGTAGGCTCTAGAATAATCTGTATAGTTCGCGGAGTGGGCGTGATCTTATCGAAATGACCTACTACAGTCTCGAAGCTTCTCGAAGACTGCAGGCGCGGTCTGTGCTGAGAATTACGTAGTGTATTGGGGCGACAACAAAACTTGAGAACAAGAACGTGGCATTGCCCCCCTCTGAAAAAGGCATCGTCCCGATGATTTAACGAAAGATGAAAGTACAACAATAATGCAAGAAAGTACAATGAAAAAATTACGATACGGCAATAATAAAAAACACTGTTTCAGTTTGTTAACGCGCACGAAACGGCTTGAGGCGTGCGACATGGACGACTTCAGGTCGCGATCAGCGTCGTAGAAAGTTCGTGATGCCGTCGGGGACAACCTCGTAATCAAGTGGGCCGAGACGTCGAACGACCCTGTTCGGTCTGAAGTATACCGTCGCAGATGCTTTTCACTGAGTCCACATCGGCGTATCGGCGTCCACACCCAAACACGTTCACCGGGCTGGTATTCCACGAAGCGTCGTCGAAGATTGTAACGGCGGCTGTCGGTCGTCTGTTGATTCTTGATACGGAGGCGCGCGAGTTGTCAGGCTTCTTCGGCGCGTTGAAGGTACTCACTCACATCGAGCCCCGCCGTGGTGGTCTAGTGGCTAAGGCACTCGGCTGCTGACCCGCAGGGCGCGGGTTCGAATCCCGGCTACGGCGGCTGCATTTCCGATGGAGGCAGAAAAGTTGTAGGCCCGTGTGCTCAGATTTGGGTGCACGTCAAAGAACCCCAGGTGGTCTAAATTTCCGGAGCCCTCCACTACGGCGTCTCTCATAATCATATAGTGGTTTTGGGACGTTAAACCCCACATATCAATCAATCAATCAATCACTCACATCGAGGTTTTATTCGTCGGTGACGTTGGGTAACATGGCATCGAGCATCGTTGCTGGGCTCCTTCCGTAGACCAATTCGTATGGAGATATCTGCGTCGTCTCCTGCACGGCCGTGTTGTATATGCGAAGTCACGTACGGAACAATGGGGTCCCACATCTTGTGTTCAACATCGACGTACATTGCCAGCATGTCGGTGATCGTCTTGTTTAACCGCTCGGTGAGACCGTTGGTCTGTGGGTGGTACGCTGTTGTCCGGCGGTGGTTTGTCTGGCTGTATGCCAAGATCGCTGGAGTTAGGTCAGCAGTAAATGCCATTCCTCTGTCGGTGATGAGGATCTGCGGGGCGCCGTGACGTAGGACGATATTTACGACGAAGAACTTAGCTACATCGGATGCACTGCCTTTGGGCAGGGCTTTTGTCTCGGCGTAGCGGGTGAGGTGGTCGGTAGCTACCACGATCCACTTGTTTCCGAAAGCCGACGTCGGGAACGGCCCCAGTAGGTCCATACCAATCTGCTGGAAAGGTCGGCAAGGTGGATCAATTGGCTGCAGAAGTCCCGCTGGCCTTGTCGGCGGTGTCTTGCGTCACTGGCAGTCCCGGCATGTCCTCACATAACGAGTGACGTCGGTGGTAAGACGTGGACAGTAGTACCTTTCTTGTATCCTCGTAAACGTGCGGGAAACACCGAGGTGCCCTGCCGTCGGATCGTCGTACAGGGTCTGCAGGAGTTCAGGTCGCAGATTGATTGATATGTGGGGTTTAACCTCCCAAAACCACCATATGATTATGAGAGACACCGTAGTGGAGGGCTCCGGAAATTTCGACCACCTGGGGTTTTTAACGTGCACCAAAATCTGAGCACACAGGCCTACACAATTTCCTTCTCCATCGGAAATGCAGCCGCCGCAGCCGGGATTCGAACCCGCGACCTGCAGTTCAGCAGCCGAGTACCTTAGCCACTAGACCACCACGGCGGGGCTCAGGTCGCAGAGCTGAAGGCACCACAAAGAGGTACTTGGCTCGAAGCGGTGAAAAGTTTTTCTTTTGGAGAAGACAGTTTTGTTGGAACAATGACGCAAAGGCGCGCTTGAATACTTTCGGGACTTCGGTGGTCCTGCCTTTGAGGTATTCTATTAGGGCCTTAAGTTCCGGGTCGGCTCACTGTCGTTCAACGAAGTCGTCGGCAGTTATCGTTCCCGAGAATTAGTCGTCATCCACGTCGTCGGGCAGTGGTTGGTTGACAGGCACACGAGAGAGACAGTCGGCGTCGGAGTGTTTCTTGCCGGACTTGTAAACGGCGGTAATATCATATACTTGAAGTATCAGGCTCCATCTTGCGAGCCATCTTGAAGGGTCCTTCATGGTAGCTAGCCAACAAAAGGCATGGTGGTCGCTAACAACTTTGAAGGGCCTTCCGTAGAGGTAGGGGCGAAATTTCGACGTAGCCCAGATGATGGCGAGGCACTCCTTTTCTGTTGTGCTATAATTGGCTTCTGCTTTGGATATAGATTGGCTGGCGTAACTAATAACCCTTTCAAGTCCGTCAGCCCTCTGCACAAGAACGGCACCGAGATCTACGCTGCTTGCGTCAGTGTGTATTTCTGTCTCGGCAAATTCGTCGAAATGGGCAAGTAACGCAGCCGTCTTGAGGCGATGTTTAAGCTACTGGAAAGCATGTTCCTACGCCGTTTCCCACTTGAACTCCTCGTCGGCCTTGGTAAGGTTAGTGAGTGGATCGGCGATGTGGGCGAAGTTTTTCGCGAACCGCCTATAATAGGCGTACAGGCCTAGAAATCGGCGCACCGCCTTCTTGTCGGTGGGTGGCGGGAAGTCGGTGATGGCGGCTGTTTTCCGTCGATCGGGACGAACTCCAGACTTGCTAATCACGTGCTCCTGAAACAAGAGCTCCTCGCACGCTAATCTGCGTTTTCTGGCTTCAGCGTGAGTCCGGACGTCTTGAAAGTACAGCTTCAAGGCAACGAATATGCTCATCGAAACCCGAGGAAAACACGACGATGTCGTCCAAGTACACAAGACAAGTCTGTCACTTCAATACTGCCAGTACTGTATCCATAACACGTTGAAAAGTTGCAGGCTCTGAGCAAAGACCGAAGAGCATCACTTTAAACTCGAAGAGGCCGTCCGGTGTTGAAAACGCCGTCTTCTCTCGATCTCTTTCGTCGACTTCGATTTTCCAATAGCCAGTCTTGAGGTTTATTGACGAAAACTACTTGGCGTTATGGAGCCGATCCATTGCGTCGTCTATTCGTGGGAGATGATACACGTCCTTTTTTGTGATTTTGTTCATGCGGCAGTAATCGACGCAGACACGTAGGGTTCTATCCTTTTTCCTAAATAACACCACGGGGGACGCCCATGGACTCTTGGACGGCTGGATGATGTCGTCCCGTAGCATTTTTTCAGCTTGTGTCTTTACAGCCTCGCGTTCTCGCGTCAAAACCCCGTACGGATCCTGACGGAGTGGTCTGGCATTTTCCTCGGTTATGATGCAATGTTTCGTGATTGGCGTCTGCCGAATTTCCGATGACGACGAAAAGTAATCTTCGTATTGCAGGAGCAGGGTCTTGAGCTGTTCTTGCTTATGATTCGGAAGGCTGGGATTGACGTCGAAAAACTGAGGGAGGGGCTTGGTTTCTCTGAGCAGGTTCCGAGAATCGGCTAGGGCGAAAGCACTGGCGGATTCCACGATTTCTTTGATGTATGCGACCGTCGTTCCTTTGTTCACGTGTTTGTATTCATTGCTGAAATTCGTGAGCATAACCGTTGCTTTGCCTCCCCGCAGCTCTGCAATTCTCCTTGCGACGCAAATATTACGGGTGACCAACAGATGCTGACTGCCTTCAACGACGCCTTCCAAGTCAGGTGATTTAGGAGCGCCGACTGAAATAATGATGCTGGAGCTAGGCGGAATAGTGACTTATTCTTACAGCACATTAGAGGCATGGTTTCGTGACGGCGTGCGCGGCGGTAGTGATTCTTCTTTGGATAATGTTATCGACTTTGTTCTTAGGTTGTTGACAGCACCATGGAGGCATAAGACGTCCATGCCAAGGAAAACATCTCTCGAGCAACGCTGTAGGACTTCGAAGTCTGCAGGATAAATACGACCGTTAATGGTGACTCTCACTGTGCAGATTCCTGTAGGCGTTGCGAGATGACCACTGGCTGTGCCGATTTCAGGGCCGCCCCAAGCTGTCCTACCTTTTTCAACTTCGCGGCGAACGGTCCACTGATGACGGAACAGTCAGCTCCAGTATCGTTGACAGCGATCACACTGTGGCCGTCGATAACAACGTCAATATCGCTAGATCGCCGTCTCGCGTTACAGTTAGGGCGTGGCGTCGGGTCACGGCTGCGTCGGCTTGTTCCGCTGCTTCCATGTTGCGTCGTCAGGCCACCTTCGGTAAGTGAGCTTTCGCCGTCAGGGCTTTGCCTGGTTGGCGTTGTGTTCGGGAAGCTCCGTCGCGGCGTCGTCGTCGTCGGAGGATCTTCGGTAGTTTGTCGCACAGCAACCGCACCTCCATCGGTTGCTGCCCTTAGTTTCCCGGATACGGGCTAGGAGACCAACCCCGCTTTGGGCCAGGGTACTGCCGGTGGTACGGTGACATGCGGCGGCTGGGCGACGGCGAACGGAAAGTACTTCATGGTGTCGACTGAGTTCCTGTCAGGTAGTCGGCGATGGCACATGACCGTTCCCCTGGCTGCGGACGTGGTGCATTGACGGCGAAGCCACGCAGTCCCATCTGTCGGTACTGGCAACGGCGGTAAGTGTGTCCGGCCTCGCCGCAGTAGTAGCACAGAGGGCAGTGGTCAGGGGTGCGCCAGACGTCAGTCTTCCTTGAAGCGTAGCGTTGGCCGGCTGGCGGGCGGTATGACGTCGCTGGTGGTGGCGGCGGGGCTGTGTCCTGACGAGGGCACGGAGGGGCGTTGCGGCGCACTGCAGTGGCATAGCTCATTGCTTCCGGTTCAGGCAGCGGTGCTTCTGCGATTCCAAGCTACTGCCGAACATCTTCGCGGACAATGTCAGCGATCTAGTTAGCTTGAAGCTGCGTTGAAGGCAACAACTTCCGCAGCTCCTCCCGTACGATCGCTCGAATCTTCTCGCGCAGGTCGTCAGTGCTGAAGGCATCAGCGCAGTTCAATGAGGAGCGGCGGTTCTAGTGCGTTGTGCGCATCCCAAGCGCCTTTTCTATAGTTGTGGCCTCTGCAAAAAATTTGCTGACAGTCTTGGGCGGGTTCCGGACAAGTTCCGCAAGCAGCTCCTGCTTGACTCCACGCATGTGGAACCGGAGCTTCTTTTCCTCAGCCATGTTAGAGTCGGCGTGTCGAAAGAGCTGGATCATCTCTTCGACGAAGAGGGTTACGCTTTCATTAGGATGTTGCACCCTTGTCTCCAGCAATGTGGCAGCTCTTTTTTTGTTGATGACGCTCGTGAACGTGCGCAAGAACGTCGTCTGAAAGAGTCCCCAGGTTCGTAGTGTGGATTCTTGGTTTTCGTACCACGTCTTCATGGCGTCTTCTAAGTAGAAATAGACGTGGCGTAATTTTTCCTCGGGGTCCCAGCTGTTCAAAGCGGCGACTCGGTTGTATATTTCGATCCAGCTTTCCGGGTCCTTGCCTGACGATCTATGGAACGTTGGGGGTTCCTTCGGCTGTCGGAGAATGACTGGGGCAGGCTGCACGGGGGCAGTCATGGTTGCTGTAGTTGATGTTGGAATACGCGTCTGCCTGGCTGCTTCAGGAAGGGGCCCGTACTATGGTTGTAGTCCCCTCGTACTGCGGCTTTTTCGCTGTTCAGGGTTGGCGTCTGTGTCTTCTTTCCCGCTTGAGCTGGGCTCGCGGCTTGAATGGGGCGTCCGGAACATCAAGGAAGCAGCACCTCCACCAGATGTCACGGGGTCATGACGTCGACGAAGAAACAGAGAGTACGTTGAAGATGAAACTGTTTATTTGGATGAACCTGTGCCCGGTAAACGGAAAGTCGGATCAGAGTAGCAGGCTTGCACTGATAGCGGCGAACGGAGCGTCGGCCGTCGACAAACTGACAAGCGGCGAAGCACGTCGGCATTTATACACTTGCCGTCGAATGTTCTAGCGTTATCGCTAGCGGTGACTAAGGCTCTAGAATAATCTCTATAGTTCTCGGAGTGGGCTTGATCTTATCAAAAGGATCTACTACAGTCCTGGAGCTTCTCGAAAACTGCTGGCGCGGTTTGCGCAGAGAATTACGTAGTGTATTGGGGCGATAACAAAACTTGAGAACAAGAACGTGGCAGGATTCATCAGTGAGGACTTTCTTACCCGCCGTGACGTTAGGTAGCGAACAAGCGAAGCCTACACGCACGGTAAAAACACTGCCAGTTTAGAACATAAAAGTTAAAATGGTGAATAGCTGTGACGTATGGTAGCGGCACATCGAAGCCTATACGCACAGAAGATTACACGCAAATTTAGATACTTTGGCAGCTAAAACCTGGCAATACTCAAAGAAAGTCAAGCACTGGCCATATCTTTGAGGCCCGAGTGAAGCATGGGTCACCTTGTTGCTGCTAACCAGTTGATGTGTTCCGATTGTTAGAAGCATCACACCGCTTCCATCCAGTTGATGTAGTCGGGCGTCTTCCCAGAGGACCGGAGCCAACTAGAGTCTCGGGGAGATGTCGAGGAGAGGATCCCGGAGCTGCTAACAGTAACTTTTAATTACAATACTTTCAGGTAGCGTGTTACATGATGGTCGTAGCATCATGGAAGCTCTCGATGGAAGCATGATGGTAGCTTCTGGGAGCTTGTTAGAGCTTGTCGTGAGCGCCTCGGCGCTCGCATTTTATATCCTGGCCTTTTTAGAATTCCATGCAGGAAAAAAAACAGTGAAGGCCAGGACTGTCCAATAAATTTTGCAATCTTTACATCAGCCCCCGAAAGGGGAACGTGAAACGCCGCCACCTCCCCAACCCACGAAAGGGGCAAGAGGCATGCCCAGTTCGGCCCACGACGAGGTAGAAAACACTGCACACTGCGCACAACACAGCACAGCACGAAGACATTGAGTTCAACGTGGAAATCAATTCTGTAGACCGTTGCAGTGATGAGTATGCGGCGCCAGGCAGACCACGACTTGTGGAAACAGCGGTATTAGGCCCCACGGAGAACGTGGGAAATGCATCACCAAATGGTTCTAAGTCGTTTCGCTTATTGTCCGCGGCACTCCGACGAACAGAGACGTACAGAGATAACAACCCTCTTTAAGTCGTTTTGACTGTAAACAGCCCTTCACAGGTCGCCAGTTGGTCAGGTAAATTCAAAGGGTTTCACGAGGGGAGATGACTGCGTGCAAAATTCCAAGTACAGTTCGCGTGTCATTGTCGCTTTGGTTCACCTCTGGGAGTGCTGTCCCGCAACCGTCTCACGTTCAAGCAGCGCCATGCTAGGGAGGCCGATCATAACAGGCCAAAAGAACGAGTCAGAGCCGAGAGTTGATAAACAAAACAAAATTATATTCTCAAATATGGCAGATCCAACAATACACAAACATGCACACTCAGCAACAGTTCAGTACAATATTTCAACAATCAAACAATCGACTACCCAATACAATCAGCTACACTCGAAACAACGGACACAAACAACAATACGCGCTACAATGTAATCACATGCATCAAACAACCAAGACACTTGAAGACTAAAGAGTTCGAAAACTTATTCAGTCCAAAGTCTTTGGGACAAAGTCTCTTCCTAGAATCACTCACTCAAAGTCCAGCGCGGTTGTCGATCCGCTGCCCCCGAAGATTTTCTTCCAGGAAACCTCGCGTCTTTAGTTAGCCGCTCCCCAAGCACCAAACTTCTACGCCGGTAACACGTCGGCTTCCTACTTGCCGCTGCTGTGACGCGTCGTCGTTCGCTGGCGGTAGACACACTCTTCTGCTTGAAAGACAAGCTTTCACCCCTCAGGTGGAAACTCTCTTCATCACCTGATTTGTCACTGAGGACAGAAGCCTTCGCTGACACGGCGGAATGACCCTACGCACACTTGCGCAAAACTTTCTGCATCTGCTGCCTACGCACAGTGGCGTAAACTGACTTCCTCTCCTGCTTTGTCACTGAGAAGAAAGCATTCCTCGACACGGCCGAAACACCATATGCACACTGGCGCAAACTTTCTTCTTTTACTGATCACCACTCCCCGCTGCTTCCTTAAATACCTTTCGTGCTAGATTACAGAACATTCTAATCATTTTGTCAGTGCGATGCACAGCCATGGCTGGGGAAAGAGCGAGATGTTTCGAGGACCGTCTGAGGCACGTGACGCAACTGTACAACGCCACGCCCCTCTCCTCCCAGATTTTTCCAGGGCTAGCTCGGCGGCCGATGTGAGGAGGTTGTTCCGCGAAGCTACGCTTCCGAGGGGGGAGAGAAGGCGCGCTTGGGGAGTCTTTAGATGTTTGTTTTTTCTTCTCTAGCACCGATTCCGAGGCATCCTCTGGCACCCGGCACCGTCACTGTCGCCAGGACTGGGCGGCGCGCCCCCTTCTGAGCACTCGCCTGTGACACTGCCCCCCACTTTAAGAATATTATCACATAATATTCAAAACCACACAAATGAGCGCGAACAGTCACCACGCAACAAGAGTCCGTAACACAGTCCATTGCTCATGACGCGTCACTTTCGCAATATAACACTCAATACAATTGCAATGCAATTTCAACACGTGAAATATAACCACAGGTACTTGAGTGCAACACTCCATCACACATTTCAAACAATACAATTGTACTAACGTCTGTCTTTACAACAATTGTACACTCCTATAAATCACGTCACCGCAACAAACATTTTGACACTTGTGACATATTGTCACGGGGTCGTCACGTGGCCAAATACTGAAAACTTCGTGTTGGGATTTAACTGTTTATTTGGGCGAACCTGTGCCCGGTAAAGGGAAAGTCCTATTACAGCAGCAGTCTTGCACAGATAGCAGTCTCGGACTGATAGCGGCGAACGCAGCGTCGGCCTTCGATTAACAACTGACAAGCGGCGAAGCGCGTCGGCATTTATACCCTTGCCGTCGAATGTTCTAGCGTTATCGCTGGTGGTGGCGTAGGTTCCAGAACAATCTGTACCGTTCGCACAGTGGGCGTGATCTTATCGAAATGATCTACTACAGTCCGGAACCTTCTCGAAACCTGCAGGCACGGTTTGCGCCGAGAATCGTGTGGTGTTTCGGAACGATAACAAAAACTTGTGAAATGGAACGTGGCATTGCCCCCCTCTGAAAAAAAGGCATCGTCCCAATGCTTTAACTAAACATGAAGGTACAATAATAATGCAAGAAAGTACAATGAATAAATTACAATACAAAAATAATACAAAAAAACACTGTTTCAGTTTGTTAACGTGCATGAAACGGCTTGAGACGCGCGACATGGACGACTTCAGGTCGCGATCGGCGTCGTTGAGAGTTCGTGATGCCGTCGGGGACAACCTCGTAATCAAGTGGGCCGAGACGTCGAACCACCTTGTACGGTCCGAAGTACCATCGCAGAAGCTTTTCACGTAGTCCACGTCGGCGTATCGGCGTCCACACCCAAACACGTTCACCGGGCTGGTATTCCACGAAGCGTCGTCGAAGGTTGTAACGGTGGCTGTCGGTCGTCTGTTGATTCTTGATACGAAGACGCGCAAGTTGTCGGGCTTCTTCGGTGCGTTGAAGGTACTCGCTCACATCGAGGTTTTCTTCGTCGGTGACGTTGGGTAACATGGCATCGAGCGTCGTTGCCGGGCTCCTTCCGTAGACCAATTTGTATGGAGATATCTGCGTCGTCTCCTGCATCGCCGTGTTGTATGCGAAAGTCACATACGGAAGAATGACGTCCCACGTCTTGTGTTCGACATCGACGTACATTGCCAGCATGTCGGCGACCGTCTTGTTTAGCCCCTCGGTGAGACCCTTGGTCTGTGGGTGGTACGCTGTCGTCCAGCGGTGGTTTGTCTGGCTGTATGCCAAAACCGCTTGAATTAGGTTAGCAGTAAATGCCGTTCTTCTGTCGGTGATAAGGACCTCCGGGGCGCCGTGACGTAGGACGATATTTTCGACGAAGAACGTAGCTACCTCGGATGCACTGCCTTTTGGCAGGGCTTTTGTCTCGGCGTAGCGGGTGAGGTAGTCGGTAGCTACCACGATCCACTTGTTTCCGAAAGCCGACGTCGGGAACGGCCCCAGTAGGTCCATACCAATCTGCTGGAAAGGTCGGCAAGGTGGATCAATTGGCTGCAGAAGTCCCGCTGGCCTTGTCGGCGGTGTCTTGCGTCGCTGACAGTCCCGGCATGTCCTCACATAACGAGTGACGTCGGTGGTAAGACGTGGCCAGTAGTACCTTTCTTGTATCCTCGCGAGCGTGCGGGAAACACCGAGGTGCCCTGCCGTCGGATCGTCGTGCAGGGCCTGCAGGAGTTCTGGTCGCAGAGCTGAAGGCACCACAAGGAGGTACTTAGCTCGAAGCGGTGAAAAGTTTTTCTTTTGTAGAAGACCATTTCGTAGAAAGAACGACGCAAGTGCGCGCTTGAATACCTTCGGGACTTCGGCGGTCCTGCCTTCGAGGTATTCTATTAGGGCTTTAAGTTCCGGGTCGGCCCGCTGTCGTTCAGCGAAGTCGTCGGTAGTTATCGTTCCCAATAAGTAGTCGTCATCCGAGTCGTCGGGTAGCGGTTGGTCGACAGGCGCACGAGAGAGACAGTCAGCGTCGGAGTGTTTTTTGCCGGACTTGTAAATGACAGTAATGTCATATTCTTGAAGTCTCAGGCTCCATCGTGCGAGGCGACCTGAAGGGTCCTTCAAGGTGGCTAGCCAACACAAGGCGTGGTGGTCGCTCACAACTTTGAAGGGCCTGCCGTAGAGGTAGGGGCGAAATTTCGACGTAGCCCAGATGATGGCAAGGCACTCCTTTTCTGTTGTGGAATAATTTGCTTCTGCTTTGGATAGCGATCGGCTGGCGTAACTAATAACCCTTTCAAGTCCGTCAGCCCTCTGCACAAGAACGGCGCCAAGACCTACGCTGCTTGCGTCAGTATGTATTTCTGTCTCGATTAATTTGTCGAAATGGGCAAGTAACGGAGGCGTCTGGAGGCGATGTTTAAGCTCCTGGAAAGCGTGTTCCTGTGGCGTTTCCCACTTGAATTCCACGTCGGCCTTGGTAAGGTTAGTGAGAGGATCGGCGATGCGGGCGAAGTTTTTCACAAACCGCCTATAATAGGCGCACAGGCCGAGGAATCGGCGCACGGCCTTCTTGTCAGTGGGTGGCGGGAAGTCGGCGATGGCGGCTGTTTTCCGTAGATCGGGACGAACTCCAGACTTGCTGATAACGTGCCCCAGAAACAAGAGCTCCTCATACGCAAATCTGCACTTTTCTGGCTTCAGTGTGAGTCCGGACGTCTTGATGGCTTGAAGTACAGCTTCAAGGCGCCGAAGATGCTCGTCGAAACTCGAGGAAAACACGACGACGTCGTCCAAGTACACAAGGCAAGTCTGCCACTTCAATCCTGCCAAAACTGTATCCATAACGCGTTGAAAAGTTGCAGGCGCTGAGCAAAGGCCGAAGAGCATCACCTTAAACTCGAAGAGGCCGTCCGGTGTTATAAACGCCGTCTTCTCTCGGTCCCTTTCGTCGACTTCGATTTGCCAACAGCCAGTCCTGAGGACCATTGACGAAAAGTACTTGGCGTTATGAAGCCGATCAAGTGCGTCGTCTAATCGTGGGAGAGGATACACGTCCTTTCTTGTGATTTTGTTCAGGCGGCGATAATCGACGCAGAAACGCAGGCTCCCGTCCTTTTTCTTCACTAACACCACGGGGGATGCCCATGGGCTCTTGGACGCCTGGATAATGTCATCCCGCAGCATTTCATCAACTTGTCTCTTCATTGCCTCACGTTCTCGCGTCGAAACCCTGTACGGACTCTGACGGAGTGGTCTGGCATTTTCTTCGGTTATGATTCGATGTTTCGTGATTGGGGTCTGCCGAATTTTCGATGACGACGAAAAGCAATCTTCGTATTGCAGGAGCAGGGCCTTGAGCTGTTCTTGCTTATCGTTCGGAAGTCTGGGATTGACGTCGAAAGCTATGGGAGGGGCTGGGTTCCTCTGAGCAGGTTCCGCAGAATCGGCGAGGGCGAAAGCACTGGTGGCTTCGACAATTTCTTCGATGTATGCGACCGTTGTTCCTTTGTTCACATGTTTGTACTCATGGCTGAAATTCGTGAGCATAACCGTTGCTTTGCCTCCCCGCAGCTCTGCAATTCCTCTTGCGACGCAAATATTTCGGGTGACCAACAGATGCTGACTGCCTTCAACGACGCCTTCCAAGTCAGGTGATTTAGGAGCGCCGACTGAAATAATGACGCTTGAGCGAGGCGGAATGGTGACTTGTTCTTCCAGCGCATTCAAGGCATGGTGTCCTGACGGCGTGCGCGGCGGTAGTGCTTCTTCTGCGGATAATGTTATCGACCTTGTTTTTAGGTTGATGACAGCACCATGGAGGCATAAGAAGTCCATGCCAAGGATGACATCTCTCGAGCAACGCTGTAGGACTATGAAGTCTGTAGGATAAGTAAGGCCGTTAATGGTGACTCTCGCTGTGCAGATTCCTGCAGGCGTTATGAGATGACCTCCGGCTGTGCGGATTTCAGGGCCTTTCCAAGCTGTCCTAACTTTCTTTAACTTCGCGGCGAACTACCCACAGATGACAGAATAGTCGGCTCCAGTATCGACGAGAGCAGTCACACTGTGGCCGTCGATAAGAACGTCGAGGTCGCTAGTTCGCCGTCTCGCATTACAGTTAGGGCGTGGCGTCGGGTCACGGCTGCGTCGGCTTGTTCCGCTGCATCCATGTTGCGTCGTCAGGCCACCTTCGGTAAGTGAGCTTTCGCCGTCAGGGCTTTGCCTGGTTGGCGTTGTGTTCGGGAAGCTCCGTCGCGGCGTCGTCGTCGTCGGAGGATCTTCGGTAGTTCGTCGCACAGCAACCGCACCTCCACCGGTTGCTGCCCTTAGTTTCCCGGATACGGGCTAGGAGACCGGCCCCGCGTTGGGCCGGAGTACTGCTGGGGGTGCGGTGACATGCGGCGGCTGGGCGACGGCGAACGGGAAGGACTTCGTGGTGTCCATTGAGTTCCTGTCAGGTAGTCGGCGATGTCACGTGGCCGTTCCCCTGGCTGCGGACATGGTGCATCGACGGCGAAGCCACGCAGTCCCATCTGTCGGTACTGGCAACGGCGGTAAGTGTGTCCGGCCTCGCCGCAGTAGTAGCACAGAGGGCAGTGGTCAGGGGTGCGCCAGACGTCAGTCTTCCTTGAAGCGTAGCGTTGGCCGGCTGGCGGGCGGTATGACGTCGCTGGTGGTGGCGGCGGGGCTGTGTCCTGACGAGGGCACGGAGGGGCGTTGCGGCGCACTGCAGTGGCATAGCTCATTGCTTCCGGTTCAGGCAGCGGTGCTTCTGCGATTCCAAGCTACTGCCGAACTTCTTCGCGGACAATGTCAGCGATCTAGTTAGCTTGAAGCTGCGTTGAAGGCAACAACTTCCGCAGCTCCTCCCGTACGATCGCTCGAATCTTCTCGCGCAGGTCGTCAGTGCTGAAGGCATCAGCGCAGTTCAATGAGGAGCGGCGGTTCTAGTGCGTTGTGCGCATCCCAAGCGCCTTTTCTATAGTTGTGGCCTCTGCAAAAAATTTGCTGACAGTCTTGGGCGGGTTCCGGACAAGTTCCGCAAGCAGCTCCTGCTTGACTCCACGCATGTGGAACCGGAGCTTCTTTTCCTCAGCCATGTTAGAGTCGGCGTGTCGAAAGAGCTGGATCATCTCTTCGACGAAGAGGGTTACGCTTTCATTAGGATGTTGCACCCTTGTCTCCAGCAATGTGGCAGCTCTTTTTTTGTTGATGACGCTCGTGAACGTGCGCAAGAACGTCGTCTGAAAGAGTCCCCAGGTTCGTAGTGTGGATTCTTGGTTTTCGTACCACGTCTTCATGGCGTCTTCTAAGTAGAAATAGACGTGGCGTAATTTTTCCTCGGGGTCCCAGCTGTTCAAAGCGGCGACTCGGTTGTATATTTCGATCCAGCTTTCCGGGTCCTTGCCTGACGATCTATGGAACGTTGGGGGTTCCTTCGGCTGTCGGAGAATGACTGGGGCAGGCTGCACGGGGGCAGTCATGGTTGCTGTAGTTGATGTTGGAATACGCGTCTGCCTGGCTGCTTCAGGAAGGGGCCCGTACTATGGTTGTAGTCCCCTCGTACTGCGGCTTTTTCGCTGTTCAGGGTTGGCGTCTGTGTCTTCTTTCCCGCTTGAGCTGGGCTCGCGGCTTGAATGGGGCGTCCGGAACATCAAGGAAGCAGCACCTCCACCAGATGTCACGGGGTCATGACGTCGACGAAGAAACAGAGAGTACGTTGAAGATGAAACTGTTTATTTGGATGAACCTGTGCCCGGTAAACGGAAAGTCGGATCAGAGTAGCAGGCTTGCACTGATAGCGGCGAACGGAGCGTCGGCCGTCGACAAACTGACAAGCGGCGAAGCACGTCGGCATTTATACACTTGCCGTCGAATGTTCTAGCGTTATCGCTAGCGGTGACTAAGGCTCTAGAATAATCTCTATAGTTCTCGGAGTGGGCTTGATCTTATCAAAAGGATCTACTACAGTCCTGGAGCTTCTCGAAAACTGCTGGCGCGGTTTGCGCAGAGAATTACGTAGTGTATTGGGGCGATAACAAAACTTGAGAACAAGAACGTGGCAGGATTCATCAGTGAGGACTTTCTTACCCGCCGTGACGTTAGGTAGCGAACAAGCGAAGCCTACACGCACGGTAAAAACACTGCCAGTTTAGAACATAAAAGTTAAAATGGTGAATAGCTGTGACGTATGGTAGCGGCACATCGAAGCCTATACGCACAGAAGATTACACGCAAATTTAGATACTTTGGCAGCTAAAACCTGGCAATACTCAAAGAAAGTCAAGCACTGGCCATACCTTTGAGGCCCGAGTGAAGCATGGGTCACCTTGTTGCTGCTAACCAGTTGATGTGTTCCGATTGTTAGAAGCATCACACCGCTTCCATCCAGTTGATGTAGTCGGGCGTCTTCCCAGAGGACCGGAGCCAACTAGAGTCTCGGGGAGATGTCGAGGAGAGGATCCCGGAGCTGCTAACAGTAACTTTTAATTACAATACTTTCAGGTAGCGTGTTACATGATGGTCGTAGCATCATGGAAGCTCTCGATGGAAGCATGATGGTAGCTTCTGGGAGCTTGTTAGAGCTTGTCGTGAGCGCCTCGGCGCTCGCATTTTATATCCTGGCCTTTTTAGAATTCCATGCAGGAAAAAAAACAGTGAAGGCCAGGACTGTCCAATAAATTTTGCAATCTTTACATCAGCCCCCGAAAGGGGAACGTGAAACGCCGCCACCTCCCCAACCCACGAAAGGGGCAAGAGGCATGCCCAGTTTGGCCCACGACGAGGTAGAAAACACTGCACACTGCGCACAACACAGCACAGCACGAAGACATTGAGTTCAACGTGGAAATCAACTCTGTAGACCGTTGCAGTGATGAGTATGCGGCGCCAGGCAGACCACGACTTGTGGAAACAGCGGTATTAGGCCCCACGGAGAACGTGGGAAATGCATCACCAAATGGTTCTAAGTCGTTTCGCTTATTGTCCGCGGCACTCCGACGAACAGAGACGTACAGAGATAACAACCCTCTTTAAGTCGTTTTGACTGTAAACAGCCCTTCACAGGTCGCCAGTTGGTCAGGTAAATTCAAAGGGTTTCACGAGGGGAGATGACTGCGTGCAAAATACCAAGTACAGTTCGCGTGTCATTGTCGCTTTGGTTCACCTCTGGGAGTGCTGTCCCGCAACCGTCTCACGTTCAAGCAGCGCCATGCTAGGGAGGCCGATCATAACAGGCCAAAAGAACGAGTCAGAGCCGAGAGTTGATAAACAAAACAAAATTATATTCTCAAATATGGCAGATCCAACAATACACAAACATGCACACTCAGCAACAGTTCAGTACAATATTTCAACAATCAAACAATCGACTACCCAATACAATCAGCTACACTCGAAACAACGGACACAAACAACAATACGCGCTACAATGTAATCACATGCATCAAACAACCAAGACACTTGAAGACTAAAGAGTTCGAAAACTTATTCAGTCCAAAGTCTTTGGGACAAAGTCTCTTCCTAGAATCACTCACTCAAAGTCCAGCGCGGTTGTCGATCCGCTGCCCCCGAAGATTTTCTTCCAGGAAACCTCGCGTCTTTAGTTAGCCGCTCCCCAAGCACCAAACTTCTACGCCGGTAACACGTCGGCTTCCTACGTGCCGCTGCTGTGACGCGTCGTCGTTCGCTGGCGGTAGACACACTCTTCTGCTTGAAAGACAAGCTTTCACCCCTCAGGTGGAAACTCTCTTCATCACCTGATTTGTCACTGAGGACAGAAGCCTTCGCTGACACGGCGGAATGACCCTACGCACACTTGCGCAAAACTTTCTGCATCTGCTGCCTACGCACAGTGGCGTAAACTGACTTCCTCTCCTGCTTTGTCACTGAGAAGAAAGCATTCCTCGACACGGCCGAAACACCATATGCACACTGGCGCAAACTTTCTTCTTTTACTGATCACCACTCCCCGCTGCTTCCTTAAATACCTTTCGTGCTAGATTACAGAACATTCTAATCATTTTGTCAGTGCGATGCACAGCCATGGCTGGGGAAAGAGCGAGATGTTTCGAGGACCGTCTGAGGCACGTGACGCAACTGTACAACGCCACGCCCCTCTCCTCCCAGATTTTTCCAGGGCTAGCTCGGCGGCCGATGTGAGGAGGTTGTTCCGCGAAGCTACGCTTCCGAGGGGGGAGAGAAGGCGCGCTTGGGGAGTCTTTAGATGTTTGTTTTTTCTTCTCTAGCACCGATTCCGAGGCATCCTCTGGCACCCGGCACCGTCACTGTCGCCAGAACTGGGCGGCGCGCCCCCTTCTGAGCACTCGCCTGTGACACTGCCCCCCACTTTAAGAATATTATCACATAATATTCAAAACCACACAAATGAACGCGAACAGTCACCACGCAACAAGAGTCCGTAACACAGTTCATTGCTCATGACGCGTCACTTTCGCAATATAACACTCAATACAATTGCAATGCAATTTCAACACGTGAAATATAACCACAGGTACTTGAGTGCAACACTCCATCACACATTTCAAACAATACAATTGTACTAACGTCTGTCTTTACAACAATTGTACACTCCTATAAATCACGTCACCGCAACAAACATTTTGACACTTGTGACATATTGTCACGGGGTCGTCACGTGGCCAAATACTGAAAACTTCGTGTTGGGATTTAACTGTTTATTTGGGCGAACCTGTGCCCGGTAAAGGGAAAGTCCTATTACAGCAGCAGTCTTGCACAGATAGCAGTCTCGGACTGATAGCGGCGAACGCAGCGTCGGCCTTCGATTAACAACTGACAAGCGGCGAAGCGCGTCGGCATTTATACCCTTGCCGTCGAATGTTCTAGCGTTATCGCTGGTGGTGGCGTAGGTTCCAGAACAATCTGTACCGTTCGCACAGTGGGCGTGATCTTATCGAAATGATCTACTACAGTCCGGAACCTTCTCGAAACCTGCAGGCACGGTTTGCGCCGAGAATCGTGTGGTGTTTCGGAACGATAACAAAAACTTGTGAAATGGAACGTGGCATTGCCCCCCTCTGAAAAAAAGGCATCGTCCCAATGCTTTAACTAAAGATGAAGGTACAATAATAATGCAAGAAAGTACAATGAATAAATTACAATACAAAAATAATACAAAAAAACACTGTTTCAGTTTGTTAACGTGCATGAAACGGCTTGAGGCGCGCGACATGGACGACTTCAGGTCGCGATCGGCGTCGTTGAGAGTTCGTGATGCCATCGGGGACAACCTCGTAATCAAGTGGGCCGAGACGTCGAACCACCTTGTACGGTCCGAAGTACCATCGCAGAAGCTTTTCACGTAGTCCACGTCGGCGTATCGGCGTCCACACCCAAACACGTTCACCGGGCTGGTATTCCACGAAGCGTCGTCGAAGGTTGTAACGGTGGCTGTCGGTCGTCTGTTGATTCTTGATACGAAGACGCGCAAGTTGTCGGGCTTCTTCGGCGCGTTGAAGGTACTCGCTCACATCGAGGTTTTCTTCGTCGGTGACGTTGGGTAACATGGCATCGAGCGTCGTTGCCGGGCTCCTTCCGTAGACCAATTTGTATGGAGATATCTGCGTCGTCTCCTGCATCGCCGTGTTGTATGCGAAAGTCACATACGGAAGAATGACGTCCCACGTCTTGTGTTCGACATCGACGTACATTGCCAGCATGTCGGCGACCGTCTTGTTTAGCCCCTCGGTGAGACCCTTGGTCTGTGGGTGGTACGCTGTCGTCCAGTGGTGGTTTGTCTGGCTGTATGCCAAAACTGCTTGAATTAGGTTAGCAGTAAATGCCGTTCTTCAGTCGGTGATAAGGACCTCCGGGGCGCCGTGACGTAGGACGATATTTTCGACGAAGAACGTAGCTACCTCGGATGCACTGCCTTTTGGCAGGGCTTTTGTCTCGGCGTAGCGGGTGAGGTAGTCGGTAGCTACCACGATCCACTTGTTTCCGAAAGCCGACGTCGGGAACGGCCCCAGTAGGTCCATACCAATCTGCTGGAAAGGTCGGCAAGGTGGATCAATTGGCTGCAGAAGTCCCGCTGGCCTTGTCGGCGGTGTCTTGCGTCGCTGACAGTCCCGGCATGTCCTCACATAACGAGTGACGTCGGTGGTAAGACGTGGCCAGTAGTACCTTTCTTGTATCCTCGCGAGCGTGCGGGAAACACCGAGGTGCCCTGCCGTCGGATCGTCGTGCAGGGCCTGCAGGAGTTCTGGTCGCAGAGCTGAAGGCACCACAAGGAGGTACTTAGCTCGAAGCGGTGAAAAGTTTTTCTTTTGTAGAAGACCATTTCGTAGAAAGAACGACGCAAGTGCGCGCTTGAATACCTTCGGGACTTCGGCGGTCCTGCCTTCGAGGTATTCTATTAGGGCTTTAAGTTCCGGGTCGGCCCGCTGTCGTTCAGCGAAGTCGTCGGTAGTTATCGTTCCCAATAAGTAGTCGTCATCCGAGTCGTCGGGTAGCGGTTGGTCGACAGGCGCACGAGAGAGACAGTCAGCGTCGGAGTGTTTTTTGCCGGACTTGTAAATGACAGTAATGTCATATTCTTGAAGTCTCAGGCTCCATCGTGCGAGGCGACCTGAAGGGTCCTTCAAGGTGGCTAGCCAACACAAGGCGTGGTGGTCGCTCACAACTTTGAAGGGCCTGCCGTAGAGGTAGGGGCGAAATTTCGACGTAGCCCAGATGATGGCAAGGCACTCCTTTTCTGTTGTGGAATAATTTGCTTCTGCTTTGGATAGCGATCGGCTGGCGTAACTAATAACCCTTTCAAGTCCGTCAGCCCTCTGCACAAGAACGGCGCCAAGACCTACGCTGCTTGCGTCAGTATGTATTTCTGTCTCGATTAATTTGTCGAAATGGGCAAGTAACGGAGGCGTCTGGAGGCGATGTTTAAGCTCCTGGAAAGCGTGTTCCTGTGGCGTTTCCCACTTGAATTCCACGTCGGCCTTGGTAAGGTTAGTGAGAGGATCGGCGATGCGGGCGAAGTTTTTCACGAACCGCTTATAATAGGCGCACAGGCCGAGGAATCGGCGCACGGCCTTCTTGTCAGTGGGCGGCGGGAAGTCGGCGATGGCGGCTGTTTTCCGTAGATCGGGACGAACTCCAGACTTGCTGATAACGTGCCCCAGAAACAAGAGCTCCTCATACGCAAATCTGCACTTTTCTGGCTTCAGTGTGAGTCCGGACGTCTTGATGGCTTGAAGTACAGCTTCAAGGCGCCGAAGATGCTCGTCGAAACTCGAGGAAAACACGACGACGTCGTCCAAGTACACAAGGCAAGTCTGCCACTTCAATCCTGCCAGTACTGTATCCATAACGCGTTGAAAAGTTGCAGGCGCTGAGCAAAGGCCGAAGAGCATCACCTTAAACTCGAAGAGGCCGTCCGGTGTTATAAACGCCGTCTTCTCTCGGTCCCTTTTGTCGACTTCGATTTGCCAATAGCCAGTCTTGAGGTCCATTGACGAAAAGTACTTGGCGTTATGAAGCCGATCAATTGCGTCGTCTAATCGTGGGAGAGGATACACGTCCTTTCTTGTGATTTTGTTCGGGCGGCGATAATCGACGCAGAAACGCAGGGTCCCGTCCTTTTTCTTCACTAACACCACGGGGGATGCCCATGGGCTCTTGGACGGCTGGATAATGTCATCCCGCAGCATTTCATCAACTTGTCTCTTCATTGCCTCACGTTCTCGCGTCGAAACCCTGTACGGACTCTGACGGAGTGGTCTGGCATTTTCTTCGGTTATGATTCGATGTTTCGTGATTGGGGTCTGCCGAATTTTCGATGACGACGAAAAGCAATCTTCGTATTGCAGGAGCAGGGCCTTGAGCTGTTCTTGCTTATCGTTCGGAAGTCTGGGATTGACGTCGAAAGCTATGGGAGGGGCTGGGTTCCTCTGAGCAGGTTCCGCAGAATCGGCGAGGGCGAAAGCACTGGTGGCTTTGACAATTTCTTCGATGTATGCGACCGTTGTTCCTTTGTTCACATGTTTGTACTCATGGCTGAAATTCGTGAGCATAACCGTTGCTTTGCCTCCCCGCAGCTCTGCAATTCCTCTTGCGACGCAAATATTTCGGGTGACCAACAGATGCTGACTGCCTTCAACGACGCCTTCCAAGTCAGGTGATTTAGGAGCGCCGACTGAAATAATGACGCTTGAGCGAGGCGGAATGGTGACTTGTTCTTCCAGCACATTCAAGGCATGGTGTCCTGACGGCGTGCGCGGCGGTAGTGCTTCTTCTGCGGATAATGTTATCGACCTTGTTTTTAGGTTGATGACAGCACCATGGAGGCATAAGAAGTCCATGCCAAGGATGACATCTCTCGAGCAACGCTGTAGGACTATGAAGTCTGTAGGATAAGTAAGGCCGTTAATGGTGACTCTCGCTGTGCAGATTCCTGCAGGCGTTATGAGATGACCTCCGGCTGTGCGGATTTCAGGGCCTTTCCAAGCTGTCCTAACTTTCTTTAACTTCGCGGCGAACGACCCACAGATGACAGAATAGTCGGCTCCAGTATCGACGAGAGCAGTCACACTGTGGCCGTCGATAAGAACGTCGAGGTCGCTAGTTCGCCGTCTCGCATTACAGTTAGGGGTTCGCGTCGGGTCACGGCTGCGTCGGCTTGTTCCGCTGCATCCATGTTGCGTCGTCAGGCCACCTTCGGTAAGTGAGCTTTCGCCGTCAGGGCTTTGCCTGGTTGGCGTTGTGTTCGGGAAGCTCCGTCGCGGCGTCGTCGTCGTCGGAGGATCTTCGGTAGTTCGTCGCACAGCAACCGCACCTCCACCGGTTGCTGCCCTTAGTTTCCCGGATACGGGCTAGGAGACCGGCCCCGCGTTGGGCCGGAGTACTGCTGGGGGTGCGGTGACATGCGGCGGCTGGGCGACGGCGAACGGGAAGGACTTCGTGGTGTCCATTGAGTTCCTGTCAGGTAGTCGGCGATGTCACGTGGCCGTTCCCCTGGCTGCGGACATGGTGCATCGACGGCTAAGCCACGCAGTCCCATCTGTCGGTACTGGCAACGGCGGTAAGTGTGCCCAGCCTCGCCGCAGTGGTAACACAGTGGGCGGTGGTCAGGGGTGCGCCAAACGTTGGTTTTCCTCGGCGCACTGCGCTGGCCCGCTGGCGAACGGTAGGTCGTTGGTGGGGGTGGTGGCGGCGGTGGTGTCTGGCGACGGAAGTGCGACGGGGCGGCGTTTCGGCGTGGACGGGGAGGAGCGTTGTGGCGCACCGCAGCGGCGTAGCTCATAGTTTCTGGCTCGGGCAGCGGGGTTTGGGGAATTCGAAGCGATTGCCGAACTTCCTCTCGCACAATGTCGGCGATCAAATCCACTTGAGGTTGTGCCGAAGGCAACAGTTTGCTCAGCTCTTCCCGCACGATCGCTCGGATCGTTTCACGCAGGTTGTCGGAGTCACTGGCTTGAGCAGCAGCGCATTCTGGAGTCAGGCGACGATTATACTGTCTGGTGCGCGTGTCCAGGGTTTTTTCGATGGTGGTCGCCTCAGATACAAATTCTTTGACGGTGTTCGGTGGATTCCTCATTAGTCCCGCGAAGAGCTCCTGTTTGACCCCTCGCATGAGGAAACGAACTTTCTTCTCCTCAGCCATGTCTGGGTCAGCGTGACGAAATAGGCGGGTCATCTCCTCTGTAAAAATTCCAACCTTTTCATTTCGTAGCTGAACCCGGGTCTCTAGTAGAGCAGCGGCCTTCTCTTTGCGAGCGACGCTCGCGAACGTTTGCAGAAATGCGCCGCAGAAGACATCCCACGTTCGGAGCGTGGACTCCCGATTCTTTAGCCAGGTCCTCGCGGTGTCTTCCAGGTAGAAGTACACACGACGGAGCTTTTCTTCGTTGTCCCAGTGGTTGAGGGCGGCCACACGGTCGTATGTTTCTAGCCAGGTTTCCGGGTCTTCAAACGATGACCCATGGAACGTTGGTGGTTCCCTGGGTTGATGAATGACGATCGCGGGCTGGGACGCTCCGGTTGTTATTGTCGCTGCAGTCGAGGTCATGGCCTTGGTCTTCCGCGCCTTGTCTTGTTGAAGGCCGTACTCCGGTGGGAGACCTTGCTGTCGGCGGCTTGTTCGCTGCTCTTGGTTGGCGTCGGAGTCTTCTCCGCGACGTGGGCTGGGTTCACGGCTTGACGGGGGCGTCCGGTACATGAACGAAGCAGCACCTCCACCAGATGTCACGGGGTCGTGACGTGGCCAAATACAGAAAACTTCGTGTTGGGATTTAACTGTTTATTTGGGCGAACCTGTGCCCGGTAAAGGGAAAGTCTAATTACAGCAGCAGTCTTGCACAGATAGCAGTCTCGGACTGATAGCGGCGAACGCAGCGTCGGCCTTCGATTAACAACTGACAAGCGGCGAAGCGCGTCGGCATTTATACCCATGCCGTCGAATGTTCTAGCGTTATCGCTGGCGGTGGCGTAGGTTCCAGAACAATCTGTACCGTTCGCACAGTGGGCGTGATCTTATCGAAATGATCTACTACAGTCCGGGACCTTCTCGAAACCCGCAGGCGCGGTTTGCGCCGAGAATCGTGTGGTGTTTCGGAACGATAACAAAAACTTGTGAAATGGAACGTGGCAATATGATAACAACAAGAATAACGCAACGTATTGCACTCAACACTGCGACACGCATGCAAATCCAACCCAATCTCCTATCATGTGCTCATTGTGTTGCACTTACGCCCCTACTTGCGGTGCTCGCTCAATATCTTCTTATTTTTTTTTGTTCTGTTCCGATGAGCCCTTTCAAACGACGGTACCTGAGGCGGCGTCTCAGGCATCGTTGACACTTTCGACGCTGTTAACAGGTCATAATGTTCAGCCGATCTTGCCTGGTTATTCGCCAGCTTGTTCACGTAACGACATTGGGCCGATGTCACCTTTTCACTGTTGGTCGGTAGAGGTCGTTCCGCCGCAAGTCCAGCTACACGGCACGTTCTCTCGTACAACACGATCATCTCCCGATTCACTATCTTTTGTACCCGGGCTTCTCCTTGAGCTCGGGTGGAATCCTTCGTGGGATGCTCCTCCTTTATACCTCTCGAATGTTGGATGGGCAGAGGCTCCATCTTCGGGTCTTCCCCCAAACGTTCGGGATCGATCAGCTCTCAAGCTCCGTCGATGTATCCAACGATGAGGTCGTACAGTGGGGGTCGTCATACATAGGGCAGTAACCATCCCGCTGAAGTAAGGGGTTTCCACCTCAATCTCTGCTTCGGGGAGCATCCGAACCGTGCTGTCAATTAGGCAAACCTGTTTTGTTTTGCCTGTTAACTCACGTTCCCCTACCAAATTTCTCCGCACAATAACAATGGCGCTACTGGTGTCCCTTAACATTGCAACCTTCTTGCCCGCAACTTTTCCAGGCACCGTTGGCATTTCCTTCGTAACACCGGTTGGCCGTTTTGTCATTACTGCACCAACAATAGGAGGTTTCTTTCCATTTTTCAGCTCTACGAATCCGTCTGTGACGTTGTCAT
This sequence comes from Rhipicephalus microplus, assembly GCF_043290135.1. Lineage (NCBI taxonomy): Eukaryota > Metazoa > Arthropoda > Arachnida > Ixodida > Ixodidae > Rhipicephalus > Rhipicephalus microplus. The sequence continues at coordinate 267,079,050 of NC_134702.1, read as the reverse complement.
CATCGGCATTTGGTGCAGCCTGCACACAGGCTACTTGGGGAGTTTGACTCGCTTCGCTACGACATGTGTTTGTCTTGTGCCCAGTCTCACCACATTTGAAAGATTTTACAACAGTAAGGCTCGTAAAGTTAATTTGACAGCTGTTAGCGCGATGACCCTATCGGTTAATCAGAAAACATCGCGGAACACTCTCCGGTGCATGCTTCTTTTGTTTGGGTGCCGACTTCTTCGAATCTTCGGGACATTCCTTCTTAACGTTGGCCAGATTTGTGCCACCTTGCGCTTCCGAGAATTGGTTGGCTAACTCAAGCATGTCTTAGAGGTCCTATTTGGTGAGTGACTTATCTCTCCTCTCTTTCAAGTACAGTGACAGGTTTGTGCGACAACTGGTGAAAACTTTCTTTCTAATAAGAAGCTTTCTAAGCTCATCGTACTCCTGTGCTGTCCCTGAAAGTTCGATCCATCTGTAAAAGTAACGGCTAAGTCGGGTGGCGTACTGCATAGCCGTCTCACCATCAGCTCGTTTTCCTCTCCGAAATCTCTCCCGGAAAACCTTGCACAGTAAGTCTAAATCTCTTCAGTAAAGCAGCCTTCACTTTTACATAGTTAGCTGTGTCGGTTGGCGTAAGCCTCCCGTTCCCGTACACACTGAGCGCTTCACCACTCAAGCAAGTACTCGAAGCAGTTGCCCATTGATGATCCGGCCAATTCTGACTCCTTTCAATCGTCTCAAATCTGTGAAGGTATGCGTGAAGGTTGTCGTTCCTTTCGTCAAACGCTACAAGCAGCTTGCTTGGGTTTAAACGGAAGCCATGATCTTCCCGTTCGCTGCTTTCAAATCTAGCCTGGACGGGAGTGTCTCTTCACTGTCGCAAGTGGAGCCACTCGAGTTTCATGTGTGCTGTCACTGCCGTTTTCTTTCAAACATCTCAGCTTCTTTTTCTTCATTCAGTTGTCGCTCCTTCGCCTCTCTTTCTTTTTTCGCCCTCTCAGCTGCCAGCCTTTCTCTCTTCAACTCAGCTGCTTTTTCCGCTTTGGCTCTTTCAATCGCCAACCATTCTTTTTCCAGCTCAGCTGCCTTTTCTTCTTTGGCTTTCTCTTTTTCTGCTTTTTCATTCTGGCTGACCCACTTCCGTAGTTCGGCACCAGAAAGACCTATCTTCTCACCAAGAGCTACTAACTTCTCGACATCCATGGTGCCCCGCAAATAAAACCTTGCCGCGTGCACAAAATATCTGCCTAAATCAATCTATCGAAACACTCTCTGCACACTCGTTAACGAGAACGCTGAGCAACACACAAAAATTGTTCCGATAGCACTATCAACAACTCGAGGCTCTTTCTCATTACCTTGGACACACTGTGCACCAAAAAGGTCCTCGTCGTGAACGCCCGAATAATTTTCACAGGTCCCGTTATTGGGGAGGCGATCGCCGTGCTAATTGCCAGTGCGGAAGCATCGGCCCCCCGAACTGCAACACGAAAGTGTGGACAATTGAGAAGTGGTCCTATTTGGTGAGCCGGCGGACGCCGGCTGTGGCCCAAAGAACGAATCAGAGCCGAGAGTTGATAAACAAAACAAAATTATATTCTCAAATATGGCAGATCCAACGGTACACAAACATGCATACTCGGCAATAGTTCAGAACAATATTTCACCAATCAAACAATCGACTACCCAATACCATCAGCTACACTCAAAACAACGGACACAAACAACAATACGCGCTACAATGCAATCACATGCATCGAACAACCAAGGCACTTGAAGAATAAAGAGTTCGAAAACTCATTCAGTCCAAAGTCTTTGGGACAAAGTCTTCCTAGAATCACTCACTCAATATCCAGCACTGTTGTCGATCTGCTTCCCCCAAGTTTCCCTTCCAGGAAACCTCGCGTCTTCAATTAGTCGCTCTCCAAGCACCAAACTTCTTCGCCGGTAACACGTCGGCTTCCTACGCGCCACTCCTGTGATGCGTCTTCGCTCGCTGGCGGTAGACACTCTTGCAACACACGCTTGTTACACAAGATTTCACCCCTCAGGTGGAAACTCTCTTCATTGCCTGCTTTGTCACTGAGAACAGAAGCCTTCGCCAACCCGGAAGAATGCCCCTACGCACACGTGCGCAAAACTTTCTTCATTTCCTGTCTACGCACTCGCGTAAACTGACTTCCTCTCCTGCTTTGTCACTGAGAACAAAACCTTCGCCTACACGGCGGAAACACCCTGCGCACACTGGCGCAAACTTTCTTCTCCTGATCACCCCTCTCCGCTGTTCCCTTAAATACTTTTTGCGCTAGATTCTAGAAAATTCTAATCGTCTCGTCGGCGCGATGCACAGCCAAGGCTGCGAAAGAGCGAGACGTTTCGAGGACCGTCCGCGACAAGTGAGGCAACTTTACATCACCACGCCCTTTTCCTTCCAGCTCTTTCCAGGGCTTGCTCGGTGGCCGACGTAAGGAGGTTGGTCAGCGAAACTACGCTTCCGAGGGGGAGAGACGGTGCGCCCGGGGAGTCTTTAGATTCTTGTTTTTTCTTCTCTGGCACCGACCCAGAGGCTCCCCTCTGGCGCCCGGCACCGTCACTGTCGAGAACTGGGCGGCGCGCCCCCTTCTGAGCGCTTGTTTGTGACACGTGTCCTTTTGCGTCTCGTCAATGAAGAACACTCAATTGTAAAACACTTTATGATAGTATAGTCAATTCTGCGAGTCATCAAACATCGTACGTTAAAGGACCTGCGGACAGGACCAGCACCGGCAGCTAGTCAGGCTGACGGGAAGCCGATGAGGAGGCGCAGATGTTAAAACAATACATGCGAATAGCAAAAAACCAAAGGTAACAAACCGCAATGGGACTCGAACCACTCACCTCAACAGTTCTTGATGTGCCACTCTAACCAACTACGCCAGAGCGGCTAATTTCTTGGTAATGAATAACAAGCCGGTTTTTCATTGTTGTCACGCTTTACCTAACATTTTCTTTTTTTTACTTTTACGGTTAGACGTAACTTTCACGGCTTCTATCGTTACGCCTAGACGTACCACTAGACACTCCGACTATTCAAACAAATACGCCTAACCAGAAAAGTGCATGACGTCACTTCCGTGCGGCGCAGCAGCCATTTCTGTGTGGGTACCTTGGAGAAAGAAAAAATTTAGGCAGCGTCTCCTGCGCCGCGCAGCAGCCAGCCCCATACAGAAGTGGCTCCTGCGCCGCACGGAAGTGACGTCACTTTAAAAATTATTACCTAAATCTAGGTAAATGTGTAAACTATTCGTGTCTAGTGCGTTAAACCTAAAAACTTTTACTAAGCAAGTGTTTAACGAGTAAATCAGCCGAGTAACGAGTAAATTGTTATTTAAATACATATTACAAGTAATTTAAATACAGGGAGCGCCATGGGCGCTGCGGCTGCGAAAGGTAAACACCATGTGTTCTGTAGTAAACACTGCGAGATGGTAGCCACCTGCGATGTGTGTAGGTGGTGAAAACTCCAATGAAATCGTGGCCATGGCCTAGCCCACTCCCAAGGAGGACTGCAGTGTCGTCGCTGATTCATGTGATTGCTGGATGCCTATAGTTGAACCTGGTGGTTGGAGCTAGCACGGCCGTCCACCGCACCGCAGCTTCATGTGAGTGTGTGCGCCATAAAGTTCCTCAGTATGTGCCGATTACAGTTGTTGGACGTACTACATTTTCTAGATTGCAATGTCAAGCGTGGTGTTGTCAAAGGTGAAAGTGTTCTTGCTGCCAAGTTTTGCTTGTCGCGAAGGGCAAAGTTGACGATGCAATAAATGCTTTCGCACAGTTCACGTGTGACTGACCGGACGCACGTGCATGAAACCCCAGTGCGTCGGCGAAAGGTTCATACGATGGATGGAAACACCTTCATTGTAATGTTCTTACGAAGCCTGTGATCTCAGAAGGCCACAGCTACTGCATTGTCGGCTGTTTTGTCAAGTGCGAACACGTACGGCCGTTCTCATCCGTTGCTACGTAAATGCTCACGTGCTGTCACAGGCCGTGCATGTTATTCAGCAACGCAGACAAGCTGTTTTGTAGTTAGATGGGCTAACGCCGTCAGCACTTGCCCTTGGGCATCGTTTATCAAGTGCTGATCGCCTAGAACATTGCGGTGACACGTCAGTATTTTTAAAAGAAGTGGCCTGCCGGTTACCTCGTCAGGTGATGGTACACTGAGCGACATAAAAAAAGTTGCCCGAGACTACGTTGCAGTGCACCTTTCTGTCATCAAAACTTTGATAAACCGTAGAAATCAACATTCGTGACACCTGTGCTGAAGAAACCAATGCATCCAGCTGCATTCGAGCTTCTGTGTTTTTTTGCCTCTCGCCGATTAAGAGCACTAATTCGCAAAACACTTTATTATAATATATATAATCAATCCTGCAAGACTCATCGAAGATCCAATATTATAGAGCCTGTGGACGGGACCACCACCAGCAGCAAGTCGGGCTGATGAGGAGGCGCAAATGTTAAAACAATACATGCGTGAACAAAAAGAGAAAGTACCGGTAACTGTAATGGGTCTGGAAGCACCGACCTCACCAGTTGATGTGTAGCTTTAACCAACTACGCCACAGCTGGCAATCGGTTTGGAATGGCAAACAAGCCGGTTTTGTATTGTTGTCACGCTAAACTTAACTAACAATTTTTGTTCACTTTCGTTTGGGCGTAATTTTAACGGCTTTTATCGTTATGTCTAGACGTACCACTAGACACTGCCGACTATTCCAACAAAGCGCCAAACCGGAAAATGCATGACGTCACTTCCGTGCGGCGCTGAAGCCGTTTTTGTGGGGGGGGGGGGGGGTGGCTCGTGCGCCGCGCGGCGCAGCAGTCTCTTTCAAAAATTTAGTAGAGGCCCTGACGTCACTCGTTGTGAAGCCGTGGTTATGGTGGCTAGAATTGGAAGGTGACGCCAACGGGAGCTCGGAGCCGCTCCTTCGTTTCGAGCAGCGCGGCGGTGGCGCTGTCGGCGGAATGGTGATGCTAGTTACGCGCGCGCGCCTTGAGCGCGCGGACCTTTCAAAGATGCTGTTGCTGAAGCATGATTCAGATAAATTGGCGATTCAGATAACTCACTGTGACGATGGCTGATAGAACGCTATTTCAAGCATTAAAATAAATTGGCTGCCGCTGCAAGACTTCTGTGACGTTGAATCTGCGCAAATTAAAGCTTTCGTTCGCATATCCCTGCAGTGTTTTGGAGTGCAAGGCGACGGCGTTTTTTTAAAAAAAATATTACCAAAGTTCTGGGCGAGGAAAAGAAAACAAATATTTATTGCACATTATATTATTAGGAAGATCTATTGCACATCATGGAATACAGGGTAAAATAAAATAAAATGAAAAAATACGCACATTTACATACGCTCGGGAGTGTTAAAAACATTGAAACATTGCACACAGACAGCGCTTGGCACTAAGTAATAAGAGGCATACAATCACTTTCCACTCGGCAAAAAAAAAAATCAATAGAGCTTAAAGTTACAATATCAAACTCAGAGCACGCGTCTAAGCTTCAGCAATTTCATTCTTTCCTGCTTAGCGTTTCGTTTGCTGTTCTGGGCTTTCACATGAAAGTGGAGCCTAGTAAGAACATAAAACTTGATAATTTTGTTTGTGAGGGACATACTGTGGTCAGGGCAGCCAACAAGTGTAAGCTTTCTTAACTGCAAGAAGGAAACCAAGTCCATGATGTTGTCAGGTTTGACTTCTGTAACACTGAAGCAGTGGGTAAAAGTGTTCTCGAGAGTGGTCACGAGTTCATTGAGCTTGACTGATGGGTACAGCAGGCCTCCTCGGTCAACAGCAGCCGTGAGGGATGCTGCAGCTGGAGATGGATCGTTCTCGCCTTGTAGGAGCTGCTGGCTGCACTCTGCACATTTGGTGCTTGCAACGCTTTTTCTTGCCACATATCCAGCCATGTAGAATATGAGCCTGGCATCGCTGCTTTGCACGACCATGTCTGCATGCTCGGTGCCGTGGCCGTATTCATTGAGCACTTCATGTGCTTCGGCAAGGTTTCCTACGTCAAAAAGCTCGTCTAATTTCCTCCGAGGAGTGAGGTCCTTTCCGTTGTCAGCTCCCAGCAGACTTCTCAGCAGTCCTGAGGACACATTGCTTCCTTTCGGTGGTTTTGCCAAATTCTGGAAGCTCAAAGTGTTGACCGAGATTAGGAACTGGGAGGCAGTCGGATGATCATTGCATCCAGACATTTGTCGGACGATTCCAAACAGCCTCTCCAGGGGGTCCTGACTCAAGCGGCATGTCATCATATAGCTGAAGTTCAACTTCATCGTCAGGTAGCGGAGAAGGTGTAGCGTGCTTGATAAGGTAACACGAAGCCCCTCGGCTGTACTGCGGCTTAGGAAACCTCCGGAGCCAGCAGCTGTTTCCCAATCGTCCAGGTAAGTCAAGAAGTTTTGAATGCACTTCTCGTGCATCCCTCCAGGCTTAAGTGCACCCGAACTGCACCTTGAAGTCATGGCCTCAATGAGCCTTCTCATTCTTTCCACAAAGCTGACTGTCGCCGCTGTGCTCCCATGCTTTTCTTCGATGGTTGCATTGTACAAGAAAAGGCCTCTGAGGACTTCATCACTGTAAAGCCGCACTGCATAATTTACCCTCATTTTCTCAAAGCCATTGGGATGCACAACCGATTTGCTAATATGAGGCATGGCTTTGAGAGTCGTGTCATGCTGTTCATCAAGCTTCCGGGCACAGTCAATAGGGTCAACACTGGCATGGCCTTCTGGCAGTTTCACGCCCGTTCGAACAAAGGTGTTCCTCACACATTTAAGAAGGTGTGGGAAGTCCGAGATGAAGTGCAGAAAACGCTCTGGGTCTGTAGGGTGCTGCCTTCTACATACTGTGTTTTCTTTCCTGCCGTGTATGCCGAATGAGTGCCACATGCTTCTGTTCCACGCAGCTCCATCAGTGGTGATAAAGTCTACGTGCAGACCGGCGTTTTCGCTCATGACTACTGCTTCGAGGATTATTTTGCCTAACGTCTCGGACTTCACATTGCTGCGTGATGCGAACACACCAATAATCTGGTGCCACGTGCCTGTAAAAGACACGAACAATACTACAAGGCCATGGTCACATGCTACGGAGCGCTCACTCTCTGGTGTGAACTTCCCAAGGTCCACAAAACCTTCGATGGTGCCATCAGTTCCCAAGCTCAAGTGTTCAGATAGCTTAATCTCATCAATTAACAGCCCACCATGGCGCTGGAACAAGTCCATAGATTTTGTTTTTTCCGCCACAGCAGCAAACACTTTTTCGCTCAGGCCGAATCCACTCCTGTAACGCTTGAGATATCGACGTAGTGATGTTCGAGAAGGCAACGCCATGATGTTGTTTTTGCGTATATGCTCATAGAGGCGTGGGCTTTTCATGGACATAATAAGGCACTCTAGAGCCCATTCACTTTCATACTTCATCCCTTTCGTGGATTTTCTTTTAGCCGCAGCAAAGCACGCCTTGACTTGTTGCTGCTGCTTAATGGGTAGGGCCTTCACCGCTTCTTCAAATGCTGTAGAATCATTCCGTGCATTCTTTTCTTTCATTTGTTTGATGAGTGATTTAGCCTGCAGGACACTCAGGCGACTCCTTTTCGCTTGCGCTGTTCGCAGCTTAAGCCTGTATGAAAGCTTTTGAGACTGGGCCACATTTTTGCCTTTTCTTCGCCTGTAGGACTCACGATTCAGGAGTAGTCTTCTGAGGTGCTTGCATTGTAGGCAGGCTTTTTCTGGCGTTGGAGCAACCCCACGGCAAGATGGGCTGAAGGTTCTGCCATCAAAAGTCTTCTCCTTGTACTTTAAATTCACTCCAAATTCACCAGTTTTACCAAACCCTCTGCATGGTATCATGGAGTCGACGTCGCGAAGCAACTCTTCTGCCATTTCGATGTCGGTAATGTCAAGGGTCTTTATTTTTGTGGCTTGCACAAAAGCTGTCGCTTGAAGTTTGTTTTCATCTGATGTCATTAGCACATACTTGTCAATAGTCAACTTGTCACCACCTAGTGCGCAAACTGTAAACACCGTGGCGTTGTCGGCTCCAGCAATTAGATGTCGAGCCCAGTAAGCGCTGGGAAGACCACACTTGCGGACGTCGGGAATTGCGGGCACATTCGGAACAGGTATTTGGTTACTGTCGCTTTCTGTGCTGTACGAGCCAGCTGTCTCCTCGCAAGCAGACGTGCTTGGTTCCTGACGCCGAATTTTCGATGGTAGGCCGCAAGTGGATGTTCTTGACGTCCTTTTCTTCGGCACTTTCTTTGAAAGATACGCAGGAACATTTGGGAATATGGTTGGCACCGCGTCAGATTTCAGCACCGGTTTCCCTCGGGGAATCTGAACAGTTTCGCCGTTTATCACATGCGTGTAAAAACGCTCAATAAACTGCTCGTCGAAATGAAGCTCACATAGCGCCGACTTCACGTCCAACGACTTGTCGGCACGGGGTACGGCTCGTTGCCAGGCTTCGAAGAGGGCAGGGTCTTTGGGAACAAAGAAAAGAGAAGCACGCTGACCTTGCTCCCTCGATGACACATAGCCGCTCGTGCAGCCAGGAGCAAAGCAGTGGCGTTGCCTCGCTTTCGTAGTGCTGGAGTTCATCCTAAGGTCGGCACTCACACTGTCATGTCAGCAACTAAATACATTTTGCCATAAGCGAGACATCAACGCGGAAAACTGCACACACCCAGACACGCTTCCAGAGGCGAACCAGCGAACCCAGCGGCGAGTCGACGAGAGAGCGCGGAGCGCGCGCTTCGCCCGCATCACTATGCCGACAGGAGCGCCGTGGTGGCCGTCGCGGCGGCGCTTGAAAACGAGGATCGCGCGCGCTCGGCGAATATGCGGGCGCTGGCGTCACCTCCCAATTCTAGCCACCATACCGTGGTGAAGCCGGAAGTCGGCCATATTGACTAGGCAAATTCTCCTCTCTTGTTTACAGTCTATTATAAAGCAGAAGGCGCGACTCTCTCCGGATCGGAAAGCATGCGGGCTGCGCAGCGCGCGTGTTGTGACGATCCGAAACTAATGGAATGGGGCTCAACACTCTGGGCTAGCACGACACCTTCGGCGAAATCATTTAGTCCGACTATTAACAGCGAGTAACAGCTTGCCGCCAACGGAGCAAGTACAAGAGAACGCGTGCTAGATGCACTGACAATGGCGAGTGTTTTCACGTCATTAATTCAGCAACTGTACAGACATCATGATCGGTCATGCGTCTTCTTCTACTGTTACATTCCGACACGAGGCCGACGCAGCGCCCGACCACTGTGCCAGTGTTCTGTGTGAAACTCACCGGCGTCAGCGTTCTGCGACCGTCGTGACTTTGAGCACGGTGCAAGTGACACTTAAACGTGGTTGCTCTAACGTTGAGATTTCAATGGTGGGGGCAAGTATAACAAGCGGAACAGAAAAGGTTTTTTTATTGCGCACATTCAAGTTGTTGCTGCACACATACCGAACACCAAACTACGTATGTGCTCATGGTCTTCATTGCGTCTTGCTGGGGACAACAGTTTCGTCCGTTGCCACAAGAAGGAGCACTGCCCTACCTTCACTGACCTGCAAGGCGTTCGTCGTCGTTCCGCTTCGTCATGGTGCCCAACAAAATTTCGCTGAACATTGCAAATGCTTCATCCGCGTCATCCGCCGCACTAAACATGGATATGCGCTTGTTTACGCATTGTTCAGGCCCCATGGTGGACGAAAGGTTTTGTAAACGTTGCTAAGAGGGCATTAACTGCCAGGATAACACTGCATAACAATAACGTGGTGCAGAGCAGGATATTGTCCGTCATGGCTTAGCACGAGACCTGCGGAGGCACACATGCTGCCGCCAGCCGCGGCCGCTCAGTGCTAGACCAGCTACACTACGCAACACGTAATCATAGCAACGCCGCCATCGTGCCCAGTGAATATGGCCGCCATGAAGTCATTTCCTCCGCACTTTTAACCTAGCGCACCGGTAGGCATGCCCTCTCCCATCTTTCCTTCCTACGTAGTAGGTACAGAGCTCTAGTGTGGGGGTGGCTCGTGCGCCGCGCGGCGCAACAGTATCTGCCAAAAAAAGCAAGAGAATATTTTTTGACCCTGGCAATGTAAATTACTGTTTTGTAGCCCCCACCTCTCCCCCCATCCTCCACTTTTTTTTTGCTCCGAAGGACTCTTAGTAGAAAGAAGAAGCATGTTTAGGGAGTCACGCACACCTACAACATCACAGAGGGAACTAGGTGGAACTTGGAGAGCCTTCGTTGAAAAGCTGCTGCATTTGAGTCACCCGATGTAAGGCCGCAGGATTGAGCTGAAACAAAAAGGAAGTAAGAAAAAAACGGATGTAACTTCAGGTACGCGTGAAACTTGGTAGTCTATAGGCGAGTGGTAGTACACGATTTCTCATAGCGTGAAAAAAAGTTGCCAAATTCACGGCGCCACGCAATGCTTTCGCGATTTTGTGAGATCATCAAACACCAGAAATTAAGAAGCAAGAACTACTGGTCATGTAATATATTAACTGATTACTCGCAATTAGGAGGAAAGAATGGCACATTTAAGGGCTCATTATTTTGTTAGATGTCATACGTATCACATACCATTTGTTTGTTGTAGGAGGAAGAAGGAATGAAGAACAGGAATGTTAGCCATTCTTTGTTTTGTGGTAAAGTGTGCATATAGGCCAGGTGGGACGCTCAAAGAACCTGAAATGTCCGTCACATCCGCGGGAGGAGACTCACCTGCAGAGTGTGCGGTTGCTCGCCAGTTTTTAACGATACCCAGCAATGATATGAATGCGAGAGGGAACTGATAGAAGTATATATCAAATGCCACAATATGCGATAAGGAACTGACTGAAGTATACAAAATACAAAGAAAAAACATGCGTCCTGATCGTGTACCTTATTCTGTAGCATTGTCATGAAAAGAAGCTGATCATCTTTTTAGAGAAATTTACTTTAGGATGTATCATGCTCTGCGGTAAATCTTTATGGTTTTTACGGCGCATGGGTACGCCTTGCTTGTTAATTATGTGATCGTCTCATGCGCACTGTTTTCATCTGTACTAGCCTCATCACGTGTAGTGCATGTGTGTCTTCGTTTTCCTTTCGAGCCGTGTTGCTTCATTAAAAATACTAACGTCCAAGCTTGCGAGTTGAATCCTGCTGTGTGCGCGCGTCCTTTAGGGTTGCGTTCATCGCTCTTTCAAATGATATACCAGCAGGTTACCACCATTAATCCTGTGAAACAATTGTAAACACGACACACACAAAAAAAGAATGCTGCACATTTGTGGAAGCAACAAACATGCCTTCAAAAAACGTACCGCGGTGAAACGGTGTTCTGATGCGTGTTCAATCCCAGCCGCGGTAATCGCTATTTGACAAACGTTAACGGGTGATCAAAAACTTCCCGGAAATCAAAAATTAATGTGCTGTACATGACTTCAGATAAGTACCCCTCCACCCTTCACCCCATTTTTTCACAATTTCAGTATGCATGCTCGAAAATAAAGCATTGACGAAACGTTAGCCAATTCTTTTCCTGTAATCTCATATGTCATTTCCTGCAGTTAGTGCTAAAAGATCTGAATTTCAACTAATTGAGCAAAAAAAGACGCAGTGAAGAGCTTTTTGAACTTGTAGTTTCAGCTTCCGCGCCGCCGCCGAGGTGCGAACACACTGTGTGTGTGAAAAAATTGGCAGACCCCTCATACAGTGGGCATCGATGATATATGCGAAGCACGAATGAGGAAAGTTGATATGCCACTTTAAAATCAGCAAAACGGTGAGAGACGGAGGTAAACTATGCCGTACATGACTTCCATGACACGATTATCATGTTTGGACGTGCCTATATCTTCGTCATCTATTCATGTCACCTGATACCAAATTTGGTATATGTCGAGCTAGCGAAAGGGCCGCGAGCGTGCTATGAGCGTAGCATGTAGTAAAGTTTTACAAGACACGCGTTTCGTGATTATCATGTTTGCACCAGTCACATACCTTCGTCATTAATTCACGTACGTCCCGTAATACAAAATTTGGTATTTGTGGAGCTGAAGAAACGGCCGCGAGCGCGTCATGAAGGGCCCAATAACGTTGACGCACGCGCATGCTGGGCGCATGCGACGCTATATTAGAAAAACGCGAGCACCGGTGCGGCCAGCGTCCGCCGGCGTGACCCGGCGGTACGTTCTAGCCACTATATACCGGCGGTAACCGGTGCGAATTGTGACATGCTGCATTTCGCGGCGACTACGCAGCGCGGCGCACGCCTGCGAGTATATGGCAGACAGATCTACGCCTGTCGTGGCATATCGCCGGCGCGAACGCGCACCGGGTCACGTCGAAGTGTATTGGCACCTTGAGCGTGGCATGTAGTCATGTTCTTACAGAACACCCATATCATGATTATCACGTTTGCACCAGTTACACACCTTCAACATCTATTCACGTTAAGTAATACCGAAATTGGCAAATATGAAGCTAGCCAAACGGCCACGAGCGCATCATGAGGGTGGAATGTAGTCAAATTGTTACATGACCCACATGCCATGATTATCATGTTAAAATTTGGACGTGTCGTTTATCTATGTCGTCTGTTCGTGCTACGTAATACCGAATTTGCTACATGTGAAGCTAGCGAAACGGCCGCGAGCGCATCATGAGCGCAACATGTAGTTATGTTGTTACATGACAAGCATCTCATGATTACCATGTTTGCACCAGTCGTATACCTTCGTCGTCCATTCACGTCCCGTAATATACCAAATATGGTATATGCGAAGCTAGCGAAACGGCCACGAGCACATCATGAGTGCCGCATGTAGTCACATTGTTAAATGACGCGCATGTCATGATTTTCATGTTAGGTTCTGTCGTTTGTGTTCGCCATGCAGTCATGTCATACCACACCAGTATTGCAACATGTCATGTTAACGAAACCACCGCAATATCAGCAAGACCATAGAATGTAAATCATGACATACACGTCATGATTTTCATGTTATGACTAGTCTTATGCTCGTCATACCGCCATGTCATGCCCTACCAAGTTTGCTATTGATGCCATTACCCGAACGGCCAGGAGAGCTAAAAATCGTAAGCAGACGGACGGACGGACGGACGGACGGACAGACAGACAGACAGACAGACAGACATACAGACAGACAGACGGACAGACAGACAGACAGATGGACAGACAGACAGACAGACAGACTGATAGATAGATAGATAGATAGATAGATAGATAGATAGATAGATAGATAGATAGATAGATAGATAGATAGATAGATAGATAGATAGATAGATAGATAGATAGATAGATAGATAGATAGATAGATAGATAGATAGATAGATAGATAGATAGATAGATAGATAGATAGATAGATAGATAGATAGATAGATAGATAGATAGATAGATAAGCGTAATGTCACCGGAGGTCGATAAGAAATGCTTGACATTTAAAAACAATTATTCATAGAGAATTTCTAGGCCCATAAGAATCCTCCCCACAGGAGGAGTTCTTATTCCGAGACCCCGCTAGACAAGGCCGCTACCCGCACCCGTTGTACTGGAGCTGTTCGAGCCTCCATCCTGAGCAATTGAGTAGGGCTTCCTCTTGTGCCTTTCTAGTTGAGGAAGAACTAGGAGAAAGGCAAGGATTCATCTGACAGGCCCACATCATGTGGAAAATATCGGAGACTTCCCCACAGTGCGGGCACCACCCACCGACTTTCGGGCAAAACGTTTTACTACTGCAGGACACAACAAGGTGCTGGTCTGCAGGTGCCTTAGGGTTCGTTCATCGGCCCTACTCAGGCCCTTAGCAGGCACCGGGTAAGTCGATGTTCCCAATAGTACACCAGCATTTCTCTAAATTGTGCAAGCGTTTGGCTAGTCTCTGAGCTGGAAAAGCCTGGGTGAGGTGCCCTGCGGGTAAGCGCGCGCGCGGTCGCATCCACTGCAGCCTCGTTGCCCCTAAGGCCCTGGTGGCTTCGAGTCGAAACACTGCGTTTGGGTGAGGGGTCTGAATCCCTGACGGCTCGCTTTAAAATATCGTAGGCAAATGGTGATACCTCACCCGCCAGATACTTTTCACAGGCTCGGCGTGAATCTGTAATGATTATTCTAGAGTCCGTGTGCGAGGCGGCAAGTGCTATTGCTACCTCCTTAGCGGACGTGGAGTTGGAAGCCCGATAGGAGAGCCCGTTAATGCGTTTGTCCGGGTGAACTACGGCGGCTGTGTACAATCCAGCGGGTGACGGCCCTGCCACAATAACGTAGTATACACCTGGCTGACATCCGTATTGGTGTTCGAGGGCCACAGTGCGTGCCTTTCGTCTGCCTTCGTGTGTCTGCGAGTGCATGTTTCGAGGGAGGGGAAAAACCCAGACCTTGTGGTGCCACAGGTCAAGAAGTCTGCATGTCTCCTCTGGAATGCAGTCATGTTTTATGTGCAGGCGGTCTAACAAGCGGCGCTGAGATACTGTCTGGGAAAGTCACGTATATTGGTCGCGTATATTGTCTGGGAAAGTCGCGTATATGGGAAAGTCGCGTATATTGGTATTGGAGGTGCGCCTCCTTTAATTCCTTATGAGTTTAGAACCCGAGAACCGACAACTTGGCATTGGAGGTGGTTACCGGTAAGTCTAAAGCTCGCTTTGGAGCCTTCTTAATGATGACGTCGATGCACTGGTCGTGTTGCTTCATACAGCGAAGATGAGGTATGGAGTAGAGGATCCGGCTGAGTACAAATGCATGGAAAAGTCGAAGCGTACTCCTGCCCCTCATTTCGCCGCGTTTGTTGGAAACGCGGTGGATCTTACGTCCGACCTGTTCACCAATGCATTTCAGTTTAGTAATGGTAGAGTCCGGTCTGAGTCTGTTATGAATGAACAGGCCCAGGATGCGGATCTCCTCGATTTCTCTGACAGGAGCTCCCACCAAAAGATATGTAATTTTGTGCCTTCTTTGGGGTTGGTTCTGACGTGCAGAAGCTCTGATTTTGCAGGAGCGCGTTGGATACCACAGCTGAAAGCATAGCTATCGACGATAGAGGCGACCCGCTGGAGGCGGTCCTCTATTTCTCGAAGGCTCCCTTCAGTAATCCAAATTATTATATCATCCGCGTGATGAATTCCTTCCACCCAGGCCAATTGATGTGGAAGCTGCATCATAGCAATGTTGAAGAGGAGCGGTGACAAGGCCGCTCCTTGCGGAGTACCCTTTGTGCCCATAGCGTGTGGGCTGTATTTATCATCCTCAATTTTAAGGAAGTCTCTTACCTAGGCAAAAGCATTGTCATGGCAATCTCAAGATCCCTGTTTGCCAGAATATTGCTACCATGACGAACGCTATCAAAGGCGCCTTTAATATCGAGAGCAAGAACGGCCTTGTCGTTGTGTCGCCTGACAACGGGTTCAATTATGCCACGGTGCAACTGAAGAAAGACATCCTGAGCAGACATGTGGGTAAAACCCAAACATAATGTCTGCTAAGAGGCCCTTAGGTTATGGAGAGAGGCGATCTCGAACCATTCTCTCCACAAGTTTACCCACACATGAAGTTAGCGAGATGAGCCTCAGGTTGTCGAACACACTGGTGGTGCCACACTCTCCTGCGCGCCGCTCGCGAGGCGCCGCTTTTCTCTCTTTCTCCCGTCGAGTGTCGCGGAATTTCCGCTGCCGTCCGAATCACAGAACACCTATATATCCAATCGCTCCCTACGCTATTTCTGCCGCTACCGCCCAAGCAAAGCACCAATCAGCGACGTGCGTGGTAGTCGCCATAACAAAGCACAAGGCTTTTCTTTTTTTTTTTCGACCACTGTTCACTGTTTTTACCGCGCTGTCGTTTTTCCCACACCGTCGTTCTTTGAAGCGCGAGTTCTGAGCATTGACGATCTGACAACGGCGCCATGGACTCCGAACACTTTTTAGAAGAAGTTAGACTCTACCCATTCGTTTATGATAAGACGATGCCGATTACAAAGGTAAGGAAGCGAAAATAAACCGATGGGATATTATAGGATCTATGTTTGGATTAACCGGTAAGTTATAAGTGCGTCGCTCATTGCGGGTTGAGCGCGAATGAATTATATGTTTTATTCACTCACTCGTACAGGAACACAGGCTATGCTGAAGTTCAAGTATATACGGGACAGATGGGTGAAGCTTGTGTCGAAAGTACCGGCGTCAACTCAGAACGGTGAAGAAGAATGGCGATTTGGGCTAGTTGGTTTGAATTCATAGTAATAAGGGCTGCAGCGCGAGCACGAATGTGCTAGAAGAAACAGACAAAGTCGAGGTACGGAAGGCAAAAGAGGACAACACGAGCGCTGTACAGCGCTCGTGTTGTCCTCTTTTGCCTTTCGTACCTCGACTTTGTCTGTTTCTTCTAGCACATTCGTGCTCGCGCTGCAGCCCTTATCAGAACGGTGCGCGAGGCAACAGTGGAAAAATTGAGTGGCCTCTATTAGCACGCCGAAGCAGACACCTCATTACGCAAAAAAGTAAGTTTGGTTTGGTTTGCTTTTATTCAAGGCAAAATTGAACAAGATTGCCTTGGGGGACACGACTATATTATAAAGGCTAAGTAAAAGCCTGACTTGGTCGTGCCACCCTGGCAGCAAAGCAGAAACATACCGCTAGTACAGTACTCCAAAAATTACAACATCACGTGTTATCTTACACAGGTACCATAGCCAAAGAGGAACTGCCAGAAGTGTGAATAGAAGAATAGAAAAATAAACAGTCCTTATTCGAGTGGTGGCAAATACAAACAAATGCATGTTTTCTATCAAATAAATTAACAAGAAACATCTTGACTAGGAAATCGAGTTGCTCTACAAGACAAATTAGAGTATAATAAACAACAGGCAAAGGGACAATAATGAACAAGGTGCAACAAATACAAAAACATCTACAACTACAAATTCAAAACTCAAGAAAAGCATTGCTTTCATCCACTAGAACTCTTTCGTTATTTTTTAAATGATCTAGCTGAAATTCCGTCTTCCAGTAAATGTAATATAGTTGGGTGTTTGTTTAGAATGTTTGAAATTTGTGACGCTAATCGTTGGTCACCGTAGTTTGTGCGTGATCTATATTTGTATATTAGGCTCTTTCTCGGCTCGTATGGTGTTTTTTTTTCTCATAATATGTGTCCAAGAATATTGATGTATTTAGTTCATACTGCTGTAATATCTCTAGACATAGCTTATGTCTGTATAACAGTTTTATAGGCAATACTTTGTACATTTTAAAATATGGTCGAGCACTTTCGTAAAGGGGAGTGTTAGATATAGCACGTATAGCACGCTTTTGTAATATCAACAGAGAATTAAGGTTTGTGGCGGTCGTTGTTAGCCACACCAAGGAGCAGTATGTTAGTCGTGAATGTACTAGTGCGTAGTAAATTTGCAGCTTGACATTTGATAGGACGTAGTATCTCAGTCTATTTAAAATGCCGATTCTCCTGGAAAGATCTTTTTTTTTATCGCGTCAATGTGAGGAGACCAAGAAAGTTGTTCGTAGAATAGAACTCCTAGAAATTTTATTGTGCGCTGAATCTCGGTGCTCTGGAAGTAAATTGGAGTGCATGGTATGTGAGCTACTCCTTTAGCCTTGAAAAACATGTACTCTGTTTAGCGATATTCAATTGAAGTTTATTTGCATTTAACCATGAATTTAGTTTCTCCATCCAAACGTTAGCTTTTTTATATAGTTCACATACGTTTGAACCTGCGAAAATACATTTGTGTCATCAGCGTACAATAGTAATTTCTTTTTCCCTCGATATTTACGATATCATTAATGAACAGCAGGAATAGGATTGGTCCAAGAATCGATCCCTGGGGGACACTATACCTAATGTGTTCAACTTGAGAGTGTGTATTATTTACAACGGTATATTATTTTCTAGACGAGAGACAACTTTGTATTAATTGAGCTGTGGTACCCCGAATGCCATAATACGGTAGTTTTCGTAAAAGTAGATCGTGTTGTATACTGTCGAATGCCTTTCTAAAATCCAGAAATATTCCTAGTGTAAAGATTTTGTTTTCAATGTTGTCTAGAATGTATGCTTTGATGCTGAGTAGAGCTGACTCAGCAGACTTGTTTTTGCAAAATCCATACTGGTCTTTTGCTATTATATTGTTTGCGTTTAGAAAGCCCGTAATCCTCTTGTATATATCTCGTTCAGCCATTTTCGCGAACACAGAGAGTACAGATATAGGTCTGTAATTATTACGCTCATCAAATGACCCACCTTTATGGATGGCAGTTACTTTCGCAAGTTTCATTTGACCGGGGAAAACACCTGAAGATAGCATCAAGTTATAAATGTGCGTTAGTGGTGTAGCAATAATGTGACTTATAGCCTTTGAAGGCTTTGGCTTAATGTCATCTGGGCCGCAAGCACAGTTATCCTTTTATGACGTGATTAGCTTTACCACTTCTTGTTGATCAGTAGGAAACAGGAATACACTAGACGGGTAATTTGATGCTATATAGTTCTCGCAACACGTTTCCGTGCTGTCTGTTGTAAACTCACCAACTGTTAAAAAGTATTTGTTAAAGGTGTCAGCAATTTCTAATTTACTCATGCCCAGTTTTTCAAATTTTATTCGTCTGGATATCTCCTTTTGGTAATGAGCGGATTTATTGTGTCCCACAGCAGGCGCGCGTCTCCTGAATGAGTGGTAAATTTACTAATGTGGTATTCCGTCTTGGCTATCTTCAAATCTTTGTTCAGTGTATTACAAAATTTTTTGAAATTACGTAAATTGTTTTCGTCTCTGGAAGATAGGAAAACTTGAAAAAGGTTGTTTTTTACTTTAATTCTGTTGTATAGTTGTACTGTCACCCATGGTTTTCTGCATTTTCTGTGTTTTTTGCAGGGCTTAAGAGGGAAGCACGCGTCATATAAAGATGTCAAGTGTTTTGAAAATATGTTGTATGATTTGTTAGGATCTCTTCCTTCTATAACCGTGCTCCAGTCAATTCCAGAGATAAGGTTCTCAAAAAGTTTAATGTTGCGGCTAGAATAACTTTTAAAGAGCATTTCATTTTTACTTTTGATTACACGATTGCCTGGTAGGAAGCAGTATGTTGGAAAATGGTCGCTAATGTCGGTAGTAATTGCGCCTGCTTTGACATCAGTAGTATCGAAACTTGTAATACATTGGTCTAACGTTGTTTCCGATGTGGCGGTTATTCTTGTTGGAATGCTAATTACATTCATACAACCATATGCTTCGATTAGTTCATTTAGGCGTACGTAGCTGGGGTTTCCTAGTGACACATTGATGTTAAAGTCACCTACCAAGACAGTCTGTAAGCGAGAATTTAGAGATCTCTCCAGTGATTTCTCAATGAAATTCAAAAAGCTTTCTATTGAACCAGTAGAAGGGCGATAAATCACAGAAAATAACACATTAGAACATTCTAACCTTATGCACTCATAGCTATCACCTACGACCTTAAACTCGGCAACAATTCTATATGGGAGGTTTGCACGGACATACACACAGACACCACCACCACGCTTTCGTAATCGGTATGCAGAAATGCACTCATAACCATCAATCAAAATACGATCATGTCTCAGCCATGTCTCAGTAAAGCAAATTATATCAAATGCATAATTAGTTTCTGACAACAACACGATTATCTCATCAAAATTCTTTCTTAGACTTCTGGCATTTAAATGAAAAACTGAGAGCGCAGAGCCGCTTCTTAAGGTTGGAAGATTGCGTAGGAATTCGGATGGTGAGTACGACATCTTGGCACTGCATCACCCGAGAAATACACAACTGTTACCACTCTTCATGATAAACGTATCATGTCCTCGCTTCCCCGAATGACCATGCACTACTCTTTCGCCATTCGCTCGCCTCACTAGCACCTTACCGTTGGCATGCCACACGAATGCAAAACCCGTTTTCCTAGCCCATCCTTTGGTCATAGTGAGCAGTTCTCGCGCCTGTCAAGTCATGTTCTCACAAATGTATGTGTTACTGTATTCGCTTTTTAGCTGTCGCCGCTTTGAGAGCCAGTTGTCCCTTGTTTCCCGATTCATGAAGCGCACAATAATGCCACGAGTCTTGCCTGGCTTAGCGGGTAGCCGATGAATGGTTTCAAGATCACTGCGGGTCAGGGAGGGAAGTGATATTTGTTTCGCGATTTCATTCACTTTTGCCACAAGATCCTCACCCTCAGTTTCCCTAATGCCATGTGTTTCTAGGTTCATGCGTCGGCTACGATATTCTAGCTTGTCTAAATCTTGTGCCATCAAAGCCACATCTTTATCTACCTTGCTTTTCTCTAGCTTATCGACTCTCTTCGACAAATCTTTCGTAGCGGTTTCTTGGGCGTGCAGTCGTTCACTGAATTCGTCAAATTTGTTCGACAGAAGCTGCACAGCTGTTTCCATTGATTGGAGCTTGCTTGGGAAAGCTAGAAGTGCATCAATTCTAAGTTCAAGTGAGTGGAGTTGCTGCGCTACTGTGCTATCAGTTGACACCCCTTCCGCATCAGTCTCCGATTTCTGGCCGCCAGTCTTGCACTTATCGCACTTCCATGTTTTTTCCCCGTTTTTTGCACGCTTCTTCCGAAACGCCTGAGCATGCACCTAGGGGCGTGGAATGCGAATTTACATTCTGAACAAGCCGAAGCGGGCGTCCGTCTTCTGGTCCAAGACGACATGAACAACAACGTAATTGTGACATGTCACTGCAGTTTCACACTACAACTACACACCAACACTTGGCTGCGACGGCGGAGAGCAGAACAATGGCATAAAAAGATATTCACCAACCTGAAAAATATGGAGCGAACTGTTAGGCGTGTGCTCGCTGGTCGTGCCGCTGCTGCCAAATGATGGTTCACACCCCTCGTAGAAAATTCGTTGGCCGTGTTCGAGTAGCGTCGCTGTGGCAGCCGGTGACGTCAACAGCGCAATCCTTTGTTGTGTCTCTCTTTTCGATGAAAGGATGATGCCAACACGAGTACCGAAGTGCGCCAGCCCGGATCCACGGTGCTTTCAGTCACAGCGTCTTCTCCTGTTGCGGCTGAAAAATATGGAGCGAAATCTTAAGCGTGTGCTCGCTGGTCGTGCCGCTGCTGCCAAATGATGGTTCACACCCGTCGTAGAAAATTCGTTGGCCGTGTCTGAGTATAGCGTCGCTGTGGCAGCCGGTGACGTCAACAGCGCAATCTTTCGTTGTGCCTCTCTTTTCGATGAAAGAATGATGCCAACACGAGTACCGAAGTGCGCTAGCCCGGATCCACGGTGCTTTCAGTCACAGCGTCTTCTCCTGTTGCGGCTGAAAAATATGGAGCGAAATCTTAGGCGTGTGCTCACTGGTCGTGCCGCTGCTGCCAAATGATGATTCACACCCCTCGTAGAAAATTCGTTGGCCGTGTCTGAGTATAGCGTCGCTGTGGCAGCCGGTGACGTCAACAGCGCAATCTTTCGTTGTGCCTCTCTTTTCGATGAAAGAATGATGCCAACACGAGTACCGAAGTGCGCCAGCCCGGATCCACGGTGCTTTCAGTCACAGCGTCTTCTCCTGTTGCGGCTGAAAAATATGGAGCGAAATCTTAGGCGTGTGCTCGCTGGTCGTGCCGCTGCTGCCAAATGATGATTCACACCCCTCGTAGAAAATTCGTTGGCCGTGTCTGAGTATAGCGTCGCTGTGGCAGCCGGTGACGTCAACAGCGCAATCTTTCGTTGTGCCTCTCTTTTCGATGAAAGAATGATGCCAACACGAGTACCGAAGTGCGCCGGCCCGGATCCGCGGTGCTTTCAGTCACAGCGTCTTCTCCTGTTGCGGCTGAAAAATATGGAGCGAAATCTTAGGCGTGTGTTCGCTGGTCGTGCCGCTGCTGCCAAATGATGATTCACACCCCTCGTAGAAAATTCGTTGGCCGTGTCTGAGTATAGCGTCGCTGTGGCAGCCGGTGACGTCAACAGCGCAATCTTTCGTTGTGCCTCTCTTTTCGATGAAAGAATCATGCCAACACGAGTACCGAAGTGCGCCAGCCCGGATCCACGGTGCTTTCAGTCACAGCGTCTTCTCCTGTTGCGGCTGAAAAATATGGAGCGAAATCTTAGGCGTGTGCTCGCTGGTCGTGCCGCTGCTGCCAAATGATGGTTCACACCCCTCCTAGAAAATTCGTTGGCCGTGTCTGAGCATAGCGTCGCTGTGGCAGCCGGTGAAGTCAACAGCGCAATCTTTCGTTGTGCCTCTCTTTTCGGTGAAAGAATGATGCCAACACGAGTACCGAAGTGCGCCAGCCCGGATCCACGGTGCTTTCAGTCACAGCGTCTTCTCCTGTTGCGGCTGAAAAATATGGAGCGAAATCTTAGGCGTGTGCTCGCTGGTCGTGCCGCTGCTGCCAAATGATGGTTCACACCCCTCGTAGAAAATTCGTTGGCCGTGTCTGAGTATAGCGTCGCTGTGGCAGCCGGTGACGTCAACAGCGCAATCTTTCGTTGTGCCTCTCTTTTCGATGAAAGAATGATGCCAACACGAGTACCGAAGTGCGCCAGCCCGGATCCACGGTGCTTTCAGTCACAGCGTCTTCTCCTGTTGCGGCTGAAAAATATGGAGCGAAATCTTAGGCGTGTGCTCGCTGGTCGTGCCGCTGCTGCTAAATGATGGTTCACACCCCTCGTAGAAAATTCGTTGGCCGTGTCTGAGTATAGCGTCGCTGTGGTAGCCGGTAACGTCAACAGCGCAATCTTTCGTTGTGCCTCTCTTTTCGATGAAAGAATGATGCCAACACGAGTACCGAAGTGCGCCGGCCCGGATCCGCGGTGCTTTCAGTCACAGCGTCTTCTCCTGTTGCGGCTGAAAAATATGGAGCGAAATCTTAGGCGTGTGCTCGCTGGTCGTGCCGCTGCTGCCAAATGATGGTTCACACCCCTCGTAGAAAATTCGTTGGCCGTGTCTGAGCATAGCGTCGCTGTGGCAGCCGGTGAAGTCAACAGCGCAATCTTTCGTTGTGCCTCTTTTTTCGATGAAAGAATGATGCCAACACGAGTACTGAAGTGCGCCGGCCCGGATCCGCGGTGCTTTCAGTCACAGCGTCTTCTCCTGTTGCGGCTGAAAAATCTGGAGCGAAATCTTAGGCGTGTGCTCGCTGGTCGTGCCGCTGCTGCCAAATGATGGTTCACACCCCTCGTAGAAAATTCGTTGGCCGTGTCTGAGTATAGCGTCGCTGTGGCAGCCGGTGACGTCAACAGCGCAATCTTTCGTTGTGCCTCTCTTTTCGATGAAAGAATGATGCCAACACGAGTACCGAAGTGCGCCGGCCCGGATCCGCGGTGCTTTCAGTCACAGCGTCTTCTCCTGTTGCGGCTGAAAAATATGGAGCGAAATCTTAGGCGTGTGCTCGCTGGTCGTGCCACTGCTGCCAAATGATGGTTCACACCCCTCGTAGAAAATTCGTTGGCCGTGTCTGAGTATAGCGTCGCTGTGGCAGCCGGTGACGTCAACAGCGCAATCTTTCGTTGTGCCTCTATTTTCGATGAAAGAATGATGCCAACACGAGTACCGAAGTGCGCCGGCCCGGATCCGCGGTGCTTTCAGTCACAGCGTCTTCTCCTGTTGCGGCTGAAAAATATGGAGCGAAATCTTAGGCGTGTGCTCGCTGGTCGTGCCGCTGCTGCCTATTGATGGTTCACACCCCTCGTAGAAAATTCGTTGGCCGTGTCTGAGTATAGCGTCGCTGTGGCAGCCGGTGACGTCAACAGCGCAATCTTTCGTTGTGCCTCTCTTTTCGATGAAAGAATGATGCCAACACGAGTACCGAAGTGCGCCGGCCCGGATCCGCGGTGCTTTCAGTCACAGCGTCTTCTCCTGTTGCGGCTGAAAAATATGGAGCGAAATCTTAGGCGTGTGCTCGCTGGTCGTGCCGCTGCTGCCAAATGATGGTTCACACCCCTCGTAGAAAATTCGTTGGCCGTGTCTGAGTATAGCGTCGCTGTGGCAGCCGGTGACGTCAACAGCGCAATCTTTCGTTGTGCCTCTCTTTTCGATGAAAGAATGATGCCAACACGAGTACCGAAGTGCGCCGGCCCGGATCCGCGGTGCTTTCAGTCACAGCGTCTTCTCCTGTTGCGGCTGAAAAATATGGAGTGAAATCTTAGGCGTGTGCTTGCTGGTCGTGCCGCTGCTGCCTATTGATGGTTCACACCCCTCCTAGAAAATTCGTTGGCCGTGTCTGAGCATAGCATCGCTGTGGCAGCCGGTGAAGTCAACAGCGCAATCTTTCGTTGTGCCTCTCTTTTCGGTGAAAGAATGATGCCAACACGAGTACCGAAGTGCGCCAGCCCGGATCCACGGTGCTTTCAGTCACAGCGTCTTCTCCTGTTGCGGCTGAAAAATATGGAGCGAAATTTTAGGCGTGTGCTCGCTGGTCGTGCCGCTGCTGCCAAATGATGGTTCACACCCCTCGTAGAAAATTCGTTGGCCGTGTCTGAGTATAGCGTCGCTGTGGCAGCCGGTGACGTCAACAGCGCAATCTTTCGTTGTGCCTCTCTTTTCGATGAAAGAATGATGCCAACACGAGTACCGAAGTGCGCCAGCCCGGATCCACGGTGCTTTCAGTCACAGCGTCTTCTCCTGTTGCGGCTGAAAAATATGGAGCGAAATCTTAGGCGTGTGCTCGCTGGTCGTGCCGCTGCTGCCAAATGATGGTTCACACCCCTCGTAGAAAATTCGTTGGCCGTGTCTGAGTATAGCGTCGCTGTGGTAGCCGGTGACGTCAACAGCGCAATCTTTCGTTGTGCCTCTCTTTTCGATGAAAGAATGATGCCAACACGAGTACCGAAGTGCGCCGGCCCGGATCCGCGGTGCTTTCAGTCACAGCGTCTTCTCCTGTTGCGGCTGAAAAATATGGAGCGAAATCTTAGGCGTGTGCTCGCTGGTCGTGCCGCTGCTGCCAAATGATGGTTCACACCCCTCGTAGAAAATTCGTTGGCCGTGTCTGAGTATAGCGTCGCTGTGGCAGCCGGTGACGTCAACAGCGCAATCTTTCGTTGTGCCTCTCTTTTCGATGAAAGAATGATGCCAACACGAGTACCGAAGTGCGCCGGCCCGGATCCGCGGTGCTTTCAGTCACAGCGTCTTCTCCTGTTGCGGCTGAAAAATATGGAGCGAAATCTTAGGCGTGTGCTCACTGGTCGTGCCGCTGCTGCCAAATGATGGTTCACACCCCTCGTAGAAAATTCGTTGGCCGTGTCTGAGTATAGCGTCGCTGTGGCAGCCGGTGACGTCAACAGCGCAATCTTTCGTTGTGCCTCTATTTTCGATGAAAGAATGATGCCAACACGAGTACCGAAGTGCGCCGGCCCGGATCCGCGGTGCTTTCAGTCACAGCGTCTTCTCCTGTTGCGGCTGAAAAATATGGAGCGAAATCTTAGGCGTGTGCTTGCTGGTCGTGCCGCTGCTGCCTATTGATGGTTCACACCCCTCGTAGAAAATTCGTTGGCCGTGTCTGAGTATAGCGTCGCTGTGGCAGCCGGTGACGTCAACAGCGCAATCTTTCGTTGTGCCTCTCTTTTCGATGAAAGAATGATGCCAACACGAGTACCGATGTGCGCCAGCCCGGATCCGCGGTGCTTTCAGTCACAGCGTCTTCTCCTGTTGCGGCTGAAAAATATGGAGCGAAATCTTAGGCGTGTGCTCGCTGGTCGTGCCGCTGCTGCCAAATGATGGTTCACACCCCTCGTAGAAAATTTGTTGGCCGTGTCTGAGTATAGCGTCGCTGTGGCAGCCGGTGACGTCAACAGCGCAATCTTTCGTTGTGCCTCTATTTTCGATGAAAGAATGATGCCAACACGAGTACCGAAGTGCGCCGGCCCGGATCCGCGGTGCTTTCAGTCACAGCGTCTTCTCCTGTTGCGGCTGAAAAATATGGAGCGAAATCTTAGGCGTGTGCTTGCTGGTCGTGCCGCTGCTGCCTATTGATGGTTCACACCCCTCGTAGAAAATTCGTTGGCCGTGTCTGAGTATAGCGTCGCTGTGGCAGCCGGTGACGTCAACAGCGCAATCTTTCGTTGTGCCTCTATTTTCGATGAAAGAATGATGCCAACACGAGTACCGAAGTGCGCCGGCCCGGATCCGCGGTGCTTTCAGTCACAGCGTCTTCTCCTGTTGCGGCTGAAAAATATGAAGCGAAATCTTAGGCGTGTGCTTGCTGGTCGTGCCGCTGCTGCCTATTGATGGTTCACACCCCTCGTAGAAAATTCGTTGGCCGTGTCTGAGTATAGCGTCGCTGTGGCAGCCGGTGACGTGAACAGCGCAATCTTTCGTTGTGCCTCTCTGTTCGATGAAAGAATGATGCCAACACGAGTACCGATGTGCGCCAGCCCGGATCCGCGGTGCTTTCAGTCACAGCGTCTTCTCCTGTTGCGGCTGAAAAATATGGAGCGAAATCTTAGGCGTGTGCTCGCTGGTCATGCCGCTGCCAACATGATGAATGAAGTGCAGTCTCATATCGCAGCGCACGCAGTATGCCTATTTCATGCCTGCGCTCTCTTGATTTTGCTGAGAGACTCCCGAATACTGACCGACCTTCCAGGTTGACGTGCACGTTCCAGAGCTGTCGCTCAAAGAAGACTATTTACAGGATAACTAAAGGTGGGCTAGTTAGTAATGAATTGAATGGGGTAGCATTAGGACGAATGCGCGAACGAGAAAAGACACGTCCTGTTATAACTAAAACAAGTGCTGCTAAAAACTATTTACGATTCATAGACAAGCGTTTTTTTTTTCTTCTTTCGCACCGTCCATGTGAATGCCGTTTTAAACACCGCCGGCCATGAAAAGTGCTTCAACGTAAATTAAGCGTTGTACATTGATTTATCAATTCTACTTTTTGCCATGAACTCGTGCTACAGACCGGTTCATACTGTAGGGTCATGTGGTGATGCCTACAATAACGGTGAGGGCATGCCAGCTGTCGCGACACACAGCACATCTCGTTCCATAATTGTGAGTGTTGAGAGGACCCATATTCGGTACATGATGGAGGGTGTGCTCGACCCCCCACTTCTCCCCCCCCCCCACATCTCATATGCTATAGCGATCGCTTGCTTTGAAGTAACAGCTGGCTGTTCAGGACAGGATACCGAGTGTTTTTCTGTCGCTGTGTGGCGCTCTACAGGGATGCAAATAAATCACATCTGCTTTACTGCCAATAAGTAAACAGCTTACTTCACTGCAAGCTATCAGTCAAGACAGCGTTGCAAATTTCATGTTCGAAGAACTGGCCTGTGTCACCCATCTATCAACTACATTGTTTATGTTACTCGTTGAGTTATGATCATATCTAATAAATCAAAAGAAATTAAGTAAACAAAAAATGTTATAATTCATCATGCATGCGAATGCTGATGCAGCAAATGCTCATTTTCAAGCCTGTAGCTAACGTGCCACAGTCATCTGAAGATTTGTAAATGCAAACTTCATCCACTTTTTCTTGCTATCATGAATCAATATCCTGTTCTTGTGTAATAAGACAGTCTTTACATTTATGTGTTTGCAAGAGACATTGTGGGTTCTGTGCATGGGTGTAAGCTTACACGCTGCACTAGCAGGAGCAGGCCAAGCAACATTGCAACACTTAATTATCTACTTTGCAGCGGTCAAGATGCTCCACAAACTGCACAAGGCATTTTAAATGGAATGTAAGAACCGCAACTTGTGTCCTTGGTGGGCCATATCTTGTCTCCAGGCTTATGCTGCTATAATTATGCTAGCTTTTGTCTCTGAACGTGCAGCTACGCCAGTGTCAATGAATGCGAAGAATTGTGCAGTTATACTTCTCCGTAAGTTGCTTTTTATATTTTTCAGTGTTAAAAAGCAGGTCTCAACGAATCAAAGCACATTGCAATCGAACTGCTTTCTCTGTTTTCTAACCTGTGTGCTGTTGACACTGTTCACAAGTAAAGTTCTTGTGCTGCTAACCTAAATGCTGGATAGATTTCGTCGAATTTGTCTCAAGTTTTAAGGAACGGTCATTGTTCGACAAGGTAATGTGAACAACTACGTAGTGCCGGCTGTCTTCTTGAGTGTGACGGAAGATTAAGACATCACTGCGACATTTCATAAATTTCAAAGAATGATGTGCAGAACTCTGGAATCTTTATTTGTAAAAACAATTTCTGCATATGTTCCACATTGTATGCCGAAAGATAACAAGCTACACACACAGATGCTTTTTAACTAGTAGTACGTATTGATTCTTTTACTTATTAGTACTTATTATCTTTTACTTTTACTTAGTAGTACTTATTGATTCTTTTATTCGAGAGATATGCCTTGAAGAAGAATGCCCTGAAGGGTAAGCCACACTTCAAGAGCTTTACCTTCTTTCAAAAACGATAGTCTTTCTTGGGGACCTTCGACGACAAAATTTTGGTATGTCTGTCTGTCTGTCTGTCTGTCTGTTTGTCTGTCTGTCTGTCTGTCTGTCTGTCTGTCTGTCTGTCTGTCTGTCTGTCCGTCTGTCTGTCTGTCTGTCTGTCTGTCTGTCTGTACACTTGTCTGTTTGTCTGCAGTAACGATCCTCTTCATGGCACCAAAGTGACCAAACGATACCTCAAATGGCCAACCCCATCCGCAGCGCCCACCAATATTGCTCAAGTTTCAGCGTTAATACTTGTGCTATTGTCAATTAAAAAGCAATTATTGCACATATCTGAGGCAACATAACAACACGCTGATGTTTTGTATGTGTGCCTTTATACTAGAGAAGGCACACACAAGTTAGAATAACTTGTGTGTGCTGTAGCGTTTATCATGATGTCCTGACAGTGCAACACGATGCTCAAAAAGGCAAGTGCTTCCAACGCTTTCGTAAGGCAACATGGAGGTGGAACCTGCCCGTCCCTTGGTGTTCTACTTCTTATCGCCTACGAGACAGGCATGCATCTTTCTCCGAAAGCGCGCACGCCTTCCTTCGTTTTCGAAGATAACTGCCAGATGGCGCTCGTGTCTGACGTGCCTCGGTGCGCTCGTTAGCCTTCGCTGCGCGTGTAGAGACTCTCTAACACAGCGCTTCCAGAATACAATTCACTGATTTTCACCGAGATTGAACAAAATGAACATTTTGTTCACTCTCTCCATACGCAAGAATTGTCTTTCGAGGGCTTTTGCAGTGAAACTTGCAGATACGGGGCCAATTTTTTGAAAGATATTCAGTCATTACTAATATATTCAATCAAAACAAGCATTCAATTTCAGTGAGGATTTTTTTTCGCTATCATAAATTGTGCCTGTAGCTGTTGTACCTGTAACATAGTTTGCTAAGGGCACAGCAAGCAATTCGTGGCTGTCTTTTGCTCATAATTGTGAATCCTTGATGTTTTCAGTGCTATATTTGGTCCACATGCTGAGAGGAACATTGACTAGTTTATAAGCATTCCCTTTTACGTCAAACAAACAAATGCCTTGCGACTCCTTTATAGGGACTGCAAAGAAATTCTTTTGGCACCCGTTTTATTTAGTGCTACAGAAAGCCTACCAGACAGTATCTAATCCTGGAATAGTAACATAGAAAACAATGTGACGCATTTATCAGACTCTCTCATTCAGTGGTAACTGGGAAGCCGTATGCACAATGCATGCTGGAAACAGTAGAAAGTGAATGCAACAATAAAATTCGAGCTTGTGCACTGCAGTTGCCTGCGCATGTATACACCTTTGCCATATACACCATGGCTGACGTGTTCCACTAGTTGGTGCAAACAGAGCGACTCTTTCCAGTGTTAACTCCTTTTTCTGCCTTGTAAACAGCTCAGAATAGAGCGGGCAGAAATAATAACAACATACTGTAATCTTGGACAGTAATTGTGGTGCACATAGGAGCATCAGCCTACATGCAGCTAAGCAAATGTTCAACTCCACAGTGTAGCATGACTAGGCTGTGTGACGTAGTGTGTTAATATGTAACATTTAAATGCATCTGTTCTTTCTTAATTTATGAATATGATGCTTGAATATGTCACTGTATGAGTCGCGGTATGTTCATTTTCGTAAATATCTAATCACATGGTTTAGATAAGTGTCTGCCCCGTTTATGCATTCTAAATTCAGCGAGATTTATTTCTTTTTCTTCTCATAGTTACAATTCCATGTTGTACTAGTTCATGTTCGGCTTCATGCAGTATGCGAGATGTCACTGATGTATCAGTATTACAGTTCTTACAGGTCTTCGCAGGATATGAACGGAAGCAACTGCTCGGCTGTGCCACGTACCTCCAATTTTTTTCTGTGGGACAGGCGTCATCTGTGCTCTGCTTGCACTGCCTATTGCAGACTGGCAATCACATGCTTTGAGTATTGCTGTCAATGTATAGTTGCATCATGCAATTCAACTTGTCTGTTTTTGTTAACATTGTGTTGCTAGTACAGTTACACTATACAAACATAATCACTCACATGGCAGTCGTCAGTTCATGTTTCCCTTTCCTTGGCATCACTCTCTGTGCCAACATGTAAAACTAAGCTGCCCAGACCTGCATATGAATTTCTCTACAGCACTTTTAATCTGTGCCTTGCTTCTGTTCATTCTGCAGGCCCACCGGGAAACCCACAGTCTTCACACCATCATCTCGGTAATTACACCTTCGACGCTTTTCGCAAACACTTTCATGGCACTTAGCGGTAAGTGTAAATTTGTTTTGCAGCAAGAGAAAAGCACGCAATTATGAGGACATCGATGAAAGTATAAAATACCTGCTTGGAAACTGTTCCGCCTCTATTAGAGCAATAGCGAAGAAAAAGAAGCACTGCAGCCCGATGAGTGCGAGATATCAGGCAGCGCGAGATAGCAGGCAGCCTTGTAACTGTCAAACTCAGAACATTACACAAGGAAAAGTGCTCAGAGGTGTTTTTTGATATTCACAAGCTCCTTCATGAAGCTGAAATGGAATGTCTTGACGATTTGGATTGAAAACAGTGCATCTTCATGAGAATGGCGTTGCTTCACGTTTGTACAAGTGTAGAATTATGAATCATTGATCACATCCTATAGCGGTTCTATCAAAATCATGTCAGCCTAATGTCAATTAGGTCAACCATATCATGATACCGTATTTCCCGTCCCCTTTATTGGGTGTAACTGTGCGTGTAAACCATGCCATCGTCATCACGGAACGAGCAGCACTGACAATCAATCTCAGGTGTACATGCAGAAGTACACCCGATAAAGTGAATGGCCAGACCGGCAACTACCTTAGCTCAATTAGTAGAACATCAGGTGCCTCATTAGAAAATTGCAGGCTCGGTCGCTACAGACAGCAGCTTACCTTTTTGTCCACTTTTATTGTCACACCTAACTGAAAATACTACGAAAACTCTCCCCTATCCTTTCCACTAAAAAAAAAGAACTAGCCCTTAAACTCTCCTTATTTTCTTCATGAATAAGGTTATAAAGAATGAAGGAATTGGTGAAGAGCTGATGATGCTATTTTTTTGAAGGGGTACTGACACAAAATTTTTTGCCTATTGTTTTATGCGTCAAATGATAGGCCACGACCCCAAGTGAGTAGGAAATGTAGTGGTAAGCATGAGTGCGCCCCAGAAAATAATTTACAGCAGGTTTAAAAGCAAGTTTTGGTTTCTACTGTACCTTGACATTATGAATGGATGGATGGATGGATGGATGGATGGATATGGCTGTACCCTATAGATCAGGCGGTGGATAGCGCCACCAAGCCTTAATACTTAATGAACCAAAAAAGTAGATTTTCTTTCTTTAAACAGTGAGTTTGAGGATTCGTACTTTGCAGTGAAAAGTTTCATTTTCACTCGTGCCTTGACTTTAGACACCAATCAGATAACCTCCTTCTAGTTAAGTCTACCCGCTTAAAGTCTATTTTGCCCTCCTGGTCCCTAAATCCCAGTGATTTGAAAAACTCTGCGCCATCATCTTGAACTATGGGGTGAAGCCCTTTACAGAACATTATCAAGTGTTCGGCAGTTTCTTCTTCCTCTCCACACGCACTGCATACTGTGTCTACTCCTTTTTATTTGGCCCGATATGTCTTGGTTCGCAGTACTCCCGTCCTGGCCTAAAACAGTAGAGAACTACCCCGAGTATTATCATAGATCTTTTCCTTGGCAATCTCCTGCTTAAATGTTCGATAGATCTCTAGTGCGGACTTCTTAATCATGCCCATTCTCCACATGTCAGTCTCCGTTTCCTTCACTTTCTTCTTAACCTATAGTTATTTTTGGTTTGGCCACCTGCTGTTTTCTAAGTATTTACCAGTCAATTTCCAGGTTCGCTTCCTCCCTTTTGTATCAACATTCTTCATGTACAAGTAGCTGAAAACCTTCCTAGCCCAACGCTCCTCCCCATTTCTCTCAATCGCTTCTCATATTTTACCTTGCTGCTAGCTTCCCTGCCCTCAATTGATGTCCATCCCATATCACCTTGTACTCCCTGATTTGGTGTATTCCCGTGGGCTCCTAAAGCAAGCCTACCTATTCCACGCTGCTTAATTTCTCATCTTGCTTGAACTTCTGATTTCATGCACAAGACCGCATTGCCGAACGTCAGACCAGAAACGATGAGCCTTTTACATATTGCTCTCACAAGAACATACCTATTGTAATTCCACAGTGCCCCATTTTTCATCACTGCTGCATTCCTGTTACCTTTAGTCGTCACGTATATTTCGTGTTCCCTCAGGTACTCCGTCCAATTGCTTACTCATACGCCCAGATATTGTATTTGTCTGTTATCTCTAGCGTGACCTCCTGTATTCTAAACTCACTACCTTCGCTCTCATTGAAAATCATGACTGCTGATTTTTTCCTTACTGAATCTAAAATATACCCTACCTCCCTCATTGCCGCAGATGTCCATCAATCTCTGCAAATATTCCTTGTTGTTGGCCATTAGCACTATATCAGCTGCGTACTGGTAGCGCCTAATCAATAAGTTTTTCTTATTTGGCTAAAGAGAGGTTGAAGCCCAGTCCACTTCCCTCTAATGTGGCTTCTAATCCTTGTAGGTACATCATGAATAATAAGGGTGACAGGGTACACCCCTGCCTAAGCCCCCGTTTTACCTCTGCAGGCTTGGATACCTGTTTTTCCCACTTTATAACTACCTTGTTACCTTTATAGATATCCTTTAAAAGATTAGTGACTACATTTTCCACGCCTAGTGTGTTCAGTATTCCCCACAATTCCTCTTGAACCACGCTATCGTACGCTCCCTTGATATCCAAAAATGCTAGCCACAGGAGCTTGTGTTCCTTTTCTGTTATTTCGATGCACTGCGTCAGTGAGAACAGATTGTCTTCCAACCTCTTGTGTTTCCGAAACCCATTCTGCAGTTCCCCTAGCACCCCTTCATCATCTATACATGCTTGCAGTCTTTCCTTTATAATCTGCATCGCTAGCCTGTAGACCACTGATGTTACTGTTATAGGACGGTAGTTGTTTATGTCAGCTTTGTCCCCCTTTCCTTTGTAGATCATGCTCATCCTGCTAAGTTTCCATCCATCGGGAACTTCACTATCGATTATTATTTTGCTCACTGCCTCTCTCAAAGCCTGCTTAGACTTCGTACCCAATGTGTTTGTCAGCATATTTGGAATGCCATCTGGGACTCTTGATGTAGTACTAGAAACCTTCTTCTCAGCCCTTTCCCACTCTCGATGTAAAATGGAGCCATTGCCCCAATTGATCCATCCTTCTCTGTTGTGGTGCAAAAGGCACTTCTTTGTTGAAATTAGTCTGTCACCCTTGTTCTTATATATTCAATAGCTTCATCCCCTTCTAGCCTAGCACCTTGGGCTGTAGTTATAAAACTCTGCTCTAGGCTCGTCTCATTTCTTAGGGAGTTTAGATGGTTCCGAAATTTCGCAGCTGCCTTTCTATTTTTTATGTACTTCTGCCAGCCACTGAGCTCCCTTTCTTCTAATCTTTTCATTGATCAGAAGGAATGCATCCCTTCTACAGCTTAGAAAGGTTTCCCATTTTCTTTCAACATCATCTGTCGGTTCACCCCGCTGCTTAGCATGTCTGTGTTCCCTAGAGGCTTCCTGATGTTTTGCTATGGCTCTCTTAACTTCCTCATCCCACCAACTGTTGGGTTTGTGTCTTCTTTTCCGGGGTGACTTGTCAAGCGTCTTAGCAAGCTTTAGCTCAAAGAGACTAATTAAATTCGTGTATGTCCACACTGTCTTATTATCTTCCGTGATTAGTTTGTCAATTTGTTTTGTGGCTATTTCAATTTGCCTTTCTGGATAAAAATTTTCCTGTAGATGCTCATCTTGTCTTTTTCCCACTTTCACTGCTCCTCCAAAACTTAGCTTGATACGTTTGTGATCACTACCCAGATTTCTGGAGCCACCTTCGTCTATGTGCATTCCCCTGAGCTTATCATATATCATATGTGACATCAGTGCATAATCTATCGTCGACTGCAGCCTTCCGACTTCCCATGTTATTTGCCGTTCACACTTCTCGGTACTGTTGCAAATGATCAAATCAAGCCTTTCACACATATCCATGATCATTTTGCCTGTCGGGTCGGTCTACCCATCTATATCTTCTATGTGCGCATTCATGTCTCCTAGTATAATTATCTTCCTAACTCCTGAATGTCCTTTGATATACACTCTACCATTACCTGGTTTTCCTCTCTGGCCTTTGCTCCCGTCCACAAGTACACGAAACCAAGGAGTGTCATTTGACCTGCCACTTTCCCTTTTAGCCATAAATGTTCCTTGCACTCCTGCTTGACCCTTTGCCAGTCTGTACTTTTATGAATGAATGCCCCAATACCACCCCCCTTTCTGCTGCCTTCTGTTCTATTACAATATTCCCACGCGTAGTCCGGATTGTTCGGAGGTTGTTCCATGTCCCTGAGATGTGTTTTTACAAAACCATGTACCATCGGCCTCTCTTCTCTTAGCTGTTCTTCTATCTCTTCCCACTTCAGCCTGTTCCTACCACCCTGCATGTTAATATACCCTATGTCTGAATTGGCTCGGCACTCGTGGCTACGTCTATTTATGCCCCGGACTCTACCTATCGTAGATATTGGTGCCACTTTAGAATTGCATCTGTCCATACCACCTGTCGAAGAGTTTCCCTGGTTGTTTTCCTCGTTACCAGCTATCCTGCATCCCGAAGGCATCGCTTGCCCCCCAAAAAAGCTACTGCGCGTCCTGCAAGTCGCCAACCCACCTCATGACCTAGCCGCCCATCGAAGTGAATTCTGTCTCGTTGAAAACCACCCCACCTATGCACCTCTGTGTTTATTTCCACCATCTCAAAGCCTTTCTCTCGAATCATCCACCATATCTCTTGGCTTGCGTTGACAACCGCTCTTTGGAGGTTGCTACCACGCACCGGTACCTCCGGTATCGTGCATATCACTACCTGTACCTTAGGAGAAGTGGCGCGCATGTCATCGACGCCTTTCGCCAGTGTGGTTGCTAGTCCTGCTGTATCTTCATTCAGGACATCGTTTAAACCGCCTGAAATTATCACGAGGTTTCGTCTATCAGCTGTTGTTTTGAGTTTTGCGCTCGCTCGCCTCATGACTGCTTCAAGCTTGCGTCCTGGGAACGCCCCTACTGCAACCCTCTTGTCACCTCTTACCGCCTCTTTGATAGCTTCTGTGCATTGATTTAAATTCGAGTCCCCGGCGATTATCACATGCTGTGACTTTTCAGCTGGAGCGTCCTGCACCTGGGGGCTACTTGCACCTGTGATGCCAGCTGCTTTGTCCCCTCACAGCCCCACCACTACCTCGCTGAAGCTGGGCCTTGCGACAATTGAACCGGCTGAACCTGTTTTTCCCAAACTTGCTTGCTCTTCCTTCTCCACCGTTCTGGTTGCCGGTTCCTTACTGTTCTTTCCGTAGGCCGCTTCTTTGTTCAGCTTCGCTAGTGCTTTCTCGGCGGACTTCAGCCTTTCTCCCATTGCCCTCGTTTTCTCTTGCTCTGTCGCCAACGCAGTCTCGAGCTCGGCGATTCTCATCAGCAGTTCACTCTGGGCAACCATCATTTTCTCCATTTTTTCCTCGACCTCGCATTGCCTACACTTCGCGTCAGCCTCTTCTCCATCCGCTTCTACGCTTGGGTCCACTTTCAAACCCACTTCACATCCTGAACACTTTACAGTCTTTTTAACCATATCTTTCTGACACCAATTGTCCCTATACTCGATAATTACTAAACTCGAGCCCTGCACTACGAATAAAAAAAGAAAGTCCAAGCTCTACTACAAAAATTTGGTGTTCAATGTACGCGCACCTCCCCCACGGGTTGGCAAAAAAAAACAAAAAATTCAAACACAGACACCCGCACTAACTACTAAATATATGGTGACTGGCCCCCGAAAAAGCCGTACCATAAAAGAAGTGCTACGAAGATTTCAACCGCTGCCTTATAGTTATAAAGACAAGCTCAAAACATGCAAAAACACTTATCTGCGCAGTCGATCCGGAGCGCTCAAAAAACACGTCCATCCACCGTGACAGCCTGAACTGAACTGAAATGACATAGTACGAGCAGCGCCACCAGGTGGTTTATGTGCATGCTTAAGTTTTTGTGACGTATTCTTGTCCACACATTGTTTCTTTATACGTCTGCTTCGCGCCGAACCTGTGGCAGCTGTCGCAGCAATTCGAAATCAAACGATTTTTTTGCCCTCCGCTTAGCGTATATCTTGCATTCGCATGCGCGTACCCTATTCCAGACTCCACTAGCTCGCTTCTCAGGTACACTGAATGACATGACTGCAAGGCGCAAGCAGGCGATTG
Source organism: Rhipicephalus microplus (assembly GCF_043290135.1). Lineage (NCBI taxonomy): Eukaryota > Metazoa > Arthropoda > Arachnida > Ixodida > Ixodidae > Rhipicephalus > Rhipicephalus microplus. The sequence continues at coordinate 267,042,190 of NC_134702.1, read as the reverse complement.
AGAAGGTGACGCGGAAGCTGGCTTTTTTGTTTTGTTTTGGTGCTTGACATCATCACAACTAGCCATACTGCTACGTAAAATCACCAAAATTAGTACTGCAGCTTGACGTCAAGATTGTGTCAATGTCGATAGATTTGTCGTGAGGAAGATAAGTTTAACGTGAAAATAAAATATCTCATCAGCATTTCCTGAGTGTCACACTTGCTCAGAGCCGTCTCTGTATACAGGAGATTTGTATGGAAGAGTAAAGTTGCCTCCGTAAAACGGTATCAGTACCCCTTAACTTGTGTACAAGTTTTGGTAAGATATCTACACTTATTTGGTCTTCACACATGGGAATAAAACATATTTAATAGTGACAGTAAAAACAGTCAAGAAGTAATTACCATGGGTTGTTGGGTTGTTAAGCGTTGGTAAAATCTGATTGGTTCAATATCGTCTTTATTAAGCGTTACTAAGTGTGTGAGCATCGGCTACAACGACAATCCAGAATTTTCTAGGGTTTGTACGCAGTGCTGTGAGTAAACTGGAAGAATCCAGTTTTTGCTTGTGTCACACATTGGCAATAATTATTTTATAATTAGCGGGAGCTGCTTGTCCTATTAAATTCGTGAAAGTGCTTTGATCTTTTGTCTTTTGAGAACCGTGGGTCATTTTTGTCTGTTTTCACAAGAATCACGAGTATAGATTTATTTTTCAAGGTTTCAAGGTTTTCAAGGTCATCTTTTTATCAATTTTCCACTGTGTTTCGTATGTTCGGTGAAATTGTTGTCAAAAGTGATTTACTTTGCTTATAAGCCTTTTATAATTTATCGTCAGTGATTATTTTCCTCGGTGGTTTAATTTTTTTTGGTTACGCTGATGGAAGCTCCTCGTCCCGTTAGATTTGTGATGAAGCTTTTTCCTGGTAAGGAGCCTTCCTTTTCAGATGTGTTTTAAACCATGGGCATTTTTGTCTGTTTTCATAAGAACTTTCATAAGAACATTTCAAGGTTGTGATATTGTTTTTATAGATTTCCCACTGCGTGTTTGGTATGTTGTTTGAAATCGTTTCAAGAAGTCTTGTACTTTATATATAGGCCATTCAGAATTTATTGTCAGTGATATCCTCGATGGGGACCTTTTTTGTTGCACACTCCGTACACTAATCACTATGCCTAGGCAGAGCCTAAATACAATAGTCAGGTACAGCTTTGGATGTCTGCAGCATTTACTCCTCAAAGGCCGCAAGCCTTCACCAATGGGGGTGAAATGTAAACTGACGTCATGAGTTGGATGGCCAGGATCCCCGGTTTCCGAAAATGCAAAGTGCATGAGAAGGACTGGTTCTTTAGTGGTAAAGGTGGTCAGCTGCTGTGCTTTGGGTGAGGCCTCTGTAGATTTATTAATTTGTACTCTATCATAGAGTTACATAGTAATATTTAGAGGAAAGTTTAACACTAGTGTCTATGCGAGCTTCTTCAGCAGCGCTAGTACCCCCACGGGAATTATGGGAAGTACAAGCTTCAAAAATGCTTTGAATGAAACATGTTCTTCAGATTTCCAATGCTTGTTTGCCGAGTGTAAAGCAAAGTGATATGAAGTTATTAGCTATCTACATCTGCTTCCTTCTTTGGTACGTAAAGCTTATTGCAAAAAGTTTCCGCGACAATAAGATGGAAGTAAAGCATAGACAGATTTAACCACCAGGGTATGTGCTCTGCTATAACGTTCCAGATTTGGCATCAAGATACAATGAATTATTTTTGACACCACTTGAAAAGAAATATGGTGGTATTTTTGTTGGAATTACGCATTCTGTTTCTGTAAATAACAGTGCAGCATTAAGTGAAAACCACTAAGCGTATCGTCTTCTGCAATGCCAAGTGTGTCTGTTCAAGTGGTCTACCCCCAAGGCATCTCTCACTTTGTTGTGAAGTTGTTTCAGAGGAGCGTGACGTTGCATGTACTTAGCTTCTCCATCATTTTACAGTGAATTTAGGCGATATCTGGCAAGAAGCGAATATGAAAAAAACACATCCTAGATGAAACATTTTGTACTGGCATGGGACGCTACATCTATGTGCAGTGATGATTCGACGACGGTACGCTTAAAATGTCAAATACAACCAGTAAAGCTCCAATATCGCAGCAAATCAAGAGACATAGCAGTCTTCAGTCTTCGACCAACAAAACCATTGTTTCAATGCTTTGCACCATGCCCCACTATCTGCTCTGTGCCAAGAATGAAACTGAAACTGCAGAAAACTATCCATAGATAGTTTGCTAGCTAATGCAATCCAATCCAAAGCCGGTACTTCCCATAATTCTCATTGGGGCACAGGATTGCAATGCCAGATTCTTCTCTAGAGAACATTGTATGAAACTCTGTACTCGACTATAGATATGCTTTTAAGGAGGTTGTTAGTAATAGTTATGTATCACAAGAATGTTGTTGTGACAAATAAAAAAAGGTTGCAATTTAGTTATGGTAGGTATTAGTATACCACTTCTACTAAGGCTATCAATACAGTAGAATATAAAAAACGATGATTAAGTTTCTGTATCTCTTCTCTTATCATTTGGTAAAGATTCATTAGTAGGAAAGATATCGCTTATGTATTGGTGATGCAGCTGCAGAAGTAATCACGTAAGGTAAAAATCTACTTCAGGTAATGAATGCAATGTTTGAAAAAATGGTAGATCCCACGTACAGTGGAAATTGATGATATGCGAAGCACAAATGAGAAATGCTTATATGTCACTTTAAAATCGGCACAACGTTTCGAGGTGGATGTGAATGATGCCGTACATGACTTTCGTGTCATGATTATCATGTTTGGATGTGTCGTTTACCTTCGTCAGCTATTCACGTCACGTGATACCAATTTCAGCATATGTGGGGCTAGCGAAACGGCTGCGAGCACGCTATGAGCGTGGTATGTTGTCATGTTCTTACTTGACACGCTTGTCAGGATTGTCATGTTTGCACCAGTCAAATATTTCGCCATCCATTTACGTCACGAAACACCAAATTTGGTATATGTGAAGCTAGCAAAACGGCCGCGATCGCATCCAGAAGGGTTCCCAATATACTCCAATGTAGCGTTGACACCATTCGGGCATCCGCCTTTCTACGGGTGCTTTTCGCACCAGCACCGAAGAAAGCCTTTATGTTGAGTCAAATGAGCGGTCGCTTCATCTGCAAAGAACCTACATGTCCTTTGTATACTTCCTTAAGGTGAAAGCAGACAAGAGGCACCCCTCATACTCTACTATTAATGACTTGTCGAGCTCCACTCTTTTTCAAAACAGGCCTTCAATGAGGCAGCCCTTCTCAGTTCGCCTGAAGGGTCTAGCTGAGGACACTGGAGTGTCACTCGAACACAGTTTAATGGCTCCTGTAGCATACCCGCCACCGTGGCAGTGGCAGACTATAGATTGCGATGTGTCTTTCCTAGAAGTTACTAAACATGCGCCTATTGCCCATATTCGAACATACTTCTTGGAACTTCAACACAAATACACACGTCCTGAGTTTTTTACAGATGCCTCTAACTCCTCTGTGTCCTACGCTGCTGTTGGCCCTTCCTTTTCGGATGCTGGCCCTCTACATCCAGGCACAAGTATCTTCACAGCGGAAGCTTACGCAATACTTGTGGCAGCTAAACACATCAAACAATCACAAATACAAAAAGCAGTAACTTATACAGACTCCCTCAGTGTGGTAACGGCTCTGCACAGTCTTAAAAAACAAAAAACCCTGTCCTCGTTTCACTTTACTCCATTTTATGCACACTCTACACACTCAACCGACATGTTGTTGTGTGCTGGGTGCCAGGACACCGTGAGATTCAAGGCAACATGATGGCGGATCAGCTTGCTGCATGCGCCCACGAAAGCACCACCATTACACCCACATCAATCCCGGCCCTTGATCTTAAGCCGTCTCTCAAACGAAAACTCAGGGACTACTGGCAGAGCAAGTGGGATACACACACACAAAACAAACTACACGTTATCAAGCCACACCTTGGCCATTGGCCACCAGTATCAAAATCACGTCACACAGAGGTAACACTAACAAGACTCAGGATAGGACACACATACACGACACACACACATCTTTTGTCCGGTGGTGATCCACCATTTTGTGATAAATGTGGTGAGGCATTAACAGTTCTTCACGTTTTAATTCAATGTAAACATTTAGACACTCTAAGAAGACAACATTTTCCACTATCCTACCGACAACATATACCTTTACACCCTGCAATGTTCGTCGGTAGGGAACCGCTTTTTAGTCACAAATCATTATTAGCGTTTTTATAGGAAATTCATAATTTTCATATCATATACCCGGGCATACCGTAGCACGACCTCTCTAGAGAGATTTTTGCTGCGGTGGCTACACAGGAAAGCACTTGCCTCACGGCCCTTGGACGCAAGGGTATGAACGAGTGAGGTACTTGTGCTAATGCCATACATGTCCACCATCGTTTTTCATTATCACTAACTTTTGTCACCTATTCACATCACACACACCTTTCACGGCATGGTCATGATTTTATTACTTGTATGTTTTTACCCGCCTTATTGCGAGGAATTTTATGGCCCTTATACAGCCGCTAATCACAATCATTCTCCACATGCTTTGTCCCATGAACTGCCGCTCTTTGGCCATCAAATGGCCCTTGCGCCAAAAAACACCATATATCATCAATGTAGCGTTGACGCGCACGCACGCTGGGCACAGCGACGCTACGTTAGCAAAACATGTATATGTTGGTATATATGAAACTTGCCAGATACCTTTCTTCAACTTTTGTTATCGCCATGTTACACTATGTTCAGCGCAATCCAAGCCTATATTGTTAGAGAAGCTTCGAGGCTGATCGTTTTATTAAGATTACGCCCCCTTCGTGAACCTTTCAGATTATTCTAGAAACGACGTCGCCTCTAGCGATAACACTACAATGTTCGATAGCAAGTGTATAAATACCAACGTGCTTCACCACTTGTCAGTTGTTGATCGACGGCCAACGCTCCGATCGCCGCTCTCAGTCCAAGACTGCTACTGTAGTCCGACTTTCCGTTTACGGGGCACAGGTTCGCCCAAATAAAGGATTTATTGTTCGACTCGTAGTGTGCTCAATCCGTCCACGTCACGACCCCGTGACAATATGTCACTTTAAAATCGGCGCAACGTTTCGAGGTGGACGTAAATGATGACGTACATGGCTTCCGTGTCATGATTATCATAATTGGATGTGTCGTTTACCTTCGTCATCTATTCACGTCACGTGATACCAAATTTAGTATATGTGGAGCTAGCGAAATGGCCGCGAGTACACTATGAGCGTGGTATGTTGTCATGTTCCTACATGACACGCGTGTCAGGATTATCACGTTTGCACCAGCCACATATTCCGTCATCCATTTACGTCACATAACACCCAACTTGGTATATGTGAAGCTAGCAAAACGGCCGCGAGCGCATCATGAAGGGCCCAATACACTCCAATGTAGCGTTGACGCGCACACACGCTGGGCACAGCCACACTACGTTAGCAAAACACGAGCCCTCTATAGTCTGACGCCAGGCGCGACCAGCGTCGGACTGCAATCGGCGCAAAATGCGACATGCTGCGCCCATTGCCGTCGCGCCGCGCCGATGGCAATCTGGCTATTGCCGATGCGTTACCCAGACAACACTGCGTCTCCCTCTTTTTGTGACGGGGGGACACTGCACGCGCTGAAACGCGCATGCATCAAAGCAACACAGCGCGGCGCGCGCCTGCGAGTATATGTCAGGACCGGCACCTGGTGTGTCAACGTCGGCGTGACGCGACAAAATGAACGCCGGCGAGCACGCGCGCCACGTCACATCGAAATGTTTGGCGTTTTGACTGTGGCATGTATACATGTTCTCACATGACACGCATCTGAAGATTATCATGTTTGCACCAGTCACATACCTTCGTCATCTATTGGCGTCACGTAATACCGAATTTGGCATTTGTGAAGCTAGGGAAACGGCCGCGAGCGCATCATCAGTGTGGCACGTAGTCGCGCTATTACATGACACGCATGTCGTGATTATCATGTTTGGATGTGTCATTTACCTATGTCGTCCGTTAGCGTCGCGTAATACTGAGTTAGGAACATGTGAATCTCACAAAACGGCCATGTGCGCATCATGAGCGTAGCATGTAGTCATGTTGTTACATGACACGCATCTCGTTTATCATGTTTGCACCAGTATCATACCTTCGTCATTCATTCACGTCCCGTAATATCAAATTTGGTATAAGTGAGGCTAGCGAAAGGGCTGCCAGCGCATCATGAGCGTGGCATGTAGTCATGTTGTTGCATGACGCGCATCTCATGATTTTCATGTTAGCACCAGTCATATACCTTCGGCATACAGTCACTTTATATAATACCAAGTACGGTGTACGTGACGCTGGCGAAACGGCGCCGAGCGCATCATGAGCGTGACATGTAGTCATGTTGTTACATGACACGCATGTCATGATTTTTATGTTAGGGTCTGTCGCTTGTGTTTTCCATGCAATTATGCCATACCATACGAGTTTTTCAACATGCCATGTGAACGAAGTCCCCGCAAAAGCTGCAGGACCATGAAATGTGAACATTTATGACATACATGTCACGATTTTCATGTTATGACTAGTCAAATATGTTCTTTATATAGTCATGTTATGTCATACCACGTTTAGTATCTATAGCATTATCGAATCGGCCAGGAGAGCTAAAAGTCGTAGGCGGCTAGATAGATTGATAAATATTTATTTATTTATTTATTTATTTATTTAAACACCTTAAGAGCCTCTAGGTCATTACATAAGGGGGTTTTCATGCAATAATCAGTGACAACAGCAATTTTCAACAAGAAAAAAAGACAAGAAAACATGCGCAGGATACAGTCTGTCAACCAAGGTAAGCAAGAAATAACACAGCAAGGTTTTCCCAAGCGAGCACATTGAAAAAGCTGCGCGACACGTTATACATCAATGCTTAAGATTGTCCAACACATTCAAGGAATGCAAATAATGTAGACTGGAAATATGATTGCCGTGTATGTGTTACAATACTGGCTGGCAGGGCGTTCCACTCGGTTATCGATAAGACAAGGGGTGAGTATTGGTGTTTTTTGTGCAAGAAATTATAGGTTCAATTTTATGATCATGGTCGACGCGTGCAGAAATGTACAAAGCAGGGTGAATGAACGTATGGCGGAACGGCGAATCACTGTGGTATAATTTCTGGAAGAAATATAAGCGGAAATATTTTCTGCGCATGGCTAGAGGGTGGAGATTTAAATTTTTCTTAATGAATGACACACTTTCATAGCGGGAATAACATGACGAAATAAATCGCGCAGCTTTGTTTCGGACAGTTTCGAGCGTAACAGTAAGGGTTGTTGTGTGGGGGTGCCATACTATGGAAGCATATTCTAGGGTTGGCCGGAGAACAGTATTGTATGCGTGAAGTTTGGCGTATTTGTTTGCAAGTTTCAGGCGGTGCTTAAGAAGACCAAGTTTCCGTAATGCTTTCGCGGATAGTATTCTACATGGCTAGTCTAGGTTATATCAAAGTGGAATAAAATACCTAGATATTTAATAGATGGAACTGTTTAAATTACCAAGTTGTTTATGACATACTCATTGGGCGAAGGATGTGCAACAGATGAAAAGCGTACGTGTTTGCTTTTGTTTACAATTATTCCCATTGGCCATAAACGGCACCATTCTCATAAGTGTGTCAAGTCGGACTGTAAGAACTTTACGTCGTTTGGTTCGGTGATTTCCTTATAAATTACGCAATCATCTGCAAAGAGGCGCAGTGAAGAGTTAATGTTAGATTCGATATTATTGATATAGACTAGAAACAACAGAGGGCTTAGTACGGAACCCTGGGGTACCCCGGATTTGACGGGTCTGGGTGTAGAGATAACGTTAAGTTTAACTGACTGAACCCTGTTAGTAGGAAAACCGCTTATCCACTGGGTTGTTTCATCGTGTAGCTGTAGGTTACAGATTTTAGTCATCAACCTTTTGTGTTGCACGCGGTCAAACCCTTTAGCGAAATCTATAAAATTTGCGTCAGTGTAGCGAGAGTTATTCAGAGAATTATTAAGGTCAGTTACCAATTCGAACAGCTGAGTTTCGCACGAGCGATTATTGCGGAAGTCATGTTGGTTATCTATTGGCACGTTATTTTTATTGAGGTGAGATACGATGTGCGTAAACAGAATATGCTCGCGTATTTTGCACGGAATAGAAGTAAGAAAAATTGGCCGGTGATTATTAGCTCATGATTTTAACCCAGATTCGAATATAGGTACCACTAACGCTGCCTTCCAATCATCTGGGACGCAACCTGTGTTCAGTGACTGCTGAAACATTATTTTCAATAGGTACGATGATTTTTGAGCGGTTAATTTCAGAAGTTTGGAGCTAATGCCATCGGGAACTTGACTCGTCTTGTACTCGAGTCGCTCAATGGCACGTGCTACGCCATTTTCGGTGATCTGGATTGGGAGAAAGATATCATGAATGATGGTCTCTGGTAGGTCGAGCGAATCTAATGGAAGCTCATTTGACCATACCGATGCAAACTGATCGCTGAATATTTCCGCGGTTTCCTCAGCCGACGGAGAATCGCCATGCTCACCGTCTATAACAAGGTCGGAGAATCAGTGTTTTTTGGGTTTACCACTTGCCAGAATTTTTTAGGGTCAGTTTTGAGGAGGTTAGGCAGTGTGCAATTGAAAAATCTAAATTTGGGTTCTTTAATGATGGCTTTGGTTTTTCTCGATACATTCCTATAGTTGTCCCAGTCTACTGTCGATTTTGTCCGAGGCGCCTTCCTAAATGCATGCATGCTTCTTTTTATTAATACTTTTTTTCACATCCTGTGTGAACCACAGATCATTTTTTGGTTGATCTAATAGCCATTTTTGGTACGCAACTATATTCAATTTGTTTGAATATGTGACGAAATTTATTCCAGTTTTCATTTGCGGTGCGATTTGCAAAGCTGGCTTTGAAATGGGGTGTAAACTCTTCCAGCATATGGTTGATTTTTTCGACATTGGTGCGTGCATAATTGAGTATGTGCTTGTCAGTTATGGTTTTATCGGGCAGTGGGATAGAAAAGAGGCAATGTACGGCGTGGTGACCGCTGATTTCCTCCAGGACATGAGTAACTGCATAATCTGGTTGGTTAGTCAGTATGAGGTCCAATATGTTGTTTCCGCGTGTTGGTTCCGTCACGAGCTGAGACATGTAGTGCAAATGTGCTAGGTTTATGAAGTTAAAGCTTTCTTGACGACGGCTGGAACATCTAACAGTGGAAGAGGACCAGTCTATGTCGGGGTAAGTGAAGTCCCCTCCAAGAACCGCAACAGTTTGGATGCTTGTTTAAGACATGATCAATGAAATCATTCAGGTGTTCAATTAAGTCTGGGCCACTATCGGGAGGTCTGTAGCACACGTTTATGACGCATGGTACATGCCCAAAGCGTGCCGTAACCCACGAAATTTCAAGGGGCCAGTCGCAGACTATGACGGAAGGACGAAATTCTTTCCTAATGGCAATAATCACCCCTCCACCACAACAAGCGGCTCTGTCTTGTCGAAACATCGTGTATTGCACAGGGAAGCCAAGTTCACTGTTTTCCGTGTCAGAATCTAGCCACGTCTCCGATAACATCAGCATTGCAGGTGTGTATAAGGGCTTTAAGTTCGTCAAGTTCGCTATATATACTGCGAAAATTTGCAGGGATTATTGATAGCTTTTTATTCGCAGTTGATTTCTTAGCGGATGGTGGTCTGGCGGATACGTTGTGTCAAGCCGTTACAGGTCTATGGTTTGTGGCCACGCCTACGCTGTTCTGTTCCCCCGTAGTATTATTTGCGAAATTTTGGCATCTGGCGGGTACTTGGACAATACTATCTGTGCTAGATTCATACCTATAAGTGTTTTCACGGAAGAAAAGGAGGTTGAAGCGAAATGCATCGCTTTCTTTATCATTACGAGTAGCTTTGACAAAGTCGTGAAGCTTTTTGCGCGACAATTGTACTTTAGGAGAGAAATCTTTGTCGAGCCAAATTTTCGGGTTTTATAGCTTTTTAAGTTTAGGGGCATTGCATAAAACATGCATTTTTGATTTAAAGTTGAGAAATTTTACGATTATGGGCCGGTCGACGTTCGCACGCCGCTGATCCAATCAGCGAGCGCGTTCGATGTGCCCGGCTTGTACGCTGAGGTGAGTTGAAAAAAATTCTTTCACGGTTGTTTCTGATTCTTCGTACCCCTCCTTTTCCGTTTCTGCTATGCCTTTGACAATCAAGTTGTTCTTTGCATTCCGTTATTGATATCATCAAGTACGTCAAATAATTCATCGTTTACCTTTGCGATGCTTGTCTTCACTTCGCGTACAGAGTCGCCGAAATTCTCACACTTTGTTTCAATTTGTGACATTTTACTCGGGTTATTTTCTATTGCACATATTCTTGAGTTAATACTATTGATTGACTGTTTCATTGTGGTCAGGGTAGTCGTGGTTTCATCGTGAAAATCTTTCATTAGGGCGAGAATATCGTTGATCTTAGGACCATGGTTACCACAGCAGAGGACCACGTCACTACAGCAGAGCAGGATGAGTGAAATAACCGAACCTAGAAGCAGGAAGCTTGATTTAGGGCACAGGGATCTAACAAAAGCGGACGCAAAGCTAAAGCGAGCATTGCGGGACTTCCTAGGTTGCCGGAAAGGAACAAATGAGCCAATCCTCATGCGATAGGTCAACACGTCAACACCCGTCACACTTCCCGCAAAAAAGATACAACAGAGTGGGATCAGCGGCCATACACTTGAGGGAACGTATAAAGCAGCAACGTGTGCCAAACTACATGCCTACCTAAAACATCGAGAGCAGAACTTAGCCGTGGGTGCCGTTGGCCGCGAATCCCACAAAGTTGATGGCCGGTCCTCCTTTTGTAGCCCACGGTGGCGCTGCTGTTGTTGTGACGTCAGTGGATGGAATCACGGGAACATCGATGGTTTAAAGTCGCTTAAGTTCGCTAAGAAATGCTTCGCATTTGAAAAATGTTTGATGGCTTCCACCAAAGGCCAAGGACGATTACCAGGTCGCCTTTTCAAAACCTAGATCACTCCTTCACACTTAAGCTTAAGTTTCCGTTTGTGATAATCAACATTCATACAATTTCGAATTCTGTCCAATGTGTTGTATTTATGTATTTTAATTCGCATTTCAGATCAATGTTTATTTGGCATATTTTTTTCAGTGCACTATTTGAATTTATCTGGTCACATAAAAACACTTACAGCACACAAACAAAAAAAAAACATGTCAGAGAAAAAATGGCTATAATGTCTTGTACCTTTTGTGTGCTATTTGTTTGGTTTGGTTTTTTGTGGTGCATAGGCAGCTTAGGCCATCATGCAATAAACGCATGGTACGATTCTCTTTAAATGTTCGGATGCCTCGCCGAGTCCTTACCTAGGTAAGGGCCTCGAGGGTACCAACCAGGTCTAAAAAACCTCGATCGTCTTCTCAAAAGTGGGAAGCCCTAGAAGGTATTTCTGTGTATTTAGACGATGCAGTGTATAAGTTCGGAGTTTGTCCAAAAAACCTGGTTCTTTTAGGAAGCTAAAAACTGAGTTATCAACAAGCACGTCTTCACTTAAAAGCAGTGCAGGATGAAGAGTTATATGCTCACTGTAAAATACGATAATATGTTTTTTCGTAATTCTTCTAGTTTAGTGCATGACAGTAAAATATGATTTACTGATAGTTCGCCTCCACATTTTGGACCGAGAGGTTTGTCCTTTTTTGCTAGTAATTGTGTGTGAGGTGTGTGTGTCCAATGCGTAAACGACATAAAACTACTTCTACGAACCGTTCTTGGTGTGAGCAGAACTTCCATTCCTCTAGGTGGGTTTTACTAGGTGGAGCTTGTTTTCTGTTTCGGAGTGCCATCTAGCTTGCCATGCATTTCCGAGTTTGTGGTGTACTGAATTTATCACATCTTTGTAGGAAATTCTGACAATATTTATTTCTTTAAGTCGTGTTTTTGCTGCACATTAATCTGCCTTCTCGTTTCCACAGATTTCGACGTGACTCGGTACCCAGCAAACCTTTATGTTGCGTCCCAGTTCTATAACTGTTATTATGTTGCGTAGGATGTCGCCTATCTTTGGCACACACGCATTTCTTAAATGAAGGGCTCTTAGTACACTTAATGAGTCTGCGTATATTATACTATTCTCAGTGTTTTCATTTTTGATTTTTTTCTCTTTTATTTGACAGTGTAGCATTCTGCGGTAAATACGGATGCGCATTGCCGTAGCTGAACTGTTTGTTTCTAATGATTGTGTATTACCCCACTTCCAACATGTGTCAATATGGAACCATCGGTGTAAAATGCTGTGTGTCTCGCATATTTTGCCTGAAGTGCTAGGAGTTCTTGTAGTATATGCTCGCACGGCGTTTCCTTTTTTTTTTTTTTTGAAATTGAGTCACGGTGAAGTCGCACACTGAGGGGAGGCAGTACCAAGGCGGGAGTGCATTGGGTCTCTGAGCAATCTTCGGCAACGTATCCTTTATATTTAAATTTTGGCACTTCTTTTCAAATCGGAGAAGGAGCGACCTAATTGCTTGGAGTTTGTTAATAAATAGTGTTCTGGATGGGCATTGAGTTACTATAGTGTGACAAAGGTGGTGGGGTATTGATCGAATCTTTAGAACGTATGAACATGTGAACATGATTATTTAGCTGTCTGCCAGTGGAGGCTAATTTGCTTCTACATACAGACTTTTTATAGGTGCCGTCCTAAGTGCACTGGTTGTGAGGCGCAGACCTTGATTGTGTACCGGATCCAATTGTTTACATACGATGTTCGTGCTGATCCATATACTATACTATCATAATCTAGACAAGATCGTACAACGTAGCGGTAAATTTGTAGTAGGCCTGTCCTATCTGAACCCCAGCGTTTGCGTGACAGAACGTTCAGTATGTTGACAGATTGGGATGCTTTTTTATTTAACGCTTTTATGTGTGGATGGAATGTAAGCTTCTTATCAAATACTACACCCAAGAGCTTGTGTTCTTTCTTTACTGGTAATTCGGTTTAATTTAGGTGTAAAGTAGGGTCTGTCTGTATGCCTCGTTTGAGAGAGAAAAGAATGGCCAGGATTTTTTTGTGCAGAAAAGCGAAAACCATTTCTGTCTGCCCATGCTATTAGTTTGTTAATCGCTAACTGCACTTGTCTTTCACATGTTGATGTGTTGCAAAATATGCAAGCTATTCGGAGGTCGTCGATGTAGAGCGAGTACATGATGGACTTGGGTATTACTTTGCTGATCCAGTTCATTTTTATGACAAATAGTGTTGTGCTTATGCACACTTGTGGCACTCCATTTTCCGAAATGAAACTTTTTGATAGTGTTGAACCCAAGGAAGTTGGTTCTATACTATGTCTTCTGGAGTGGAGGTGCACCCCGATAAGTGGCGCCGGTCACCGCCATATTGGAAAAAGAAAGACTCGAAAGCAGACGACAAAGTGCGCTTTGTAGTTTCACCCTCGCAGTGGCCTTTGGAGACCGTGACATGCTTCTGTAAAGCAGTTAGAGAATTAGCAACGCCATGGTGACTTCGTGCGTCGCTTATGGCTGCACAAATCGCATCAAAAAGACGCCTGGGATCGCTTTTCACGTGTAAGTATTCTCGCTTCGTTCGCTGATGATCGCCTGTTCTTTCGTGTATTCTGTTAAATTAGAAACAATATCAAAGGTGTGCATGCGTGTAATACATGGGTATAGCTGTATGGAAGGTAAATTTAGGCTTTAAATGCTCGCTGACATGACGTTGTCCCTGAGTTTTAAGTTTATGGACGAAGGACTTGCGGTCTGTGGCTGCACGTATCAAACATTGGAGCGAGTAGGACGCCTGAATGCCCTTTGAATTCAAAGTTTTCCGGTGTTGTCTTACAAGGCAAGACTGACGGCGTGCATGCATATTTTTTGGCGAATGAATATCGAATTTAGTGCATGTGTACCGTGGATTTCGCAAACGTAAAGAACAATTCTATGCCGTGATTATCCGTGTTACAGGTTTCCGAAAGACAGTGCGCTGCGTTCTGCCTGGGAACGTGCTGTTCGAAGATATAGTTGCAGGGCCACGAACGATGACCACCTCTGTTCTATTCACTTCGAAGAATGCTGCTTCGACAGAACAGGGCAGACAACCAGACTGCGGCCTGGCAGTGCACCTTCAATTTTTCCTGCTTTCTGAGCGCATCTGCAAAAACCTGTTAGTTTCTACCTCTTTGACGTACCTTCAATAGAATGTAGTCACAAAAAATAAGCAATTGCGTCTAAAACAAGATGAGACACCTTTTAAATTCGTTCTATCTTGCCGACGAAACCGAAACCAAAATGCTGATAGACAAAGTTGTCAAAATGAGTGAGTGGCGTTATATCAAGCTACCTCGTTTCTAGGCTCTGAAGACTGCCATTGCCATGACAACACACGTCACCAACGGAAGTTGATAAATAATATGCATAACTAACACCACTGCAACCGTTCTTGTAAACGATTCATTTAGGGTACGTTTCCTGGAGTTTGTCGGTTGCACGCGACATCGGTTCTGGTTCTGCCTGTAAATTGGTTAGAATTCGATAACTCTAGAAAAATTACTGGCGACTCCCAGTTTACTTGATCACCTCTCTTTTCTAACTTTACCTTTAATTATATTAACTTTCTTATATATATTCTCTGGTAATCTGCGACACACACACAAGCACATATAGGAAAGAGACGAGCAAATGTCGCATTCCCCTTGATCTTAAGTATCTGCAGGCACATTTCTTAAAACACCCAATATATACTACAACCCTTTGGACCGCAATAGTGCGCCAGCAACCTCGATATATGCGAAGCATCTCTCGACAACAGATTGATTTGAAAGCGTGCAGCTGACAATGGGTGCATAAAATAATTCCTTTCATAAACAAGAAGAGGCATTTATTCGTCTGTGTAACCCAAAAGTAGCTTCCATCTCATTTTTTTATCCTAGACCTGCAAACCGACGGACGCAATGTGCGTATTCCATTGCGGTCTATGGCGGTTCCACCCTGTTTTTCCTCTAGCAATATGGCCGCTGGCGGCTTCACTAGCTCTCGTTAGTGGTGACCAAGACTGCCACTCGAGAGGTTCTATAGAACCTCCTTGGTTGAACCCAGGCGCACCTGAAATGAACGGTTAGATAGAAAGTTTTTGAGGCAGTTCAACATTCTTCCGCGGATTCCTAGCTCAGTCAGGTCCTGGAGGATTTCGAACCTCCATGTGGTGTCGTATATGCCCTTCTAAGTCAAAAAAGACGGCCAGACAATTTCGTTTGTGTACGAATGCTTTACGGACGGTGTGTTCGAGTCGTACAAGGTGGTCGCTTTTGCCGTACGATTTTTTAAAACCGCACGGATGAATACCGAGGAGTTCGCGTGATTCTACGACGAATGACAGCCTAATATTAACAACACTTTCGAAGGACTTTGCAAGACAGCTGGTGAGAGCTATCAGTCTGTAGCTACTACTAGCATTGGTTGGTGTCTTTCTCGGTTTCAAAAATGAGATGATGACGGCCTTCTTCCAGGCTTCAGGTAATTTTTCGGTTATCCACACTTGGTTGAAGAATGTTAAAAGTATTTCTATGGCGTGTTCGGAAAGATGGGCTAACATTTCGAAGTGTATTGCGTCAGGTCCCGGTGCAGTTTGCTTACCTGCAGTCAATAGTGTGCGTATTTCTTGATAAATAATTACACAGTTGTAGTGTCTGTTTGTGTTTCCACTTGTTGGAAACCTTTATTTTTCGACTGTGTGCTTGTGTTTATACAATCATTGTGTACAATGTGGCGAGCTGGAAACAGCACAAAAGAATTCACCTATAATATTCGCTTGTTCTTCAATACTTGTCTGTGCTCCAGGACAACGTTGCTAGATTCTTCTTCAGTTTGCAAACTCCGCTGGGACGAGGCGGCAAAACATGAGCCCTCTCGTTTCCCGCTCCCTAGGTGGCGCTTCCGATCCCATTTGAAAGAAGTGCTTTATGCACCACAATAGACAAGGATGAATGAAGTGGTGCAATGGCTCTATTTTCACAACGAGAGTGGGAAAGGGCTGAGGAAAGGGTTCCTAGTAGTACATCAACAGGCCCAGATGGCATTCCAATTATGCTGATAAACACATTAGGTCCGAAGTCTAAGCAGGCTTTGAGAGAGGCAGTGAGCAAACTAATATTCGATGGTGAAGTTCCCGATGGATGGAAACTCAGCAGGATGAGCATGATCTACAAAGTAAAGGTGGACAAAGCTGACATAAACAACTACCGTCCAATAACAGTGACATCAGTGGTCTACAGGCTGGCGATGCAGATTATAAAGGAAAGACTGCAGGCACGGATAGAGGATGAGGGGGTGCAGAATGGGTTTCGGAAACGCAGGAGGTTGGAAGACAATCTGTTCATCACTGACGCAGTGCATCGAAATAGCAGAAAAGGAACACAGGCCCCTGTGGCTAGCATTTTTGGATATCAAGGGAGCGTACGATAGCGTGGTTCAAGAGGAATTGTGGGGAATACTGGACACACTAGGCATGGAACATGTAGTCACTAATCTTTTTAAGGATATCTATAAAGGTAACAAGGTAGTTATAAAGTGGAAAAAACATGTATCCAAGCCTGCAGAGGTAAAACGGGGGCTTAGGCAGGGGTGTCCCCTGTCACTCTTATTATTCATGATGTACCTACAAGGATTAGAGGCCAAATTAGAGGGAAGTGGACTGGGCTTCAACCTCTCTTTAGTCAAACAAGGAAAACTCATTGATCAGGCACTACCAGCAATTATGTACGCAGATGGTATGGTGCTAATGGCTGTCAACAAGGAAGATTTGCAGAGATTGATGGACATCTGTGGTAATGAGGGAGATAGGTTAGATTTTATATGCAGTAAGGAAAAATCAGCAGTCAAGATTTTCTATGATAAGGAAGGTAGTGAGCTTACAATGCAGCAGGTCACGCTAGAGATAACAGATAAATACAAATATCTGGGCGTATGGATAAGCAATGGGACCGAGTACCTAAGGAAACACGAAATATACGTGACGACTAAAGGTAACAGGAATGCAGCAGTGATGAAAAATAGGGCACTGTAGAATTACAATAGGTATGATCTTGTGAGAGGAATATGGAAAGGGGTCATGGTTCCTGGGTTGACGTTCGGCAATGTGGTCTTTTGCATGAGATCAGAAGTTCAAGCAAGATTAGAAATTAAGCAACGTGGAATAAATAGGCTTGCTTTAGGAGCTCATGGAAATACACCAAATCAGAGAATACAAGGTGATATGAGATGGACATCATTTGAGGGCAGGGAAGCTAGCAGCATGATAAAATTTGAGAAGCGATTGAGAGAAATTGGGGAGGAGCGTTGGGCTAGGAAGGTTTTCAGCTAGCTTTACATGAAGAATGTCGATACAAAATGGAGGAAGCGAACCAGGAAATTGGCTGGTAAATACTTAGAAAACAGCAGGTGGCCAAACCAAAAAGAACTATCGGTTAAGAAGAAAGTGAAGGAAACGGAGACTGGCATGTGGAGAATTGGCATGATTAAGAAGTCCGCACTAAAGATCTATCAAACTCTTAAGCAGGCAATTGCCAAGGAAAGGATCTATGATAATACTCGGGGTAGTTCTCTACTGTTTGAGGCCAGGACGGGAGTACTGCGAACCAAGACATATGGGGCCAAATACGAAGGGGTAGACACAGTATGCAGTGCGTGTGGAGAGGAAGAAGAAACTGCCGAACACTTGATAATGTTCTGTAAAGGGCTTCACCCTATAGTTTCAAAGCACTGGGGTTTAGAGACAGGGAGGGCAAAATAGACTTTAAGCAGCGGATAGACTTAACTGGAAGGAGGTTATCTGATTGGTGGCTAAAGTCAAGGCACGAGTGAAAATAAAACCCTTCACTGCAAAGTACGAATCCTCAACCTCACTATTTAAAGGGAAAAAAAAGATCAATTCAATGGTTAGTTCACTCAGTATTATGGCTAGGTGGCGTTAGCCGCCGCCCGATATAAAGGGTACAGCCACATCCATCCATCCATTCATCGACCGGTCGCCGCAACGTGATGGATCCTATGCAGTGTTAAACCGAGTTCTTGCGGTTAATTTGGCGTTGCGGGGTTTATTTTCTGTAATAGTGCACTAAAGTTATTACGAGTGGGCAATTAAAGCACCAGTTGTGCGGCTAATGCAGTGCCACATGGCGGAGGTGCGAGTGCGATGCCTGAATCTTGCGGCTTTGTGTTAATTTAGCCGTATTGCGTTCTTGTTCTTTAAAATTCAATCGTATATATTAAAAGCTGTTGCGGTGGGCTTAAGGGTAAATACTGGAGGACCATGCACTTGAATTCGGGTGCATGTTAGAGAAACCACAGGTGGCCAAATTTTTCAAAGCTCTTCAACACGACGTGCCTCGTAATCATATAACCTTCGTTATTGTTATATGATGAGGCACACACCACATTCACCTGATGCCGCCGGAGATATTGGAAGTGTAAAGCCTAGAACAATTTGTTCGTTCCAGATAACTCAAATTTGCGATCCGAACGATTTCTTCTTTTTTTTTCAAGGAAAGATAGCACACGAATTCAATAAATGCATATCCCTTATAAGGCTATAAAAAGCAAAATACAATGAGTTCAGCAAAGTCTTATTGAATGAACATCGCGGGTTCGTATCCCGGCTGCGGCAGCTGCATTTGCGATGGAGGCAGAAATGTTGTAGGCCCGTGTGCTCAGATTTGGGTGCACGTTAAAGAACCCCAGGTGGTCTAAATTTCCGAAGCCCTCCACTACGGCGTCTCTCATAATCTTATGGTGGTTTTAGGACGTTAAACCCCACAAATCAATCAAAACTACGTCACTGTGAACATTGTGCACGTAGTCAAGATAACGTCCTCCTGGAAGTGGAGGTCGCACACAGCACAAGATCTTGATAGCTCCTTATCCAATCTCGGTATTGCTCGTTGCCACTGTTGAAGACCCACCTCATCAACGCGTGGCTTGAAAAAGTGCCTTTTTTCAGTCGCGGATTACGGTGAGTCGAAGCCGCTTCGGCAGCCAGTGACAAAGCAGCGAGACATGTCTTATAACACAAAAAAACCGTCACACGTCGCATGAGAGCTATGCAGCTAACAATTGGCACGATAACACAACAGAGCTGACAGCAAGTGAGACACAACGTCAATTGTCACCATGATATCACAGTAAGCAGCAGTGGGAACACGAACTGCGCGAGTGTCGTCGATCTCTCTGAGACACGCAATGATAGCGATTGCCACGGAACACGCTTGCACCATACTTGCAGGCTACGAAGAAGCACCTGCTGTTTTGCTTCGCCGGCGTGGTCGGTGGCGTGCGCCTAACCGCAATGATCCTCGTGAGACCTGTCGAAAAATGAAGAGCGCGCCCCCTTGTGGTGGTACATATAAAGGTGACACCTGCGGCGGTGCAGTTTGCAAACTGAAAGAAGAATCTAGTAACGTTGCTCCAGGAGGTGTCGGTAACGGTACAGTGAACAGAGAAAACTTGCCGTCTATCTTCCGGACCTGTTGCCACCGTTCTTTTGTGTCAGTGTGAAGCACAAAAAGTTCACATTCTATTTAATTACATTTATGTTTCAGCGCACCATTTGAATTTGTGATTTCATTTGTGTTTCAGTGCAATATTTTGTATTTATGGAGTCACGTTAGTGTTTCACTGCAATATATTCCCTCACATTCGAATATATTCAATTAATTGATTTTTTCTTAAATTGAGTTGAGAATTAGTCCCTGCGTAAGACTTTCCTACAGCAAAAAGGCCAGCCACAGTAATCATAAGTAAACCATTTATACCGATTAGTGTAGCACTCATGAACCTACATATAGCGCATTCTGATGCTCACGTCAAGGCAATTCGGCAGCGCTACTGATGTGGAGTAAGGCATGTTTAAGAACAAAGTAACAGCAGGCATGAGTGTACCAATGATACATCTGCTTCCTGCATCACTGAAATGCTTCTATGCATGTTAGACAACAAAAAAAAATGACTCACTAAAGTTTCCCTTGTTGCAATAATTGGTAGGAAAGGCCTACTTATTGGCAGACCTCATGGCTTAAGGTAGTGCGTGAGAGATTATTGGTCACTTGCTCGCTCGTAAAAAGATATCTCATGTCCTACTTGATACCAGCAGGCAGAAAATGTGTTCCATGCTTGCCTTTCTGAAAGTGAGTGGCTGGAAAGGCAAGCCCTGACATTTCCTCGTTAACAGTTCCTGATTAACACTAAAATGAGCTGCCAGGGCATGGCTAGGCAGTACCGACGGCTCAAATGATTCTTTGGAATTTGTCTGTCACCTTGCATATAAATAACAATTAGCTCTCGAAGATACTATGTTAGGATATATGTTGGCACAGACACTCTGTTATGATAGTATGATAAACGCGGTATCATGTATTAATGTTCAAAGTGCACCTACAAAGTAGACTCTCATAGCATGCAGATTGTTTAAATGGAACTGTAGCTTGAATATGTAGCGAGTGAGAGTAAAGACGTGAGATGACGCCGAAGGCGGTCGACGGGGTCGTGCCGATCTCGCCACTTTATTTTAGACCTGAAGCGGAGCCACGATGGCTGCCAGCGACCAACACGCCAGGCGCGTGAGTTCGTTTTATTCTCGCGCAGCTCGAGCTAGCCTCAGCTGTGTGAGAGGCGCCGGGTGGTGGTCAGGAAATTATGATGATAATAATGGCACTACAGGGCTCCCCCCCCCTTCCCCGGAGTGCTTGCGTGATTTAAAGGTATATGGGAAAAGAATGAGAGCGACAAAAACTAGTATTGTAATGAATCTGAATAACGGACGCTCTGCTGCTACTGAAGAAGATGATGATGATGATCGGTGGCAGTAGTAGTAGCCCGCGCACGCCGCTCTCCGGTAGCCATACCTGCCTCTTAAAGCACCTTTCGCCAAGCTGCGTCTGAAGCTTCCTCGACGTACAACACCTCTATTTTAAGTGGTGGAGGAGCTGGGGTTCCCATCAACCTGGAACTTCGCAATCGGACGCTAGCCTCATCGTTCACAATGACTGCTCTTGGCCCTTTTGAAGCCGCCCCACCACCGACAGTCTACTGCACTGACGTGCCTCGGCAACACGACCCACGAATTTTTCGCGCCAACGACGAACAAGACGCCAAGGACTGGCTCGTCCAGTAAAAATCGTAAGCGCTTCCAACAAATGGAACGGCTGTGACCAGCTCACGAACGTGCGCTTTTACCTCACAGATGTGGCCAGCCTCTGGTTCAAGAATCACGAAGGCGAAATCACCAACTGGTCCGCCTTCAAGATCACCATCGCCGCGGTCTTCGGTCGTCCCACCATGCGCCGGCTTCGCGCGGAACAGGGTCTGCGTAGTCGAGTCCAGCGCAAGGACGAGACCTTTACAAGTTATATTGAAGATGTCTTGTCTTTTTGTATAAAATATCATCATCAAACACCGGAGGAAGAAGAAGAAAGAAGACTGCTGCCTGGAGCGAGCGCGCGCTACTTCGCTTCTTCTAATAAACCGTATTCGTTCGAAGCAGTCCCCGGTCTCGATCATCTTAATAATAATGCCGTGACCAGGATACTACCTCCTCGCCGGCAAGAAAGGTCAACCTGCCACGGAGCAGCAGAGAAGAAAACGGCGAAGGAGCAGAGGATCGACCTGGATCAAGCGACGAGACCACGGTGGACAGTACGGGCATCAGAACGAACGATTGACAAGTAAGGAGTCATTGTTAATCGCCTCAATATGAGCAAAGAAGTGATAACGAAGAAAAGGAAAGCGCTTCACTCCCAGATCACGCGACTGATTAGCGCAGCCGAGCAGCAAATTAATAATGGAGCTAACCGGGAGCAGCTGCCTACAATGCAGGCGCAGATTAAAGCAATAAGCGACAGTCTCAAGAGCGCGAACGAGCAAATGAAAAAGTTTCTAACAGAAGACAATGCCAAAGCTGAATTCTAAAGCGTCATAGAGTATGACATGAAATTAACGACGATCTTATCTGAAATGGAATTCAGACTTCGACAGTCTGAACAATTGGATTCAAGCGATAGGACAAGGCAGGTGACGCCCTCAAGTACAGGACAAGAAGCAACGGAACTAGTTAGGCTACCAAAGTTTGAAATGATAAAGTTTGGGGGAAAAGCTTTAGAGTTGAACCGCTTTTGGTCTTAGTACGAGTCGGCAGTTCACCTGAGACCGAACATGAGCAAGGGACAGAAGTTCAATTACTTGTTAGCATCACTAACCGGAAAAGCAGCGGCTGCTATTGAAGGACTTCAGTACTCGGCAGAGGAAAATTATGATTACGCTATCAAAATACTCTAAAAAACGTTCGGCAATCGAGAACATTCCATTGAAATGCACATAAATGAGCTATTGAGTTTGGAGAAAGTGAGGTCTGTTGAAGATAATGATGACATAAATAGGCTAGTACAGAGAGTGCAAGTTAACATATTGGCACTCAAGTCACTAAAAGTGGAAACCGAGAGCTATGCGCCGATGTCGTTACCGGTATTGAAAAGAGCAATTCCACCAGAATTATCAGTGCAGTTCAAGTCAAAAGAGGCTATGAGAGACAGCTCAGCTTCAGAAAACGGCGAGCAAAACAACGCAACGGGAAAAGCGTGCGAGGAAAAGGTGGACAGGCTTATGTTACTCTTAACAGAGCAAGCGGCTTTTCGTGAAGAAACATAACGTGAACAAGAGAGGATAACTGCAAAACCAAGAGAGAACCGCGGACAGATGCGCACAACTTTAAGCTTCGATCTATAGCTCAGCGGACAGAACATGCTTATTCTGCAAGCAGAAAACCCACGCAACCGAAAACTGTCGTAGGAGCATTCCAATGAATGAAAAGAAAGCTACGCTTACCAAAAATAGAGCATGCTTCAGATGCACACGACCAAACCACACTGCACGCATTTGCAAGGCCCAAGTAAAATGCGAGCAATGCAACGGACGACATGCCACGTCAGTGTGTAGAACGGTGATGCAGAAAACGAGGGCAGAGCTGGTCTCAGCAGCGCAAGCCGAAGCGACGACGTTTACGCTACACACAACCGAAAATATCAAGCATAAGTTTGTGCTTTTGCAGACGGCTGCAGCGTGCGTAGAAGGAGAAACATGTGGCCGACATTGCCGTTTGTTATTAGACAGCGGAAGTCAACGTTCATTTATTGAAGCGGGATTAGCGAAGGTGTTGCGACAGGAAAGGCTGACGATTGGTTCATTTGGAGGAGACGAAAAGGTCAAACTAATGAACGTGGTGCAAGTGACTGTATGATCACGAGAAACAAGCACGACAACAGTGATTGAAGCGTTACAAGTCGACGTCACCTCGCACAGTTGTATACCCACTCCAACTAAGAAACTCAGTGAGAAAATGAAACAGCTAAAGATGCAAGTGGCTG
This sequence comes from Rhipicephalus microplus, assembly GCF_043290135.1. Lineage (NCBI taxonomy): Eukaryota > Metazoa > Arthropoda > Arachnida > Ixodida > Ixodidae > Rhipicephalus > Rhipicephalus microplus. The sequence goes on along the minus strand of NC_134702.1, from coordinate 267,018,597 downwards.
ATCACAGGACCGAGACGACTGCAACAGATTCTGTAGAACTACTGATTGGTTCAGACTGTTATGGGGAATTCTTTACTGGTAGAACTCAAAGAATCGAGGACAGACTGATGGCTGTAGAAACTAAACTGGGATTGGTAGTGCAAGGGCCGTCAGAGAAAAGCAAGAAAAAACTAACACATAATCAAGCAGTCATGGTTCTGAAGGTCGAAGCTGCGGAGACAAAACTCCAGCAAGAGCTACAGAAGTTCTGGAGCCTGGAGTCAATGGGGATCACAAGAAATAGTTTGGGTAACACCGGAAATGAAGTGGTCGAAGAATTCGAGTGCAAGATTGTACAACAAAACGGTTGCTATCAAGTCAGCTTGCTATGGAAACAGGACGTAAACTTGGAAAGCAACAAGGAAAATGCGATAAAAAGACTACAGCAACTGACTAAACGGCTGCAGAAAAATGAAGACATGCTGTATCGCTACGACAAAGCTATATCAGAGTATATGGAATTAGGAGTCGCAGAGGAGGTCAAAGAGCCACCAGAACAGCCAAATGCACTTTGCTACTACATGCCACATCATGCGATAATTAGAGAGGACCAAGCCACAACAAAGGTTCGAGTAGTGTTGGACGCCTCATCACATTGTCGAAAAGGCATGCCTTTAAACGAGAACCTAGAGGCAGGACCCAATTTGAATGAGGACATGCTATCGCTGCTCATTAATTTTCGAAAAGAAAAGGTGGCATTAGTTGGAGATGTTGAAAAGGCATTTCTACAAATCTCTATACATGAAGAGGATAGAGATTGTGATGAGTGAAGAAAACGACAACGACGGCAGTGCGGGGCAAGGCGCGTGTAATGTGCGCGGGAGTGTCAGCGAATCAGCTGATGACCTGTGGTGGCCCATGGAGATGGCGTGCCACGATTGGGCCACGTGTGACCATCACGTGGCAGTAGGCTTTGTGGCTGGGGACGAGCCGGAGCAGTGGCAGACGGAAGACAGCGGGCCGAAGCGTCGGACGCAGGCGATCCAGGTTCCGGCCGGGCAACGCGGCTGTCCACGCTACTGCCATCCAACTACCAGCTGGGGTGGCGTTGCCGGCACGAGTACTGCATCTCGGGGCGCGGCCTGGCCTGCTGTTCTCTTCCTTGCCGAGGGCATCGCGGATCTCGGCGAGGCGTCTCCACGGTCAGCCGTTCGGCACAGCGATGAACGTAGCCTGGCTAATGGTCACGGTTGCGCCGAGCATCGCGTCTCGACGCAAGCTGTTCGCTGGACGGGCTGGCCATTCCCCGCATGGAGCATCGCGTCTCCGATGTGGGTTGACTGCTCCGTAGCCGCACCCATGCCATCAAGCGCTGGTGCCACCAGAGCGTCGCACATCGGCAAGGGACGAGCGAGACGTTCTGCCGGGCGAGACGCGGGCGTGTGTTCGGAGGACCACGGAGCCGGGCGAGGTTCAGGGTGGCCGAGGATCCAAGTGCCAGGGGAGTTCTGGCTGAATCTAGGATCGCCGAGCGGTGCCGAGCCGTACCGAGCGACGCGCGTGACTCGGACGTGGGCCGCGAGCTCATGAGCTGTGTGCACCTGAGGGTACCTGGCGGTGCCCTGGCCAAGAAGAAGGAACGTGGGAAAAAGAGCTCGAGGGTTGAGGCCAGGAAGGCAGACGAAGCGGTGCGCAGCTCGAGAGGACGAGTTCCTGGCAGCGTTCCTGAGCCGGACGTGGGACCCGTACGTGTCGGCCAGGTCGAGCTCCGGTGTGTCCGTTCGAGGTCGTGTTCTTCGGCCTGTACAAGGTCCAAGGACGGGGCCTGCATAACGGCTCCTGCCTGGGTGCAGTGGCCGGAAGCAGCTTCGTGGGCGAGGCCTACCGGACGTGGTCCTCGTGAGCCGTGGCCTGATCCTGGACCTCCGGAGTTGCGACCCTGACAGCTGGGTTGGCCGCCACGTCCGACTCAACGGCGCTGCACACGGTAGCGTATCCGTGCGCCGTCAGCCGTTCCACCCGTGCCATCAAATAAATTGTTCATGTTAATCCTTTCTCGTCCGCTATAAGCAAACATAGTGACGAACGTCCTTAACCATCACAGAGATGCAATGAGATTTCTGTGGTGAAAGCATGACGCTGAAGGAAGGTTAATGAATAAAGTGCAAACATGGCGCATGACAAGAGTAACGTTCGGAACAGCACCAAGCACGTTTATACCGGCAGCTACAATTAAACACCGTTTGAAACAAGTGGAAGACCAGTTTCCTAATACGACAAAGACACTGCAGAAAGCGATCTACATAGATGATGTCATTTTGGGAGCAGCAACGCTTGATGAAGCAGTCAAGTTGTACAAAGAGGCAAAGCAAGTGTTCAGAGAGGCAGCGATGAACTTGAGCAAATGAACATCCAATGAAGAGCGATTAAACAAAATAATTGATGAAAACGAAAGGGACGATTCTCACATAGATATTCGATCTAGAGGATTTACAATGCTTTTGGGCTTGATATGGAAACACTCAGAGCACATGATTTGCTTCCCTATGGAAAAGAGGAATTTATTAACAGATACAACGTACTTGACAAAAAGGGCTGTGTTACAAACCACAGCAAAGATATTTCACCCACTCGGTTTGTTGTCGCCATTCACAGTACGCGTGAAAATAGGACTGCAGAGACTGTGGAAAACGAACGTCACGTGGGACGACCAGCTCCCTAAAGATGAATGCGACAAATGGAAGAACCTTATGTCTGAAGCGGAGGACTTTCGAGTTCTAGAAATCCCATGATGCTACGCAAGCAAGAATCAACCAGTACAAGCATACAAGCTGCATGTATTTGCCGACGCGAGCCCATTAGCATACGGAGCGGCAGCATACTTGATAGCAGTATACCACGATGGAAGCAAAGAATCAAGGCTGGTAACAGCAAAAAGCCGCGTAGCTCCAATTAAGGAGCTGACATTGGCGCGACTTGAACTGATGGCAGCGGTGGTAGCATCAAGATTATGCGACTACATCAAAGGTCACTTCACGAAAGAATTCAGGAAATACACTGCTGGACGGACTCAATGATTGTGCTTCACTGGATAAAGGGAACAAGCAAAAGGAATTCGTTTGTTGCCAACAGAACCGCCGAAATTAGAGAAAAAACACTTCAAGCAAGCTGGTCATTCGTTCAGTGACGACAACCCAACTGACCTACTTACACGAGGAATAAGCGCAAAGGCATTGATAACGTCAAAGTTATGGTGGAACGGTCCCGAATGAATAACATCGCTGGAACAGAACTTAGTAAGCATAATTGGCACAAATACAGACGTGGAAGACCAGCATAAAACACAATGTCACCAATGCACGAGAAGAGCCGAAATTGAGCCAATCTTGGAAATCGAAAGGTATTCATCATACGGACGGCTTACAAGAGTGACAGCATGGGTGTTCAGATTCATAAACAGCACAAGAAAGGAAAATCACAAAGGGCCGTTGAGAGGAAAAGGGGTAACAAATGCAGAGAAATACTGGATAAGACAGACCCAAATATCACTGAGACAAACAAAGGGTGAGGCCTATTCAAACACTCCATCATTTGAAATTAATGGACTCGAAGTCTACCTTGATGACGATGGAATGATCAGACAGAAGGGACGATTGCAGTGCAGCCAAGAATTCAACAAGCACGTAATAGTAATTCCAAAGGATGAGCATTTCACGGAAATGCTAATACGTCACGTGCGCAAAATGGTATCACACGGAGGAGTTCAAGTAACGCTAGTGCAACTCCGAACTAAGTTCTGGATATTGCAGGGTAGACAAGCAGTGAAAAGAGTTCTAAATAAATGTGTCATCTGCAAGAGGCATAACTCCAGACCGGCGACTGAACACATACCTTCACTTCTGGCAGACAGAGTCACTGAAGCAGAGCCATTCAATGTTACGGGAGTTGACTTTACAGGACGTCTTTACGCAAAGGACAAGTACCAGATTGTGAAGCAATATGTAATGATATTCACCTGCGCGGTAAAAAGAAGAGTACACTTGGAAGTTACCAACGATTTGTCATCATCAAGTTTTATACAAGCATTCCGACGATTTACAGCTCGACGGGGAATGGCAGCAGTAATCCACTCGGACAACGTCAAAACATTTATAAAAGCTGGAACTCAACAGAATGCTCGAAACAATTAAAAACGAGGTCTTGAAGAATTACTGCAGTGGCCAACAAATTCAGAGGAAAACAATAGCCGAGTGCGCGCCATGGTGGGGAGGATTTTACGAGCGCCTCATAAGAAGCTTGAAGACATCGATGCGAAAAATAATATCGAAAAGCACAGCTTCGTTAGAAGAGCTACGCACTATTGTAGCAGAAGTTGAAGGAACACTCAACAATCGACCATTGACTTACGTATATAGAGAACCTGATCAGCCAATGCCACTAACGCTGGCAGACATCATAGGTGGACGGCGACAGCTTCAAGACGGACAAACAAGACTGTACAACGGTGACATTGAAGACGCATGGCGATGCAGATGCAAAGTCGTGCGCGCTTGGTGGAAAATAATTGATATGTGGGGTTGAACGTCCCAAAACCACTATATGATTATGAGAGACGCCGTAGTGGAGGGCTCCGGAAATTTAGACCACCTGGGGTTCTTTAACGTGCACCCAAATCTGAGCACACGGGCCTACAACATTTCCGCCTCCATCGGAAATGCAGCCGCCGCAGCCGGGATACGAACCCGCGACCTGCGGGTCAGCAGCCGAGTGCCTTAGCCACTAGACCACCGCGGCGGGGCCGCTTGGTGGAAAAGATGGCATCAAGAATACACCAAGGAAATAGCAGCTACAGTCAAAGCCAAGACCCGGCAAGCAAAACCACTCTCACAGGGTGACATCGTGTTGGTTGAAGACAAGGTTCCAAGAACATTTTGGAAAATGTGCCGGATTGAAAAACTCTACCCTGGGCGAGATAGAATAACAAGAGCTTGTCTCCTTCGCACATGCAAAAAAGAGCTTCTAAGATCGGTGAACCACATATACCCTATGGAAGGTTGTTTCAAATAGCCCGCGAGAGCTTATCACATTTCCACTTGAGCGAACGGGAGCCTATAAAATATCATCATCAAACGCCGGAAAAAGAAGAAAGAAGACTGCTGCCTGGAGCGAGCACGCGCTACTTCGCTTCGTCTAATAAACCGTATTCGTTCAAAGCAGTCCCTGGTCTCGATCGTCTTAATACTTTGCAAGCGGGTCGATGCATCTCTGTTGAACACGAGAAAATCAAGCACATAATCAAAGGAGTTAACGACGATACCTTCCAGATGCTCGTCACTAGGAACCCACAGACTGTCACCGACGTTGTCCAGCTCTGTCAGGACTACGACGAGTTGTGTAAGCAGCGTGTCTCGACGCGCAGGGCCAGTGAAGGTACAGCTGAAGTTTCTGCCCTCGTGCACGACGTCGCTGCTGATCACACCGTCTTACTGCCCCACATCAAACAATTCATTCGATAAGAAGTTGCACGTCAACTTCCTCTTGTGGCCGAAGCATCCGAGCCAGTGACCTCGTTAGACCCTTGTCTACGCCAGGTCATTGAGACACAGGTCACGCAGGCACTGCCTTCATCGCCATCTGTCTCTACGCCGCTGACCTATGCTGCCGTCGTTGCTAGACCCCCAGCCCCACCAGTCTCTGGCGCATACCGGAGCACCGGGTCCTCCCACCCTATGACTCTGCCTACATACATAGCACCCCATCCTACTACGTCCCCCGCACCTTCTGTCGTTAACCCACGGCGCACCTTCGATAATCGACCCATCTGTTTTGCATGCGGTTTTGTGGGACATATAGCACGCTACTGTCGCTGTCGCAACTTCCAGCCTCCGGACCGTGTGAATTCTGTAAATTACCCGGCTGCCCAGAATCCCCAGCGACCATCTTCTCCTATCGCCGACTCGTTGTCCCCACGACGTCCTGTCATCTCTCGCCGGTCATTACCGCCCCGTCGCCCATCTGTCTCCCCTATGCTTTGGTGCAAGAGCCCCGCTCGAGAGGAAAACTGACAGCTGCAGTTCCGGAGGCAAGAACTGCGTCGTCGTCAAACTCTCCAAGACCTTCTCTTTGTCCGCCCAATGAAATTGATGTGCTAGTAGAAGGTGTTGCTGTACGTGCACTTGTCGACACAGGCGCCGTCGTTTCTGTAATTAGTGAAAAACTGTGTCGCGATTTGAGAAAAGTTACAACGCTGATTACGAATCTTTTTCTGCGTACAGCCACCTTCCATTTCATCGCGCCGATGGCTCAGTGCACAGCACGTGTTTTTATTCAAGATGTTTGTTACGCCATCAACTTTGTTGTTCTTCCACGTTCATGTTACGACGTCATACTAGGATGGGATTTCCTTTCTACCCATCAGGCCCTCATCGACTGCGCTCGTGCTGAACTCACGTTGACTCCGTGCCTTGATATCGACCACCACAATCCCTCGAAAGTATTTGCTGCAGCTGATGTCCCCATCGTGCATTTCTCCGCCGTCCTAGTGCCTGTGTTTTCCCCTGCTGCCACTAACTCGACGCTCCTGTTCCAACCAACTACAGCTAGTGCGCACCATCGAACCATCGTCTTCCCGTTTGCCATCATCAACTTTTCCAATGGTTCGGCGGTACTTTATGCGTGCAACGTCTCTGCTTGTCCATACATCCTGCTGCGCGGTGAATGTCTGGGGAGCCTGGAGACTTTAGATTGTATTTTCGGAGACTCGATGTATCCAGACAAGCCATTTCTACCTACTTGTGTCATTACAACCACAACTGACGCCAATAACCCTATGTATGCATTCCGCAACTTCATTGATTGCCACCTCACGCCTGGGCAGCAGGAACAGCTGATCAAGCTCCTCCAGCGTTTTCGAGCCTCGTTTGACCACAATCAGCCTTCTTTAGGTCGAGCGTCATCTGTTGTTCATCGTATAAATACCGGTCAAAAGACACCATTACGACAGCGTCCATATCGTGTGTCAACTGCCGAACGCCGTGTCATCAATGAACAGGTCGACGATATGCGGAAACGTGTCCTAATCGAATTGTCAAGCAGTCCCTGGGCCTCTGCAGTTGTGCTGGTGAAGAAGAAGGACGGATTCATCAGGTTCTGCGTGGACTACTGACGTCTCAACCGAATCACGCGCAAAGATGTCTATCCGCTGCCACACATTGACGATGCCTTGGACTGCCTACAGGGAGCCAAATTTTTCTCCTCTTTAGATCTGCGCTTTGGATACTGACAGGTACTTATGGCAAAAGTCGATTGCGAAAAAACAGCTTTCATCACGCCCTACAGGCTTTACGAATTCGCAGTCATGCCCTTCGACCTCTGCTACGTGCTAGCTACTTTCGAGCGAATGATGGACTCTATCCTTCGAGGTCTCAATGGAACGTTTGCCTTTGTTATTCAGATAACATTTTCGTCTTTTCAACTGATTTCGCAACCCATTTAACCCGCCTCGAAAAAGTCCTCGCTTGTATCTCCGCCGCGGGGCTGCAACTGAATCTGAAGAAGTGCCATTTCGCCGCTCGAAAGCTAACAATCCTTGGCTACGTGGTTTCGAAAGACGGCATTCTTCCTGACCCTGCCAAACTTACAGCCGTTTCAGCGTTCCCCAAACCTACCACCATGAAAGAGCTCCGAAGCTTCACAGGCCTTTGCTCCTACTTCCGGCGCGTCGTCTGCGATTTCGCGACGATCATCGCTGCTTTGACCAAGATCCTTGCCGGCTCTAGAGACCTTTCGGCCTGGTCTGCCACCTGTGACGATTCTTTCGAAGAACTGCGCCGCCTCCTCACGTCGCCGCCTATTCTGCGACACTACGACCCATCGGCACCCACAGAGATCCACACTGGCGCTAGCGATGTCGGGCTAGGTGCTATTCTTGCGCAGCAGAAAGACGGCTTCCAAGAGTAGGTGGTTGCCTACGCAAGCCGAACTCTTAGCAAAGCCGAAATCAACTATTCCGTCACTGAAAAGGAATGCCTTGCCATTATTTGGGCGATAGAGAAATTTCCACCTTACGTGTACGGGTGCCCTTTTGACGTCGTGACTGACCACCACGCCCTCTGCTGGTTGTCGTCATTGAAGGATCCAAGTGGTCGCCTCTCCCGATGGGCGTTACGCCTTCAAAAATATGATATTCGCGTGGTCTATCGCTCTGGCTGGAAACATTCAGACGCAGACGCCCTCTCCCGTTCGCCCCTACCCCCTTACCCAGCCTGCTGCGAAATTTTCATCTGTGATGTTACTGCCGTCACCATCGCCGACATGCCATCTGAGCTACGCAAGGACCCTTGGGTTGCTTCGATTCTAGACATCCTGGCTGGGCGGACGGCTTGTCCCCCTACTCGCACGTTGTGTCGGCAAGCCGAGCACTTCACCACTTGCGACGACGTGCTGTACTGACGCAACTACGCACCCAGTGGACGTCAGAGGCTAGTCGTGATTCCACGTCATCTGCGATCCGAAATTTGTTCCACATTTCATGAAGACCCCCAATGTGGCCACGCAGGTTTCCTGAAGACTTATTCTCGCATACGGCTCCGATATTACTGGCGTGGAATGTACCGTTTTATACGACAGTACGTTCGGGCTTGCTCGGCGTGCCAGAGACGAAAGACTCCCCCTCATCACGCCAGTGGTACTTTATTGCCCCTTTCACGCCCATCCCGACCATTCGACAGTGTCGACATCAATATCTATGGTCCCCTTCCCACCACTGCAGACGGTAACCGCTGGATCATAGTTGCCGTCGACCACCTCACGCGGTATGCCAAAACTTCATCCCTTCCCTCGTCTACAGCAAAGAACGTTGCGACTTTCATTCTTTACAACATCGTATTACGTCATGGAGCACCTCGAGAGTTATTGAGTGATCGTGGTCGCGTATTCTTGTCAGACATCATCACAGTATTGCTGCGTGAGTGCCACGTCGTTCACCGCACTACAAGCACCTATCATCCCCAGACCAATAGAATGACAGAGCGCTTCAACCGCTCCCTTGGTGACATGCTGTTTATGTACATCTCGTCAGACCACTCTAATTGGGACCGAGTGCTCCTGTTTATCACTTTCGCCTATAATACCTCCATTCTAAGCACTACTGGGTTCTCTCCTTTTTTCCTCCTTTACGGACACCAACCTTCTTGCACTATGGACACCATTATTTCATACAGACCTGATTCCTCAGAAACCACGACTCTGTCTCAAGCCGCTACATACGCTGAAGAGTGCCGCCAACTGGCAAGATCATTCACCACCCAAGATCAAGGACACCAAAAGCACTACCATGACGCATCAGTTAACACTACTTCCTACGATTTAGGTGCACGCGTCTGGCTGCATGTCCCTTCTGCTACACCTGGCCTCTCTACTAAGTTGGTCCCCAAGTATCACGGCCCATATCATGTACTACAGAAAACGTCAATGGTGAATTACCTCATCGAGCCACTGCAACCATCTTCTGACCAATGTCGTCGTGGTCAGGACATTGTCCACGTGTCGAGACTTAAGCCCTGCTACGACCCTGTGTTTACTTATCCATAAGTCGCCAGGATGGCTCCTTATTTCGTGGGGAGTAATTGTAATGAATCTGAATAACAGACGCTCTGATGCTACTGAAGAAGACGATGGTGATCGATGGCAGTAGTAGTAGCTCGCTCACGCCACTCGCCGGTAGCCATACCTGCCTCTTAAAGCACCTTTGGCCAAGCTGCGTCTCAAGCTTTCTCGACGTACAACACCTCTGTTGCCGTCGAGATAGATGGCAATCGTCGTACATAGATGACAATCCGTAAGGTGTCCGTTGGGACAGTCCAGGTTGTGAACGTGGGTAGGCCATCGGGAACTAGGGGGTCTCTGGCAGGGGCTCTGGGAATGGCACAGCGGATGAGGGCCATGACGAAAGCATGCTGTTGGAAAGAGCGAGCGAAACAGATAGCGTGGAAATAAGCCCTGGGCCGAGAAATTCCGCAGTGCTGCGCAATGAAATTGGCACACACACAAGCTCATGCGGTGCTGGCGATTCTTGCGCCCACTTGGACCAAGATTTCGGGAAAACAGAGTGGTGCGTTTGCATAGCTTGTCTAGGCCAGCTGGTTTCGCATTACGTCGGCGCAAGCGTTGCCGAGAGTGGTGGGCAATGCAGGTGGCATGTCGACGGTGCTGGTAACAGCATTTGTGATGGCAGATTACTGGCTGCTGTTGTTGTCTTGTCTGTCGTATGAGCAGGTGAGCTGCAAATAGTGTGCTGGATGGACGTGGCATGACCAGTCGTAATGCGATGCCGAGCTGTTGTTAATAGACAGGAAGACGCATAAGCTGTACTCAGAGGTTTAGTAGGTGCAGAAAAGCGCGTATGCAGGGTGGCTGGCTAACCATCTACTGGCGTGTCCGCTAGGGCATATGTGGTATGCTTTACCTGGAGCAAGCAAGATGGGTGGTCCTCGAGAGTTTCGGTAATAGTTGCAGTATCCCGCACGTTCAGCCATGAACTTCTTCTGCGGTATACATCAAGGGTGATGTTAGTGGCTGGTGGCAGAACGCGCACAGCACTGAGGTTGATAAAATATCGCCTCGGGACATCGTCGACGATGAAGCCTCGAGGATCACGGGGCTAATAGCGGCCGTCCGCGGTCGTGGCAGACTCCAGGGTGTGTGGCGATGTAGTGATCGTGCAGTCGGAACATGTCACTGGGAACATGTCACTGAAGTCGGCCAGAACGTGCGGGTGGTGAGCATGCCTGAAAAACCATCTGCCGAGGATGTTAAAGAAACACGCCTCGTGGCGGACTGGTCCATTAGCCCGAACGTAGGGAACCTCGGCGGATGAGCAGCCGGGCGTAGGACTCGCGTTGCTAGTGGCCAGACGAGAGGTTAATAAGTCTCTTTTATCCAACATTGTTGCAGTCGATCGTCGCGGTCGGGAAGTAAATAACGCAGTCGGAAAGTCAAGAACAAGCAAAAGCTTGCCTGCGCCAGGCTCCTAGGCATGCGGCAAGGTGGCTGTCGTGGAGTCTGGTGAGGCCAGGGTGTCGCGTGCCGTCGATGTCGTGAAAGACGTGCAGGTGGCAGGTACGTGCGACGGCGCTGCGTACGTGGGCTTCGAGGAAATGCACCTCTCAGAAGGTTAGTCAGTCGCAGTGTTCAGTCGCGTCTTCTACCTAGTGGTCACCGTCAGGTGAAGTTAAATGTTCCTGTGACCGGATCGGAAATACAAGTAGTTGAAGCCTGGGTATCGAGGTAGCGGTCAATGGAAAGCTGCGTACTGGTTGGTGCCTTGCTCTGCGAGGCTGGGAAAACTTGCCAAACGCGGGTAAACAGAAGCGGGCGGTACGTGTGGCCATAGCAGGCGAGCACCGCAGTGCAGAGGGCATCGTAAAGTTGCGGGCTGGTGCTTGAAGCAGCAGAGGGATGACGCAGCTCTACCAGAAAGGCGTCGAGAAGAATCGCGTGCATCAGCGGCTGGTCCGTGATGCCATTCACCGAGCTGCATAATTTATACCTTGGGATAGGTCAATTACAACGGCAGCACTGCAGGGCAGAGTCGCGGGAACATGGCAGCCGGTGGCTCGTCGAAGGGCGCGTTCTTCGGGTCACCTTTGTAGCGAGCGAGAATAGAGAGACATAAGACGACGTCGAAGGTGACCGACGGGGCTGTGCTGATCTCGCCACTTTATGTTAGGCCTGAAGCGGAGCCGTGGCGGCTGCCAACGTCTGACACGCCAGGCGTGTGAGATCGTTCTATTCTCGTGCAGCTTGGGCCAGCCTCAGCTGCGTGAGAGGCGCGGCGCGGTGGTCAGAAAATGATTATGATGATGGCACTACAAATAAAACAACTGCATCTACATAAGAATGGAAGCTTCAGTGAGTACGTGCTAATCTTGGTTGATAAGGCACACACGGAACAACGAAGATAAACACAGTACCGGCGCTGACTCGCGACTAAATTTTATTGAGAAAAAGAAGCATATATATGGCGACATACAACACAACAAAAACAACAAAACAAAAAATCCATGCTAAGAAAAACAAGTACATATATATGGCATCACATATTCAAGTGTCGCACAAGTACACAAATTCTTTGTCACTCAGCGAAATCGACAACAGGCTAACACACTTATTGCCTTTCCTTTGAACGTGCAAGGTTTGAACGACTTCCTTTGTTATCTGCTTTTTTTTTGTTGTGACACGATCATTGTGTCCCAGAAGAAGGGTCCACAGCCGCATTTGTGATAATGAGCAACTAGAGAGCATGGTTGTATCTGACAATGAATCTTTGTGTTCTATAAGACAAATGCTTGTGTGTCTTGTGCTCTGGTCATTATAAGTTTGTCTACATGTAATGGTCTTTGATACCCAATGACCTCCTTGCAAGTTGTATAGCGGAATGTGGTTATTTTGACAGTTACCAGATCAACTGCATTTAATGCCGTTCGTTCTGTAGAATTCAGCACTGCATCTCATGTGATTGCTTCTGTAGTTGAATTCAGTGCCACTGTAAATCTACGAGTAAATTGAACTCTTTTGAAGCAAATAATTTCCCACTCCTTTCATGTTCCATTTAACGACGGACTGCTGCAATCCTAGTCATTGAGCATTATTAAATAACAGCAGTTAAAGTACTGATAAAAACTTTTGCGTAATCTGGTAGGCTAGAGGCACTGGCACATTTATTTTAGAAACCTCACAGAAGAGTTGTAATGGAAAGCGCAGGTGAGGGATAACAAAATTACAGCAAAAGGTAGTTACTTGATTGAATAACTGAGAGACTCAAAAGTACTAAAGTCATAAACAGGAAAAAAATATGATTCAGGTCATAATGAGTGCTTGTGTGTTATGGTAAAATATTTTGAAGTGTACCCTAAACAAAAGGATCTATAAAAAGCAAAAATGACCAGCATTAATTTAAAGAAATGAGGACAATGATTAGATGTTACTCAGTGATTGATAAGTACCATAAACGCTGCAAAGGTACTCCAGTGGCTTTATAATTAAAAGAGAAACACGAAGGCTAAATGTAGAAATGTGCACAGGAGCACCTCGAAGCATGCTCTCTGTAGACCAGCTGCTTAAGCATAAGAGCAACGGTTTGGCTACTGTGGCTAGTGGTGTCAATTTACAGTATGTTAGGGAGAAAAAGTTACATCAGAAAATGCAGCATTTGTGAATCAGCAGGATTCATGTAGTTAACAACGAAACACTCTATTACTGTGAGATAAAACATACTTGGCATCTCAACTTAAAACAAAAACATACTTAGCTTGCATGGTGGAAATTCATTTTGAAGTCTAGTGCGAGCTTTTGGCATCTTTCAGATTTACTCCAGCTGACCTTTTATGCTGACTGGTACTTACCACGTGCCCAATGTAATGTTTACATATGTTTCTGCACTGGTGATTTCTGTAAATGTATGCAAATATTGAAGTACTTCTTGCATTGAAAAAAAGATGAACCTAGCTCTCGTGCTTTGTGTTTCATTCACCTCATCAGTATCAGTGCGTGGTACTATGGTTTCGTGGCTAGCCTGCCGCAAAGTGTGCTCTTGTCACAGCGCATATGCTATGTTTCATTCTGACAGTGACGATACAATTTGACAGTAAGTGATATAACAATGTTTGGCTTTGCACATGTAATTGGGGATACACTTTCTATGAGTTCGGATGATTGGAAACTCTGCAACATGCTTATCTCCTGTAAAGTTATAAAAGTAACCAATAAAGCTTAAGTTTACCCATTGATTTGCACGAGTGACAATTCATTCTTGCCACGGAACTTGGCCTTCATTCATCAAGAACTTGGCGAGCTTGTCCCGGACATCTATCGCCAATCTGCGAAGTAGGTGCACACAATATAAAAGTAAACATAACTATTAACGTTTGCTCTGAACTGTCATTCACAAATTGCAACACGAGTGCTACAAATATAATGGCCGTACTTTCCTGAAATTAAGATCTAAGAAAGAGTGTGACTGCGACAGCAAGATGCATTTAAAGACAGCGGAAACCTTATTTTGAGAGAATGAATATGCACATAATAATGCCAAATGTATGAATAATAAAAGGTAGGGTGTTCAAAATTTTACCTAGCGGAGTGACAGCCAGAAGCAGTGGGCTCCTTGAATGTAGAGGGGTCATCATCGCAGTCCCTTCAAGCTTCTTCCATTCAGCTGCCCAGCCAGTCCTCATGGCCCACATATCCTGGTGGATTATATGTCAGCCTTGAATGTGGTGACTCTTGAAATAACATTGTGCAGCAAGACGCATGCTCAGATGATGTTTTCGGTGGTAGTCTCTGAGGCCCTAAAGGCTCTGCGGAGAATCCGCCACTGACTTGACATTATGCCGAATGCGTTTTCGATAAGGCGGCATGCGAGGCTCAGCCTGTAATTGAAGGTGGCCCTCTAGAGGTACTTTGCACACTGCGCTGGGTTGCTCCGGTCTAAAGAGAATAAAATAAGCAAAGAAATGCATGTAAGAACATCAAACCAAAAATAATGAGATAGCGTTGCTCATTACAGCTGGTATTGGAGTGCAAAGCAGAAGCTCTATGTTTGTGCCAAGAACTTTGCGCGTATGTGTACGTAGCACAATCAGTGAATGTAAGAACTCAGCATGAGGTGTATACATATTGTCATCCTGTAATGTAATATTTTGGCTGTGATATTGCAAGCAGTTAAGCAGTACACAGAAGCTGCATTGCTACCACCATTTTTATGGCTTGCACTTTTTTTGCTCTCCAGCAAGCGTGATACTCACATCAAGATTAATTTCTTCTCACTAAATAAATTACTGTCACCTTTTTTATGTGCACCATTTTCGGTTTCGGTTTCTAGGTGCAGAATTAGCACATGAAATAGCTGTGTAGCTTGGTCACATGGCTACACAAGGCTGTGAAGCACGTCGTACTGATTATCGTGTGCTCTTGCTGGCTTTCTCACACACATGTCACACAAGCACCTGGAAAACAAATGAGAACTTTCGAGAACCTCCGCCACATACACATTGGCAAAGCATCGTGACGATGCTTTGCAAGTACATATGTGGCGGAGGTTCTTGAAGGTCACTCACCTCGCTACAATAGACATGCGCACAGGACATGGGTAAGGGTAGGTGAATTTTGTCTTGTGACTGGTGCCGCGCGAGCGTGCCGGAGCACGAGCGGCCCGTGCCTGCGGAGAGACGATACGCACGACAGCTGCTCAGCTAACGAAAAAGGGCCTTCCCACTTTATTCGGGGCAGAATATATACAATCTCAGGGGCGCCACATGCTAGTGGCAGCCGAACTAAATGACTGAAGTGTGGCGACCTCTACATCTCCCCCCTTGAAGACCAGACGGAAGACGGAGGACGCCAGACACTGCACATCACAAGTTCAGGTGGTTCGGAGGCACAACACGGCGGCCCCTACGTGTTCGTGTCACACCATCACTGCGGTCACTGTCTGCAGGGGGCAGTCCAAGGGAATCGGGTGGTTGCAATGTAGTAGTTCGCTGGGGTTCCAGAGGGGGCAGTGTTCGCTGTGGCTCCTGCTCCTCAGACGGCGGTGGTTCCACCCTTCACGCAGGAGGTGCAAAAGGCACTAGGTGACGCCGGTTGCGCTGTAGGACGCCACCCTGCTCCGTTTCGACGACATAACTTCGTGGTCGGCGTGCTGGGCTAAGCACTGAAGCTTTGACCTGATCAGGTCGTACCCAGACACACTGGCCTGTTCGGAGCGATGACAGATCTTGAGCTCTGTGATGTCTGTTAAAGTCAGCGGCCTGTTTCTGCTTGTAGGCTGCATCTTTTCTCCTCACGTCTTTTCTCGACGGCCAGTGAGGACATAACAGGGAGTCCTGTTTCGGCACTTTGTTTCGGAGTTGTCGTCCCATCAAGAGCTGGGCCGGGCTGAAGCCATCGACTCCGGGGGTGTCCCGGTAGCTGAGCAAGGCCAGATGAGGGTCTGTTGCTTTGCAAAACAACTCCTTGATGGTTCTGACCATTCTCTCCGCCTCACCGTTCGATTGCGCATAGTGCGGGCTACTGGTGACGTGGTCAAAGCCGTAAGATGCCGCCAATGCTGCAAACTCGCGTGAAGAGAACGGTGGACCGTTGTCTGATCTGACTTCTCGCGGAATCCCATGCCGGGCAAAGATGCTTTTGAGAACGTCAATGACTGCCTGAGCCGTTGTGCTCCTCAAGGTTACAACTTCAGGGTACCTGGAGTGGTAGTCCACCACCAAGATGAATGTCTGGCTGCGGAGGTGGAACAGGTCCATGCCGACAAGTTCCCAGGGACGTCCAGGTAGGACCGTGGAGACCAGGGGCCCTGCAAGGTTCACCCGAGTGGAAGCACATTGCTCGCAGTTAGTTACCAGAGAGGTAATGTCTGCCGAAATGCCAGGCCACCAAATGGACTCTCGAGCGAGAGCTTTCGTCCTGTTGATGCCTTGGTGTCCTTCGTGCAACAGCGTCAAAACAGCCGGCCGAAGAGAATGCGGGATGACCATCCTGGCGCCTTTCAGTAGAACACCGTCGCAGACAGAGAGCTCATCTGCTGCTGAGGCATACTGGGAGAGGTGCAGTGGCAGTTGGGACTTCTGTGGCCAACCATTCTGGCAGAAGGAGGTGAGGGCTCTGCATTCGCCATCGGACTCTTGTGCTTGTCGCACGTCCTCTGGGCTTAGTGGCAAGGCTTCTGACATGCCGCTGACCACTTGAGCTACAAACAATTGCACGGTGTCCAGGGGGAGGGACGCCTTTTGGGTGATGCGTGACAAGGTATCTGCCGTAGCTAACAGCTTTCCTGGCACGTGGAGCATTCGGAACTGGTATCGCATGGTCTTTAACCTGAGCCTCTGTATGCGAGGCGGCAGCATGTCCAGCTCCATCTTGCCGAAGAGAGAAACGAGTGGTAGGTGATCTGTCTCAACATCGAAGGTGATGCCGCGGACGAATTCGTCAAACCGTTGGATAGCCCATGTTGTCGCCAACGCTTCCTTTTCTGTCTGGCTGTAACGCTGCTCTGTCTCGGTTATTGATCTCGAAGCAAACACAACTGGGCGGCGCTCTCCAGAGGGCTGTGTCTGCAGCAAGACTGCGCCCAGTCCGAATGAGCTTGCGTCAGCCGAAACTGTGGTGGCGTATGATGGATGGTACTTGGCCATGCAACGGTCTGATGTCAGGAGTTCCTTGATTTTCTCGAATGCAGCATTTTGTTCATGCTGCCACAACCAAGTCGCAGACTTGTTTAGAAGTGCTCTGATGGGAGCTGTGACCTCCGAGATGCAAGGCAAAAACCGGGCAAGATGGTTCACCATTCCGAGGAGTCGCCGGACACCTGCGACGTCGGTTGGAGCCTCCATGGCTTTGATTGCTTCGACCTTGTCTGGACTTGGCCTGATGCCTTGTGCTGAAACGAGGACTCCTAGGAAGGAGACTTCGGAGACATCAAAACGACACTTGTCTTGGTTCAACGTGATGCCTGCTTTTGCAAGGCGAGACAGCACCTGGCTCACTCTGGCATCGTGCTCCTCGCGGGTGCGCCCAAAGACCAGAATGTCGTCTATCATATTGGCGACTCTTTCCTGGCCCTCCAGGATCCTGGCCATCTGTTTTTGTAAGTACTCCAGCGCGGAGGTGATGCCAAAGGGGAGCCGGCCGAAGCAGTATCGGCCAAATGGGTTGATGAACGTTGTGAGCTCTTGGGAGTCTGCAGATAGTTTAACCTGATGAAAACTGGCTGTTGCATCCAGATTGGAGAAAACTGTTGCTTCGCCAAGGAAACCAAGGACTAGCTCTACAGTTGGTAGGATGTGGCGTTCCCGAAGGACAACCTTGTTCAGCTGAGTCAAGTCATCGCACAGCCGGTAGGAACCATCGGCTTTCCGTACTACAACGAGACCAGAGCACCACGGGGTTGGGTTGTCGACCCTGCGGATCACGCCTCCTTCCTCCAGTTTGTCCAGCTCGTGACGGACGACCCCGCGTAGCGGGATGGGAATCCTGCGAGGCACACTTAGGGAGAAGGCTACGGCGCCAGGTCTCAGAAGGATAGTGTACCCGTCCTTGAGGGTGCCCAAACCCTGGAAGAGCTCAGCACGCAATGTTGCTTTCGGAGTCTGAAGTTCGTCGAGAAACTTTACAACTTCCAGAGCTTGAAGCGCTGGCAGTCCAAGAAGAGGTACGGTGAGAGACTGGATCACGTACAAGCGCTGAGAGCTCATTTTCCCGTGCCACCGAAGTCTCGCCATGTACGAACCCAGCACGCGCAGCGGCTGACCGCCAGGTCCGGTGAGCAGGCTGCTGACGGGGTCGAACTTGGCCGGCAATGCAGGGAAGTCGCTTGGAACGGCGAACACCTCGGCTCCGGAATCGACCTTGAACTGCGCTGTGTAGTTGTCAACGGTGATGTCGACGAACTTTGCCGCGGCGAGCGTCCCGACAGCATGTAGCTGAATGGAGCCGAGCTTCTGTTTTGCCTGCCGCGCGCGGCACACTTCCGCAAAGTGTCCTTTCTTTTTGCAGAAGTTGCAGACGGAGTTTCGAGCAGGGCAGTTAGAACGTGGATGTGGCGCGCGGCCGCAGAATTCACATGTTGATGGCTGGCAGGAGCGCTCTGCTTTCCGCGGGCACGGGCCGCTTATCGTAGTTGCGGCGGTGAGAGGCGAACTTCTTATCTCGTACGGCGTCGAGGTGTAGCTCGCGGGAGTGCTCTGCGCAGTTTTGAGGCAACGTTTTTTCTTTGTCGGCGTCTTCTGATTGACGGGCCTGCATCCATGCTTCTTTGAGCGTCAACTTCGCGTTCCGGCAAAGCTGGTCCGAAAGGCGCGAGTCGCGGAGGCCGACGACGAATCTATCGCGTACAAGCCTTTGCTCCACCTCAGCTGACGGATAGTTGCACCGCTTCACCATTCTACACAGTTCGGCGTAGTAGGCGTCGACGCTCTCGTCGGGTAACTGAACACGCCGGTGAAAACGCGACGACTCGTACAGTTCATTCGCCGGATGCACGAAGTGGTCGGTGAAGTTGGCGGCAGCCGCTTGAAATGAGGCGAGTGACGCGGTGTCGAGCGAGAACGTCTCAAGAAGTGGGCGAGCCTCCGGCCCCATGCAGTACAACAACGAGCGTACCTGCATGTCGCCGGATGCTTGAGTAAGGCCGGAAACGACGGCGTAGTCCTCGTAGCCACTGAGCCATGCTGGCCAGGTTCCCGGGTTCACAAAGTCGAACGGTGCGGGCGGCTGGAGGTTGAGGCTGAGCTTTTTCGGCGCCACTCCGTCGAGGGCCATCGTCGTGCGGTACGGGCGAGTTCGGGATGAGGGGGTGTTACGCACCCCACTTATGACACCACGTCTTGTGACTGGTGCCGCGCGAGCGTGCCGGAGCACGAGCGGCCCGTGCCCGCGGAGAGAGACGATACGCACGACAGCTGCTCAGCTAACGAAAAAGGGCCCTCCCACTTTATTCGGGGCAGAATATATACAATCTCAGGGGCGCCACATGCTGGTGGCAGCCAAACTAAATGACTGAAGTGTGGCGATCACTACAAATTTAAATATATTTTGAACGTTTCCTGTATCCGGCTATTCATGTGGAGTGGCCTAGCATGCAGAGAAAACCCACAACAGGTTGCTTTGGCCTCGAAGTTTGATGGCACCGCCCATTTGACATGATTTTTCTCAAGAATGATTTTTTTATATATTACAAGTACTAACTAAAGTAAGGTGAAAATGTTGAGATACAAGTCAGTGTTAGAAAATTTACTAGAGCACTGATAATGTCAACTAGACTACACTCAACATCTACTTAATACAGCTCAATTAAGAATCCCCACAAATGTGGGAGACCTTTCTGTGGAGCCACTGAAGGACATGACAAATGCACTCAGGTCCTGCAGTCTGCTTTGGTATGCATAGCTGCACACTTCCGCGGTATACGCTACATTTAACACTCCTAACTCACCACAGAGTTTACAGTTTTATATGGCTCAGTAGTGCAGTTATTGTCTAACTATTCCCATTTCACTTGTACAGTGTCTATGAACTCTTTTTCCACATTAATTTTAATTGTAGAGAACTATTGAAATTTCTTTTGTATTTGCATAATGGGCCCAGCATAAAGAACGAAATTGTGCTGCACACAAGCACATGCACAACAAAACTTGCCTCGCTGGGGGTACGGTTACATCAAGAAAATCTTCAGGGGAAAGGCTTCATCCCCTACTACTACATAAGCTATAAGTCCTATACTTCCGACATTTGCTGGCGGGGTAACTCCAACCAGTCGCCTGTTCAGGCATTCTAGCAAACGGGACCTTAAAAAAATTCCACTGTCTCCTTCGCCTCCATAGTGGCCCATGTCAATGTATGCAAGTCTGGAATACAGTGATAGGTAAGATTTTATGGGAACACAAATTGTTCCCTTTGTGCGAAAGGCTGGTTTTCCATAGCAAGTCCAGTAGTACATGTAATGGCCATCTTTAAAAACTCGCATAATATAATTATCCTCCAAAAATGAGCATACAGTATACAATAAAAGCCTAATAAGCATAGTGTCACCCTGCAAATGAATAAATATTCATTTCTTATTTCTTAATATCGCTGCTTTACTGCTACTGCCATTGCCACCGTGCTTCAGTGCCTTGTTCAGTGCTGTTAAATTCGCCTTTTGTGCTGAAAGTGCCCTGTCAGCTGCTTTAATTGTTTTCACATGTGTATCCTTTCCCTCGAGCAAAAATGACTGCAAAGGCATGTTCCTTTTGACACACATCGCTTAGTGACGATGATGTCATGCGATGCGTTGACTGCAATGGTGACTTCTATATCGGGGAATATAGTGGCATATCTGCATAATTATTTAAGATGGTGAAAGATGCGACCAAGAAATCACTTAAATGTCCTACATGTAAGATTTCTCAAGGAAACACTGACACTGCAGGCCAATCTGTGAATCTTCAAGCTGAGCTTACTGAGATTAACAAAAAGCTGTCGAAAATGCAAGCACTGGAAGCGAAGCTATATAAGCCAATATGCTTACAAGAAACAGTACAGAGCATAGAAATCGGTGTAGCATTTGTCTGATACCTTAAAGGATAACCTTAAAGACACTGTAAATTGGCAGGAACAGGATATCGGTGACTTGCGCCACCAAACAGAAGCTGATGAAAAGTCACAAGACCTAACAGTTCTTTCCAAGTTGAAAGCGGAAATTAACGCTCTAGAACAGTATAGCCTCAGACAGAATATGGAAATTCACGGTTTGGCTCAACGAGAAGGCAAGAACCTGTTAACAAAAATAAATAAGACTTCCATGCAGCTTGAACTGCCGTCACTATCTGAAAAAGATTTGGAAGGAGTTTACAGTCTGCATGCAAAAGAAGGAAAGGACCCTGTCATTCTTGTTCGTTTTGCCACAAAAACACTAAATAGTGCATGGTTTGAAAAGAGAAAGAACCTCAGGAGCCGAACGCAGGGCATTAAGTTCTTCGACAACTTGACTTCTATGAACAAGCGATTACTTTGGCTTGCGAAAAACAAAGCAAAAGAATCGAACGATCAATTCGTCTGGGGTTCACAAAGAACTATCTTTGTTGGCAAGCAGCCCAACGCCCGTGCAATCAAGCTCACTACGGAAAGTGACTTAGACAAAATCGTCTAAGTTTGTAACACCTTACCAACTACTGCAGTTATCAAACCCTATCACAGTGTCGCATCTTTTAACAGCTTGGTAGTGAAAAACAGCTGCCTTCAAAAAAGGGGGCTCAAACTGTTCCACGTGAATACGCAAAGCTTAAGAAATAAGCAAGCTGGCATAGAGACATAGATAGCGCAGCTGAATTGTTGCTTTGATTTTGTAGTTTTTTCGGAGACATGGTACGCGGCTCAGCATGACATCATTCATTTCTCAAGCTATATTCACATTTCACTTTATCCTTCTCAAAAACGAGGTGGTGGCGTATCTATCTATGTTCGCGAATGTCACGGTTGTAACATTTTGCCTGAATATACACCTGTTACTGATGATTTTGAATGAGTTGCTGTAGTTTCGCAAAATATTTTGATTGTTGCTGTGTACAGTCCACCGCAAGGTGATGATTGATTGATATGTGGGGTTCAACGTCCCAAAACCACCATATGATTATGAGAGACGCCGTAGTGGAGGGCTCCAGAAATTTTGACCACCTGGGGTTTTTTAACGTGCGCCCAAATCTGAGCACACGGGCCTACAACGTTTCCGCCTCCATCGGAAACGCAGCCGCCGCAGCCGGGATTTGATCCCGCGACCTGCGAGTCAGCAACCGAGTACCTTAGCCACTAGACCAACGCGGTGGGGCTCCACCGCAAGGTGTGTTCACAGGATTGCTTCATTACATAGACAAAGTACTACTTGAATTTTCTAACGTGAAGGAATTTCATTCGATTATTGTTGCTGTTTTGTTCAATTATGTTAACTTACTTTCAAATAATAATGAAAATATCCAACTTATTGAAACTCTGTCTGCAAATGGTTGTAAAAACCTCAGCGACCTTCTTACGCGAATAACTCCGAATTCAAAAACATTGATTTATGTTTTACTTCTTTCACAAGGAACGAAACATGTTCTGGAGTGCTAGGCTCTGATATGAGCGACCGTTTGCCGATATTTGCTACGATAACTCTGTATGCGCATTGATAGAAGCAACAACTTCAAGCGTGCCATAAATAGTAGAACCATACAGCTCTTTTAAACATTGCTTTCTAATACGAATTGGTGTGATGCTTATGCCGAAGGAAATTCTTCAGCAGCATATGATCTATTTGTGTCAAAAGTGAAAGAAGCATACAACATTGCATTTCCTTTTCCCTGTCATCGAGCATAAAAGAGCTAGAAAGGAATGGGTAAACCATAAACTAGTATGTAAGCGCATTAAACAGAGAGACAAACTAATCAATCCTTCTTAAAGACCCGTGACCCTAAAATATTCAAAGAACTTAAACAAGTTCGGACCAAACAGAACAGTGATCTAAAAAGAGCAAAGTCTGAATACTATACGCGTAAATTTGAAACTTCCATGAGTGATGATCGTAGAATGTGGAGCATATACCGCGAGCTAATAGGTTCTTCAAAAAATATGTCATCAGAGATTGTTGTAAATGATGTCAAATTTTGTGGTCAAGATGCTGCTAATTTATTTAATAATTATTTTATCAATGCTGGTGCTCCAACCTTGACATCTGGCTTTTCTGAAATTTAAATGGAACTTACATTGGAAATCGTGTAAGTGAAACTATATTTCTTACTCCTACATCTGCAAGGGAGATTCTCTCTATTTTTAACTCCCCAAAAAACAAGTGAGCCGCTGGAGGGGATGGAATTAAAGCTCAACCTATAAAAGCGGTTGCTCACATAATATGTGGTCCATTGGAACATATGCGCAACTGTATACTTGCTAATGGCGTTTTTCCTGAAAAAATGAAGATAGCTCGTGTTGCACTGATTTTTAAGGGTGGCAATCACAATGACCTAAACACTTATAGACCAATTTCAGTACTGCCATCGTTCTCGATAGTAGCTGAATGCATTATATATAAGCGTTTTAATAGTTTCCTTCTGGGTAAACGTATTGAAACGTGCTAGCGAAGATTCGACGAAGAGGAGGAAGAGACTCGACTGGCTCGCGAGCGACGCTGTTGATCCTTCACTGAGCTACACCTCTGCATTACCCATCTTGTAAATAAACGCGTTCCATCAACAATTGTGGTGGAGGTGCTGGGTAAGCTAGCTACTACCAAGTGATACGGAGAGGCACCGTCCCCTAACGACGGAACCGCTACACGAGCTTCGCCGCAGCCGTCGACTAGCGGGCTTGGCACCATTACCTCAAGAAATGAGCTCGGACGAAGACAACCAGCAACCAGCCGCAAGGACGTCGCCCTACCACTACAGGGAGCCGCGAACCTTCACAGGGAAACCCGGCGATGACGTGGACGAATGGCTAAGCCACTATCGGCGGGTGAGCCGTTCGAACGGTTGGAATGCGGCTAGCCAGCTGTCTCACGGGGGGCTCTTCCTCGATTTCACGGCGCTGGTATGGTTTGAGAACCATGAAGACACATTGACAACCTGGGACCAGTTTGTGGAGGAAATTAAGAAATGCTTTGGAGACCCAGCAACGAAGAAGAAACGTGCCGAGCAGACGTTGTCGCAGAGGGCTCAAGTCACCGGTGAGACATGCAGAACCTACATTGAAGAGATTCTGAAGTTGTGCAAGTCGGTGGATGCCCACATGACGGAAGAAGACAAAGTGGGCCATATACTCAAGGGCATCGCCGATGACGTCTACCACTTCCTCATTGGCAAGCAGAGCCTGGAATGCGTGGCCGACGTGATTAACCACTGCCGAACCTTCGAGGCTCTTAAAACTCGTCGCATCACATCGAAGTTCGGACGTCTGGCCAACGTCACGACTGTTGCCACCGTCGATGTCTGCCAAAATTCTCTACCTGCCGACCTTTCCTCCACCATTCGTCAGATTGTACGGGAGGAACTGCGTCGCCATGTCTCTGTTCCCATGCAAGCTGGAGACCCGCAGTGTGATACACTATCCCCAAGCATCAATGCTGCGAGTTTCGACGAGCGCAGTTACTCCACCCGCAGTCCACGGCTGAGGGCTCCGCCACCACAGGCTACTTACGTCGAGTCGTCTTATGCGCCCCGCAGCAGTTATAGCTACGACAGCCAACCGCCTCCGTTTGTGTCCGAGTGGCAACAGTTTCCTGAGCATCCTCTCCACACTGCAGCATTCAATGTGCCTCGGGAACGCCCCGTGTGCTACCAGTGCGGTGTTCGCGGACAAACGCCCGGTTTTGCCCATCGCGACATCGCCCACGCACGAAGTTTTCTGACCGACCAGCGATGCTTGCACGGCGAAGCCAACAGCCCGATTACGCCTACTGGCCTTCGGATTCAACTGCCCAGAAGCACGGGCACCGGCCGAACGTCCGCAGTGACTCGCCAGCCTCTGTGAGGAGCTTGACGCCACCTACTACGCGCCAGCGGCGGTCCCCATCTCCCCGTCCCCGGCCGCGGATTTCCTCTCCGCCACCGGGAAACTAGCCGGCGCGGCCGATGGAGGCGAGGTCACTGGACGTATCGCTTTGCACACAAGTATGCCTCCATTAGTTCACATGCTTCACAACAAGGTTCATGTATTCATTGACGATGTTCCCACGATGGCTCTGGTAGACACCGGTGCAACAGTTTCTGTAATGAGTTTAGTTTTTAAGGAGAGACTTGGACGCAAGGTTATGTTTTATTGGGATAAATCTACTTTTCGAGCAGTCAGCGGCACGGCTTTGTGTCCAGTAGGTGTGTGCACTGTGTCTGTTTGTGTTGCTGGTAAAGCGTTCAAGGCAGAATTCGCAGTGCTCGCTCATTCCACGCATGACGTTATCCTTGGAATTGACTTCTTGCAAGAGTGCCGTGCGACTGTCGACTGCGGGGCAGGCGAGGTTCTGTTGTCCGCCCTCGCCCAGCAGCCTCAGCGTAGCGGAGGCGACAACCTCGTTGTAGTTAAAGACGCTATTCTACCGGCATGGTCTACTGCCAGCGTGCCCGTTGCTGCTTCGAATGCCGACTCGAGTTTCAGTTCCCCTGATATTGTGATTGAGCCGTTGCCTTTGCCTTGCATGAAGAAAAACATCTTTCTGCCGCGCTGCGTTGTGTCTCTCACCAAGGGAAAAACTAAATTATGGGTAGTTAACTGCTCATCCGAGTCTGTTGTACTACCAGAGGGAATGCGCCTTGCCATGTTTGAAGGGCAGTGCAGTATCTGCATAGGAGCTCTCAGCAATGCAGCAAATTCGGACTATGCTGGTGTATCCGGCACGGAATACGAATTTTATAAGATGGTTAGCAAGTCTATTCCCTCGCATAAGCGCAAAGTGTTGGTTACACTGCTGGCCAGGCACGCTAAAGTATTTGATTTTGCACGGAAGTCGCATAGATTTTGCACGGAAGTCGCATAGACTAGGTTTGGGTCTTCCTTTTGCATTACCACGCGGGCAAACTATGTATACGTAATATGCCAAAATAAATAAAGTCGCCGAAAAAAAAATTCACTGCTGAAAAGGGATAAACACAGTGGGAGAACCATACAGAAAATGCAGTAGACATGGTTATACAGTACACCGCACAGACTTCACTCCTTCACTCATTTGGTAGGTGTAAAAAAGAGCGAGTGATGGTGTTGTCGTAGATGCAACACTGCTTTCTGTTGAAAGGTGTTAAGGCGTGGCAGTGGGTGTGCTAATAAGTATCAGAGAGAGGGAGGAGATAACAGTATTGCTAATATTAAAGTCTATCTGAACAAATGGAAATAGTTATGAATATCTGTGAGTGTAAGTAATAATGCAAGTGCGGAATTCCATAGTTTTTCATGAATGTAAGTGACCGTACCACCTTTCAAAATGATGTTGAATGGGTTATAATATCTTAAGCCCACATGATTAAGTCAAGAATTGCCATGAGAGGAAATTCAAGCAAGTTGTCTATTCGTTGTCATTACTGCTTGAGAAGGCCAGTAAAAATATGAATTTTCACCTGTAATGTGCATCACACACTGTAAGGAAAACAACATTGAATGTTTTCTTGTAGTTTAAGTACCTTGAACCGGTATTCCTAGGGCATTCAATGATGACATGTTTCTCATCTATGCTTCCCAAATAATTCGGAAAATTCTAAAATTCCTTCATATCTGCACTAATCTATATACCGTAAATAAAAAAACTCACAAAAAAATAATATCAATATGCATGAACTCAGTGGCACAAAATGCTTGTTCAATGATAAACACTGGAATGCAACATGAAATATGGCAATTACACATAAAATTATGCAGATGCCTAGTTGGAGCCGAGATGTGGCTTGCGGATAATTGAAGCAAACACAGCATTACAACACACACTGTTAGGCTAAAATAGGCTCTAAACATATTACGTACCAGCATAGAATCATTAAAATGAACTTTTGGAACATTTTTTGTTTAATATTCAAAAAGCAGTTTCTGCATCAGAGTCATTTACCTGATTGGGCACGAAGCAATTTCTATAGCAATTTTTTTAATGAATTGAAGAAGTAACAATGCACCACTCTTAAAAATGAAATACCTGGCAAGCCGACCTCGAATTATTTGACCATTACTACAACCTGAGTGTATACTTTCTGTTGTCATTTCACATAGGAATGCACTGCCAGCCACTCATTTGCCAATGTTTTAATGTTACCCAGCAACCACTTTATCATGCTTCTTTGCAGTGCCCAACTGCTTGCATCATTCCAGTGGCCTAAAAGGAATAATTTGTTTCTGATTATTTTTCTAACTGTAGCATGTTACATGGCCATGAGGAACCCTGCCTTCTTCATTTGAAAGAAAGCACTCAATTTAGACTACTTAATGTAGTTAATGAAAAGTTCAATCTGTGAATGCATTTTTCAAAGAAAAATGATGAAACCACAGCAATCCTCATATGCCACTGATACACATCAGCCACTATAATAAAAAGAATTTATTAGGAATGGTCCTCTCGTTACGCTTTTCCACTCCCCAGTTGTATGAGGAAACCTTCTGTACAGTGACTAGAGAACATCCCGCAGCACGGCGGTTGTTTCCCTTACTATTTCACCTGCCATTGATCGCCCTGTCAGAAAGTTGAACGAGAGACTTTGGAAGGTGTCTCCATTAACAAGAGATCTGAAAATACAGAATAAATGTTTTTAAGAGAACACAACTACTTTTGTTCCGTTGAGCCAAATGCTTAATGCCGCTGAAGACAAAGAATGGCTCTTGCTTGAAACACCGACCACAATGCTGAAGTAGAAAGGCAGATCATGCAGGCACTTCCCTATGCAAAAGAAATTCTGGTGATTTTTTCCCTTTCTAGTGATCTCAACAAAGCTTTCAGTGTATGTTCTCACTAGGTGTTGTTATGACCGTAGCGCCAGGCTGTCGCTGAGAAACGTAGCCGGGCAGCGCTCCCACGCCAGGAAACTCCAGTTCTCTAGGAAACAGCGTCCCACGGCAAGGAGCGACAAAGGGATTAGAAGACGGTCCGTGAGCCAATGTCCCTACAAGCGATTCCTCCGGGTTGGCTTGTTTAGCGAGACGGCGAAGCAGACCAACCGCACAGGTCGTGTCTCTGCGATTCAAGTGTTTACTCCTTGGCTGCCCTTCCTGGGAAAGGCGGAAGAAGCAACCCACCGCCAAATTGTTCCGGGAAGAAACCTTGTTTCCCCTCTTCTAAGAGCATGGCATCAAGAAATGCCATAACCATTCGGCAGACTATGTGCTACTGAATTATGCCCTGTGGGCGGTGTCTTGTGTCTGTGTGATTGACGTGCCACTCAAGGAGGAGAAGCCCGACAGGGCTTAAAACTACGCCGCAGAGTGCTGGACGTCGCTCTGGACCATGTAATGGTTCAACTACCATGTTCGTGGTTTGCAGACTCCTAACCTCTATGCTTCAAATAATTGTAAATAGTGCCATAAACCTGTTTGTTTTTCGTATCCCCATCTTGTGAGCGTTCGTTTCCTCCATCCGAAGTTACACCACGCTACCACAAAAGACCAGGCAGACCCCGGTCCGCAACAACTGGTGATCAGCGCAGGGATCCGAGGCGACTACTGGTAAACAGTGCTGAGATCCACAACAACTGTAAAGAGACAGCAGAAGGAGGAGGAAGAGAGGCGTGAGCGCGAAGAAGAGGAACCTCGCTTAGAACACGAGCGTGAAATAGAAAGACTGGCGCACGAGGTTGCGATCCGCAAACGAGAATTCGAGTTGAGAAATAGGTCGGGCAGTAGTCCCCATCAAGTGGTACTTTATCGCAACTTCAAGGCCGAGTTCTGGATGTCTAGGTACATGCAGCCGTATACAGATCCAGGGGATATTGGCTTGTACTTTACGATATTTGAGCGGAAGTGCGAGGAACTGTCAATTACGCGAGACACATGGTGTAAAAGGCTATCCACAGTTCTGCCTGGCAAGGCAGATGAAGCTGTTGCGCGACTCAACGAGCAGGACGCGAACAACTACGAGGTAGTTAAGGCAGAGATGTTCCGCATATTCTGAACTTCTGTCTGGAGAAAAGAAGAGCAGCTCAGACAAGAGTCTGAAACTAAGCGTGAAGCAGAAAGACGCGAGTCTGAAAGCGAGACGCGTTGTAAAGCGCTGGACGTTGAAGCGCGTCATGAAGTGCGAGAATCAGAGATCGTCTTGCCTTGTGTAGGCTTTCAGCAGTTGCAGTGTTATCTCAGAGGTACTAAATTTAAAGTACAGACAGACCAATGTGTCCTTACTTGGCTGCTAACCGTGACATCGAAAAAGGGCCCGCATATTCTCAAATGCATCAATGTAGAGCATGTAGAGATTCTCGAATACATCAATGTAGAGCATGTAGAGGACGAGGCCTTGGCCGGTCTAGAGGTAAAGACGATATCAAAAGACGGTCCTTGCAGGGATGAGGTGTGTGCCAGCAGCCCTAATGGGCTCAGTAAGGAGCTGGGAACCATCCTCATGCCTCGAGAGGACGTATCGAGATCGTCACATGTAGATATGGTCAGCGCAGTAGCTAATAAGAGCAAAAAGGGGACGCTTCAGGAGTGCAGCAATGCCATCGGAGAGGGCCCAGTTAATGATTTTATCAGCCTTGACAAAGATAATGTGGCCCGGCAGTCCGTCGTGACACCGAGTTCAAAATATTTGAGCGTGAGGGAAAATGTAGCACAAGCTCCAACGAGCTTCCCAACCCCTCAGTTCCCGACGCGACATGATGATGATATCGAAAGAAAGGAGGCAAGCAAACATCGCCAAAAAAGAAAGAAGCGGAAGGGCACCGCACTGCATAAGCCGAAGGCAGGTCCCACTCCGTCACGAGAAAGATGAAAGACTAGGCCGTTAATCCGTTTCAGGAAACGTCAATGGTGGCGTTCATGGAGGCACAAGCAGTGAGCCAGGTGTAGAGGAGGAAAACGAGGTGCGTCACCCCAACAAAACGCGCGATTCATTTTGACGACTTCGGGAAAGCGGCCTTGTACGAAGGGTCAAAGTCGAAAAGGCACAACGGCTAAGTACTGCGTGGGGGCGACCACAAAGACACTATTACCCAGGTTTCCCCCCTGTTTCTGGCGTCCCTTGCACATTCCTGAGAGGAGCCGGCCGAAATGTAGAATCAGACGTGACAGGAGGACACAGCCTAGCGTTCGTGCTTTTGGTAACCTCTGGCGTGCTCGAAAGCCGCCGGGACCGCGACCCCATCGTGTGCGATTCAAGCGAATCTAGTTGAAAAAAGGGGGAGGTCAGTTTAAAGAATCATTGCACGTGCGTGTTAACTCTGGTTACTCAGTGTTTCATTGGAGATGCATATTGGTCTGTTTAAGTTTGTAGGTTACAAGATGTGGTGTAAAGTTTTCAAAGGAAAACCGCCGTACTAAAGGCTGAAAATTGAAGTCTGTTAATCATATGTACGAAAATTTGCGTAAGGTAAAAACAAAAAAAGGTATCATTTTTCTAGTTTTTTTAAAGGTTTAGTGTCATATCGTATGCCTTCACTGCCATGTGAATGTGGAGTGAATGAACATTTGAGGGAAGATGTTAGCATAGGCCGAATTATTTGGTAAAATGATTAAGCTTGGCACGACACGGTGTAGTTGTCGTTACGCACTATGAGAATTGGGAGCAATTGAGGCATGGTTTTAGCATAAACCAGTGGAAGTGTTAGGAGGTTCTTTTAATTAGTATTGCACCTAGGATTACTTTTGTGTTGTACTCGATGTGTAACAACGTAAAGTTTGATTGAGGGTTTAGACAAACTGTGAGGGATTAAGCGTTTTGGTTAGTAGTGCCGTGTATCTTGCAACGCTGTAGAAATGGGAGTAATGAAAGAGCTCAGGCAAGCCCAGTGGTTTTTTTACTCAGAAGCGTTTTCATAAGCAGGTAACCTTAACCTTCTAGAAACCTTCTGAGCCTTCTAGAAAGCAGTGTTTGTCTCCTATGTTTTGTTGGTTTTCTTTGGAGACGATTGATCGATTGATCATATGAGTGGATCATTGAGCTTTCCCTAATCATTGAGGTAGACAGTTAGATCACAGTGTAGGTTAAGGTTTTGAGAAGCTAGCGAGCCTGAGGTCTTAAGTAGTAGACAGTTGTTGGCGGCCATAGACAAAGATGGACGTGAAAACACTTGTAGCGCTCGCTGAATTCGAGTTTATTCAGCGTTTGCGTACCTGACCGATGCTCTCCGGGTGGCAGAACCGATGAAAGGGGTCAGCGATGAAAAGAAGGAGGCAGCCGTTCTATAACAGGACGACAGTAAGAACAGGACGACAGTAAGAAGCAAAGCTGCGCGTTACTTGAGCCAGAAATTGGGCTCTTGGGAGATAACATACTGGGCTTCAGGAAAGGAGTGCGCTTGCCTTGTATAGGCTTTCAGCAGTTGCAGTGTTATCTCAGAGGTGCTAAATTTAAAGTACAGACAGACCAATGTCTCCTTACTTGGCTGCTAACCGTGACATCGAAAAACAATTGCCTTCTGAGATGGAGCTTGATTCTTCAA
The DNA here is from genome assembly GCF_043290135.1 of Rhipicephalus microplus. Classification (NCBI taxonomy): domain Eukaryota; kingdom Metazoa; phylum Arthropoda; class Arachnida; order Ixodida; family Ixodidae; genus Rhipicephalus; species Rhipicephalus microplus. Next base: position 266,986,996 of record NC_134702.1, on the reverse strand, counting down.
AAATATCATTTTGGCATTAGGAAAAGGGCAAATTGACGGGAAATGATGACGCACTCCGTTCCTTTTTCTAATATATCTAGGGGTGCTCTTGATGTATCAAAATTGATATTTTAGTTTTTTTGTGCAACTTATTATGTGAAATTTGTAAGGTAGCACGTCTGGTTTCTCAGCTCAAGTGAGTCCTGAGAGTTCTGAGTGTGAGCTTTTTGTTAAAAGCTAGTGAAGAAAATTGGTTTGCCATTCCTCTTTTGGCTTGGTTTGTTCGAAGGGGGCCCGAGTGCTTGCTTGTGCATGTGGTCGAGTTTCAGAAACGGTGTCAAAGATTTTGGCAATTACCCAGATAGCGCGACAAGCGAAGCCGAGTTCTTGGCATTCCACTACGGACCCTTTCGTCGTCCCTGCGAGCAGCAGCGGTGACTGCTGCCCTCCGTGACTCATCTGGCGAGGGGGAAGCTGTTATGACCGTCGTCACTAGGCGCCAGGCTGTCGCTGAGAAACGTAGCCAGGCAGGGCTCCCACGCCTGGAAACCCCAGTTCTCTTGGAACCAGCATCCCGCGGCAGGGAGCGACAAACGGATTAGAAGACGGTCCGTGAGCCAATGTCCCTACAAGCGATTCCTCCGCGCCGGCTTGTTTAGCGAGACGGCGAAGCAGACCAACCGCACAGGTCGTGTCTCCGCGATTCAAGTGTTCACTTCTTGGCTGCCCTTCCTAGGAAAGGCGGAAGAAGCAACCCACCGCCAAATTGTTCCGGGAAGAAACCCCGTTTCCCCTCTTCTCAGAGCATTGCGTCAAGAAATGCCATAACCATTCGGCGGACCATGTGTTACTGAATTATGCCCTGTGGGCGGTGTCTTGTATGTGTGTGATTGACGTGCCACTCAAGGTGGAGGAGCCCGACAGGGCTTAAAACAATGCCGCAGAGTGCTGGACCTCGCTCTGAACCATGTAACGGTTCAACCACCACGCTCGTGGTTTGTGAACTCCTAACCTCTATGCTGCAAATAATTGTAAATAGTGCCATAAACCTGTTTGTTTTTCGTATCCCCATCTTGTGAGCGTTCGTTTCCTCCATCTGAAGTTACACCACGCTACCACAAAAGACCGGGCAGACCCCAATCTGCAACAACTGGTGATCAGTGCAGGGATCTGAGGCGACTACTGGTAAACAGTGCTGAGATTCGCAACAACTGTTGAACAGCGCCCAGAGATTCGCAACGATTGGTTGGCAGCGGTGGGATACGACTCAGCACCGGGATCTACGACAACTGGTGGCAGCGGTGGATCCGCAACAGTGTCTAACGACATGTGAGAAACTTTGTCAGTATTCCTGAAAACTTAATTTACTGAGGAGAAGTGCTGCAGCAGTGAGGAGGAAGGAAAGCAAAATGGGCGAAAATAAAGTATGGCATAGTCTCGCATAACATAGTTTAAATGTGAGATTGGAAATAGAAGTGTGGGTGTAGCGCACTGATGTTAGAGTGAATGAGAAGAAAAGGAAAGGTGGTAGTTGTTAGAAGAAGAAGAAGAAAGCTCCTAATTTCCACAGCCCGACAGGGAGCACTGCTCAGTGCCTGGGAAAGGAAAGAGGGCAATAGATGAGATAAAGAAAAATGAAAGAAACAAAGAATGTGCATAAAGGGATAAGTGAGCATGGAATAAATGAAAAAGGTGATGATAGAATATCTTCATCTGCGTTTGGCAGGTGGTGTCGCTTGCCACCTAAGCTGTTTACTGAGGTTACGTTTTTCTTTTTTCATTTTAAAATCATAACCCAACATTTATTCTATGGTGCTAACTTGGAGTGTCAGCAGAAGGTGTGAATATTACTAAATTAGTATTCGTAGGCCTTGGTGTGACTGTGCTTTTACATGCATGTACAGAGCTGCAAACATATTACTTGGTAATTACTTTTGTTTTGATTGCCTTAACTCCGGCCAGCCTTTCATGTGCGGAAATTGGCATCCGAAACAGCGTCACTCTTCCCTCGATCAGTGGTCCAATGAGATTGAGCAATGTGTCCAAAGTCCTTGGTGGCATTCGAAGGAAACTGAAAAATGAGGCTCATTACTGGAAACCAGATTTCAGGCTGATGCCTTTTTTTTTGTTCTTTGCACTCCTATCATGCTACTTTCATATAGAAACATAAATTAAAGACTAATCAGGGCTTTTATGTAATGTTTATGGTGTCTATAAATACCAAATATGGCCATTTTTGCCTAAATGCATAAAAATCGCAGGAAGGAAAAAGGTAGAAAAAAATCCGTAAACAGGGGTTGTTTGCTGGAGCCAACATTTTGACTAGTGGACATGTCTTCCTAGACAGTGGACAGTGACTAGTGGACTTGTCTTCCTGGCTAGAATGAAACTGTTCTATTCTAGCCTTGAAAACACAAGTTTGCTTGTCAAAACATCGACTTGAGCACACACTCCTATTTACCATTTTTTTATGTAAAAACTGTCACCTTACGAACACTACTTCGCCTCAAGTGTCACGTGCGGGTGCAGTGCCAAACCATGATGTGTAATAGCGGGCCTGTAGAGGAGTTCAACCTACTCCCCTTGTTCAGCCGACTCTGGCAAAACAAAGGACAAGACCATGTTTCTCAGGGCACCCTCTCATGCGAGCTCCTACAAGGAGAATGTCACCTGACAGAGCATAGGCTTGGAGATGTTGGTAATCTATTTTGCAATGTATATTATATTTTAGCGCACAGTTAAGCAAGTGTATTCTGTCCTCTGTCTTTCTTAAGAGTGCGCTAAAAGTCGATGAGAAGCTGCCTTATGTAACCAATCTGCCAGCACCTATCGTCGAACATTTATGAACATAGCTAGAAGCTCTTGAGCATTACAACTGCTACTCTTCGGATATCAAGGTCAGAATTACCAGCTTTTCAGGTGTCGAGAGAACTATTATCAGGAAGGCTCTATCTGCCCTCTGTGGATAGCCTACAAGGTGATGTTGCCTACTTTTGCGTCAACATCTGCATGTTCTTCACAAACACTATCAGAAAACTCCGACATTATGAAGGAACTCTAATTGTTGAACATTGCATACAGTGTATATGTAGAATAGAATAGCCACTGTTCCTGAATGACCAGTGCCTGAAAGGGCATGTGCCAAGTTCCAGTGGGCCTTGGACAAGAAGTAAAGACCTGTTCTTAAATAAGCTGCAGAAATTCTTATGCCTCACAGCACTTTAGGATCCCAACGTAGGTTCAGTCATTGAATGTCCCTGAAGACAACTTCGCTTCAGTAGCATCTGTTAACATTAAGGGCACTTCATCAGTGTAAGCACTTATTCTCAGTGATGGGAGGTACAACACTGAATTGGGAAACAGTGGCAGTTTACTACTGTTTCCTCAGCTTTCACAACAATTGCTAGACTTTATTCCTCATGCTCACTGAACATATTTCTTTGAACATCAAATGAACTGAAGTGTATTTGGAAGTGTTGGGATGAATGCGCTGTTCAATTCGAATGCTGTCATTGTGCACAAAAAATTGCCAGTGTTGCACCTAACAGCTCTCACATAAGGACATATTAAACTCTTAATAAATCATTGTCTCTTGAATTAATTACATTGTATATATTGTACTGTAATGTATTAATTTGTTGTCTTAATTCATTGCATCAGTAAGACAAAGTAGTGCTTCTGAATCAGTTTTCCAAGTTTTCAAGTATTCTTTTTTATGTATATTATGTTTGACCATACACAATACTCTGGTTGGTAATCAACAGTAGCCATTGAAAAGTGAATGTGAGCATAGGCGTGCACAGAGTTACCTAGGGGGGGGGGGGGGGGGTTTCATCGCAGCACCTCCCCCCGAACCTTGTTGAACTATTTGGCCTATGGCCTTTCTAAAGTAAAGATGGGAAGTAAACAGCCATTGGACTGCTGTCTACGTCAGGGACTTTTGGCTGTCTACCATTTTAACACAGTCAACTAAAGAGGCAGACTTTACGCCCGCTCCCTTCCCCTCGTGCCCACGGCCATGAATGTCATGCGATGTCATGCGCGACCTGTACATTCCTTGAAAAAATTTGCATTCACGTACAAAATTATTATGTCTATACTGACGACCTTGGAGGCATAAAACATCGTTTTGACTGCCTATTTTTGGCACCTGAAAACCCGCTGTCTACTGATTACTAACAGCACTCAACACTGAATGATAGGGATTACTTACTCTTGAAAATAGACTTCATCCGTTGCACGCAGACGGGGGAGCAGTGTGTGTGCCTGCCCTTCGGTATCTCAGTACCTCCAAAGCGGATGGACTCAATATCTTTGCAGCGCATTTCGGGAGTGGCGACGCCAAAGCAACAGCAGACACATTATCACAGTAACGTTGCGAGGAGATCGTCATTGTCTGCCATTGTCCGCACGATTGCATCAAAAAGTCAGAAAGCTCAAGACAGATGGCAAAAAAGCGTGCATAATCTCGCAAGCACTCTGAGACCGCTCGAGACTGTTGTCACAAAACTCCCGCAGATGTGGCCAGCGTGCCGCTGTTCACCGCGCAGCGTCGAGACGCACGTCATGCCGCGGCGGGAAGTTTCCCGCCAGTGTGTTCGTAGCCTTACTCGCCATGCGCCGCCGCCACCCACTCAAAACGAGACCCACGCCACCACCGGTCGAAACCACCTCGGTGCACATTTCTAGCATTAGGACAGGCGTTGCTGCCACCTGGTGAATCGAGCGTTTCGAGGGGAAAGCAGCATCGAATTGCACTTGAATCACTTTCTATAACACTCTCTTTCGCAACGCGACTATGTCCCCATGGGCAGAGGCAGTTCTCGCAATTGCACACAGCTCATGGTCAAAACCAACACCCGCCATGAAGAAAAAAAAAACACCACAGCATTACGGAGCTTGCACGATGACCAGTGATAAAGCTGGAATGTTCAAGAGCACATGTATAAATGCTGATGTGCTTCGCCGCTTGTCAGTTGACCTATACTCTGCTTGTTACTATCAGTGCCAGTGTGTTATCGCTGTAATCTGACCTTACATTTACCAGCCACAAGTTTGGCCCAATAAACAGTTTCACCTTGTACCTGCACTCTGCTATCTTTGTTGACGTCACAACTCCGTAAGAATACACCTATCTTCTGTTGTCTCCCCGTAACAGTATCTTTAGAAGATGGGTGGCAACCGTATTTGTTGCAATAAAACAATAAATACCTGTAGCCTGTTTTAGAACCTTGTTCGAATACTCACACATGTAGGCATTCAGGCACTGCCTTTTTAGATGGATATATAAACACCCGCTAGAAAGGGGGATATTGTACAGAACCTTCATGACATTCAACAAACTTCTGCCTATGCATCTTAGTACTTTCTCTTTTGCTATCCATCTCTTGACTGACTCTCTGGCAGAGGCTACAGAGCTTACTTAGGCCGAAAGGCATCACTTTAATGCCTGCCCTGCCGACAACCTTCTTGAGATGGTGTACCACCTTGTGCACATAAGGGACGAGTTTGTTTCGGATCGTACAGCAGCTGAGTGCTTGTTTTTAAAGCCTGCTACTAGGCTTTCAGCAATGCTAGTCAAAAGCATTGCTGGAAAACCTGCAAGCATTGAGCGAGCTACTAGTGAAAGAAGACCTTCTTCAACTTGATGGTCACAAGACCTGTCTAGCACCGTTTTGATGCACTCTTTTGCAACACTGCATTTTACAAATTTTACAATCTTCGAGTGGGCAGAAGAAGAAGGTTCTTTTGAAGCTCAGCGCAAAAAGGAAACATCTGAGAATTATGAAGGAATGAATGCATTTGATTGTTAGTAAGCACCCTAATAATGCCATGTCCTTTCTTGTCCTGCCTTCTTAGCGCTGCTTCTCACTCAGTATCGACACCTTGTGATGCTCAGTACAACAATTATTGGTGCGTTGCTTTGCTTCTGTTCAGTGACCGCAGCAACAAAATGCTTGAAAGGCCATGCATCTGGACCAACGTGGCTGCGAATTCACACCAGCAGAGAAGATTTCTGCGACAATTTTGTGCTTGCTTCCCTGGTTTACCTTAGCCCATACAGGTGGCCCTAACTATCCGGTGTAATGTAAATGGTATGCTAAAGGAAAGAAGTGTGCTGATGAACAAATCTTCTTCAAGGTTGCCTTCACATCTTAGCCTAATGATGCCGAGCCCTTTTCAATATAAAGAACGCTTGGCTGCTTTGGCTTTGGCAACACGTTGAGAAAAAAACTATTGTAGGTTCGCAAGCGATGCTCTCTTGACTTGCCCAGCACAGAAGAGCTGTGGATCACCGCTTCTTGCATGTCACTACAATATGGTTTGACATCATTAAATTTTTTGATAAGCTTCCTACACAGTGACATCGATATCAGTATTGCTAGCGACGAGTCTCGATCGCGAAACCTAGCATTTAGTTACACTTTGGAAGGAAATTAAAATATATCCTAAACGTTCTCAGTCTCCAACACTATGTGCTGATCGAGTGTCATTGCATACAGAGTAAGCCTACAGAAGCCTTTTCATAACCTCGAAATTCGGTGTCACCAATGTAGGTTTCTAGAACCAGCCCTGCTTCTCCACCAGCCCTAGTTTTAGTAAAAGAAAACAGCCTGCATTGTGTTTAAAAATGACCGAATATTTGTTGGTGCAAATATTCGATCGAATTCTACCCTATTCGTTATTTTCTTTGATCCGAATTCAGGTATTCCATATTTCCGAATTACTCAGCGCTTTCGAATAGATCGCAAAAGTCACGTAACTTCACGTCGAAAAGAAGACACCACTGCATTGTATATGCAATCGTACACGTAGGGTTTGTAAATCCAGTGCGCACAAAAAATGAGCATGCAGCGAGCGCACACCACACAATACGTAGACACGTAGTCCGATAAGAGCAACGAAACTTTACTTTTCTTCCGTATTATTGGCACAACCTCTGAAAACGCGATATGATGCTAATGACGCCAAAATCATAAATTCGTGTGTTCCCAGTAGATACAATGAGTAAAAACCACCAGAACGTAGAGCCGAGAGCTTCGCATGCAAATGCCATGCTGCGTTAGTGGGCAAGGTTCTGTTTGGCGTTGCATAAGTCGGTTGCCAGACTCAGGGGTATTTGCCTAGGCAGTTCCAGCTTTCCCGTATGATTCCCGAGTCATTCATTGTGTCTGTGCAGTCTGTTGACATGGTAGTTTTACTTAGCAGCACGTATGTGTTGCAGAAGTGTGAGCCCCCTGTTTTCGCTATACGTTCCACTCTAATATTAACAGATCAGACTCGTGTCTCGGAAGCAGGAAATTTGAGAATTCGGACTCGTAGTAGGGAACCCACATGCAATGACGGATTTACTGGGGGAACTGAACGGCGTCGCTCCGCACACAGCGTGGGCAGCATGCATCGTTGCCGCCAAAGTATGAATACCTCTATAACAGTGCGTACTTGTCCATAGCTGTGCAGAGACCCAGGTGACTCGTGCTTACCACAGACACTGGCAAAATACTGACAACCCCGAAATGGCACATAGGTTGCTAGCGGCCAAGTGCCACAGAAACAGCCCGAACACTAGAAAAATACTGAAAACCCTGAAATGGCATGTAGGTAACTGGCACTGTAGTGACACGGACACTCCCCGTACACTTGAAAAACAGCAAGAGCCAATGGCAAAACATTACAAGGAAGCTTAAGCTGTATGAAAAAACATAGCTGCCAGATTCAGCGACAGTCCGGCAACACTGTCCCCCAAAGTCTGGCAACGACTTATGCAACGCCAAACAGAACCTTGTGACGTTAGTGATTCTCAATAAAGCGACCTACGTGAAAAGTGACACCAGGTACTTTTGACAGTGCATGCGATACAGCTAAGCATAGCACTGAGCACGCAGAAGAAGCAGCATACGTGAATAAAATGTGCCGCCGCCGGTGTTTGCAGAATCGCTTTCATGGCATAAAATAATAATAATAAAATAAAATAAAAGACTGCAAGAGTTTCGCGATTCTCTAAGGGCGCATCCGCTCACTAACTGCGCAGTGGAAAGGGTGAAGTGTTTATCTGCTCCTTCGCTTGGAGGCGGTGCGGGTGTTTGCGATCTAAATCCTCTTTATTGCGATTGGGCATACAATCGGGTGTTCTTGCCATAGATTCGCCCTGGTCCACAGACATCATCATCATCATCATGTGACGAATTCACGAGTATGATGTCAGGGCCCTTCTTTGGCTGCCATACACCCGCAAATTCATCTGTGTTCCTCGAGCTTCAACAGCGTTTACACGTGTTGACTTGTCCTTGGTAACCGCTGCCTCTACAGTTGAAGATGGCGTCGAATGCGCCCGTGTTTAGTAAGTGCGCGTGCACGAATCGGATATAGAAATTTTTCCTTAAAGTGCCTTTTCCTTAAAGAAAAGTGAACCCTAGGGGCTGTCATCTCACCCGACTGTGACCAGTTTGTTTAAGCCGACACTTCAGCCGTCATCGGCGAAACCACAAGAGAAGACGGAAGAAAACCGCATCATTCATTGCCCAAGGCCTGCAGCCGTACAGCGTAGTTGAGGAACAAAGCTTCATTGAGATGATGCACTGTGCGATTCCGGAATACGTCGTTCTTTCGTGGAAGACCTCTTCATGAACAGTCATTCCAAATGTGTATGCAGCCAAAAGAGATGAACTGAAGAAGCACGTTAGGGCTGTATTCGAGGACGGTGGTGCTGAGTGCTTCACATTAACGGATGGGTGGACATCGAGGGCTGGCGACAGCTACGTGTGTTACAGCCCACATGATGGATTCTGACTTTATGCAGCCCGCATACGCCCTCGCCTGCGAACCAATGCCGCAGGAGCATACTGCAGAAAACATAGTTCAGTTGCTCCGATACGTGATCGAAGAGTGGGATCTGCCCGGCAACATTCCGACTTTTGTCATTACCGACAATGGCAGGAACTTCGTTTCAGCCGTTGCCAAACCCAACTGGTCAGGACTTCTCCGCTTTGCTCATATCCTGCAGCTGTGCATAAATGACGTTAGTAAAGAACTGGCAAGTTTTTCCCAACTTTGTGCGAAGTGCTGATCGATTGCAGGTTGCTACAAAAGAAGCGCGCGTGCACGGCTTATGAACATTCAAAGGGATATGCACATGGCCCAGCATGAAGTAATTCAAGACGTTCCCACACGCTGGAACAGTGAGTACGCAATGATGGAGAGACTCGTGGAACTTCGTGCCCCGATTTCAGTTGAACTTTGCGATTCTGATGTGGACAACTTAAGCTTCAGAGAATGAAAATTAATGGCTGCGGCCGTAAAAATGTTGCTGCCTCTGGATCAAGCCACGACAGAACTGTGTGCGGACCACTATCCGACACTTTCCCAAGTGATACCCCTCATGTATTGCAAACAAGAGGTGCTACATAAGCATGTGTCTGAAGGCGAGGAAACAGCATCGTTTGCGAGGAGCCTTCTATGCAGTCTTGCCACTAGTTTTCCCGACTTGAAAATGGCAAATGTTCGGGCAAATGCGATGCTAGTTGACCCTCGCTACAAAGACATTTGCTACACTGAAGACAGTAATAAAAAGTGGTTAAAAGCCACACTTGCAGCTGCAGCAAATGAGCTAATGCCAGCCCAAAATGACTGTGCCTGGGAACCTGTTGGCCCAGCCATGGAGAAGCCTCCACCTAACACTCTTTGGAGTGTATTTTCTTGATTAACCTCCAATGTACTACAAGACAACATGCACGAAAGTGTCCCTTTTCAAGTGACAGAATACTTCCCCTGTGCTTCGCCAGTCAGAAAAGTGGTGGAACTAACACCCATGGTAGCAGACTGTACCCAGCACTGGCCAAGGTGGCACAAAAGTACCTCTTGATTCCTGCCACACAGGCAAGGAGCGAGAGGCTGTTTTAAACAGCAGAGAACATTGTCAGCAGCCGGCGGGAACTGCTGCTCCCAGACCATGTGGAACAGCTGGTGTTTTTGCATGAAAACTTGTGGGAAAAGAAATGTGAGATTTGTGAATAAGATTCAACTGTTAATTTTCAATTTTACAAGATGCTGTGCCTACACGAGTTCTAATTGTTTAAAAAATTATGTAAATTAGTTGGGCCAGGATAAAAATGCCCATTTTTCTTTATAATATACAAAGTAGACTATTGGAACTATTCGATTTGAAATTATTTAACCAAATTATTATTCGCTTCAAACATCAAATCCACTATCTGCCCATCCCTATTCGTGTTCAAAGTTGCACTGTGTCTTGCCAGCAATTTTACCACGTCACACATGTCATGGATAGTCCCCGATTTTATCATTAAAAAAAAGTTATTTTATATCTACTGCAATCTGTAATAAAACAAAGTGAAAAGTATTGTACCGGTACTTTGTTTGCATGGTACAAATGTGAGCACCAACAGTGATCCAAAAACAATTAATTGAAAGCAACAATTGGACAATTTATTGCACCACCTAAGCTACACACTTCACACCCACATGATTCCACAGCATACAAGCATTTACACAACATTAAATGACCCTAGCAATGACCCTAGCAAAATTTTCTTTACACTGAAAATTACAACCCAAGTCAAAAAATATGCTATGCGTGGTAACTTCCTCTTGAGCAGCGGAGGGGCCAAAAGAAATGTGAAAGCAACTGCTCAACCCAGTCGACTACACAAAAGGCCCGACTTGTGCATTTCAACACAGGTTGACTGACCACCATGTTGCATAATTCACTGGTGAATAAGCCCTTCGTGCATGACATTTAGGGCAAGGCACAAGACACTGATGCCGTACCTAGACAGATTTTGGTGACCCTAAATAGTGCATCTAGTAGTAGTATGGAAAGTTGGGCGAGTCGTCTTCTCACCTTCCATTTTTGCGTCCACTGTGGGCGCACCGAAATGTTTCCAAGAAAGCATGTAGTGACAGGGCATAAGTGCTTAAAGGGGGGATCAAACCTTGGGGCTATAAACATCCAAAACCTTTAGGGGGCACCCTCCTAGCTCTGGCACTCACCCGCACTACATCCGAGACACAGTCTATACCTACGTGGCCATCACGTGTGACACTCGCAGCTGAGCAGAGGAAGACAGAGCACCGTGCTTACAACCAAGCATGGCCTCCTCAGCATTCATCAGTACGCCATTAAAACATGGCGTCTGCACACAAATGCATGGACACAGAGAAGAGAGACAATGTGCAGCTTGCATCAAGTACAAATGCTCAAAAACTGCGCTCACGAGCGACAATTTCTTCTGTGTCTCTTTGCCATATAAGTGAATTAAGTGCCAAGAAGTGTGTGGGCAGATGCATGAACACAAAGCACATGCCTACAAAAAATTTTTTTGCAACTTCATTCCATCATTATGTGCTGAAGTCTCTAACAAACATTTCTAACGAAGTCTCCAACAAAGGGCAGCTGAATTTAAAAAGAATGTGAGAACAACTTTAAATGACAGGGGTTTGAAAGCTTTCAGTCCCAGACAAATGCCAACAGCTTTCCAGGTGTGCCAGATGACCCTCTCCATTGACTGGTGGGAGGCATCGAACATGTTCACCGGTGGCTTTTGTGATCTGATGAGCACCTCAAAAACAGAGAAACAATGTCTCTCTGCATCACAGTGCTGCTCTTTCAGTCACTGAAGATCATAAAACAGTGCGCTTGCACAACTGAACAGCCATACACAGAAAAGCTCATGTTAGTTTTGCTGCAGAGTAATATTTAGTCCAGCTACACTGCTGTACAACAGCGTCGCATCCAAATTGAGAAGGCACCACGAGCTGTCACGAGACACAGCACATTCCTCTCCTCCATTATACATGCCTGCCTGTGTAATAAAGTTACAAATTTATAAAAGCTTCCTTGGCTATCATTGAGAGCTCGCTGTGACGTTACTGGGGCCTTGAAAAACACATAAAAAGATGTGCAAGCTTGCTTTTTTTAACCCTAGTCTAGGAATCTTCCAAATCCTGAAATGGGCAAGCATGCTTTGTTCTATGCCGGATCCACCACTCACAGCTGGCTGAACCTGTTGGCCACCCAAGTTTATTGCCACTACAAAAAACGCTAAGGCATTGCAGTGCATAATGCATCACTACAAAACACTGAACCAACATAAAAGGCACAGAGGCGTTTCGAAGGACACTATGCAGAATAACGATTTGTAATTAGTGAACTACCTTTCGACAAGATCAAATGACCGTTGTTACCATGAGAGGACACCTGGTACCGCAGCTGCTGCTTAAATGGAACAGCTGCCTCCAGCACAATTGGTTTTATACTTGGATTCTACACCTTTATTTATCTCTTAGTGAACAGAACTCCTCTTTTAAACAGAACAATTTTTCCAGGTTCCTATAGGCTCTCTTTTATGAGCCTACTGTACACTGTCCTCTCAGAGAACCATAGACCACGTTTCAGAAAATTTTGTTCAGCCAATGTCACAGAAATATAAAAAAACACTTCGAAATCCCTGACACCACGGGCAGAGACTTTTGCATGAAGTCTGTAAATTATACTTTGACCTCAATTTTCTCCTCCATTAATAAACCTATAACACAGCAATTATTGTCACTTGAGCTTTCAAAGTACAATTTGTCAATGTAAACCATTTCTCCACTTCATTTTAGTGTCCCTGTAAGCACTAATGAGCCCAAAATATCTATACAAATTAGGCATGCACCGCATTGCAAGTCAAGTCTAACAATACAAACAAGAAGACATCACAAAACACTACTGTAAGAGCGAAATTTTGCTGATTTAAAAGCAATGATACTGCATCGGCACCTTTCATCCAAATGCACTTTTATTACTGTCCATGCTTACAAGAAGCGGGCATAATGAATAAAATAACACCGCTTGAACTTTAAATCCTCATTTCAGTAATAATTTTGAAATAACACACTTGCGCGATACCTGGCCCTCTTGGATAAGAAGAAAAAGAAAGCTGTGGCCGACTGAGTGCAATAAATCTTTTCAACGAAAAAACTGTGACAAGGCCCTATATAATTAGCACACAATTCTCAGAAAACCAGATGAAACAAATAAACCTCATTCAGCAAGACATCTAGTTGAGTAAGTTTTCAGGCATTGAGAACAGTCCACTGCTCTTTTTTTCCCCTGCAGCAAGCAAGTAGCATGAACAGAAGCACTACAAGTCAGTGCAGAACTTGAGGCAGCCCATGAGAGAACAGCAGTGGTGACTGGCAGAGGAGATGGCTCAGATGCGGAAGCTCTCACATTTGCCATCGATGTGCCGCAGGCGCAGGTAAACGTCGGTGCCAATGCCCTGGAGAGTCTCAAACGTAAGGGTCCCACCAAGGTACTCAGCATACGCTCGAGATGTGGGAAGGCCAAAGCCAAACCTAGATAATACGATGACAGTGAGTAACGCTCATTCAAAGAAGACGCAACATCATCTCAAGACACTGAAAGAGTGCGTATATATTTGTATGACAGGCCCACATCAGTGTTGCCAGCCAATTTTAGAAAAATACCCGACATCACTGGCAAAATCACAGTACTTTAACCTATACAGCTTCACTTATTACCCTACATTTTACTCTATGCCTAAAGAAAGCACATCGTGCCAATATTAAAGAGTCACCAGGAGAAAAATTTAGGCTTAGTGTTTTTCAGCTGCAATGTGTTGCAGGGTTAACACGGCCCATCGTTTGCTGCAGGGTGTTACAAACAATTATTTCTAGGCTCCTCATTACCGACCAGCCTCAGTTTTCGTTTGAGAGAGCTCTAAAAAGGACGAGCTGTCAGGTGAAGCTATCACCACCTAGTGTGTGCAACGCTTGACTACAGCAACACACAGAACTGAGACACATTTTGGCACAGTACGCATAAAAAAGTCCGTTCGCAGAAAAAAGGAGACACCGCTAGGGGGCCACGGAATGCAGATGTGTTTCGCGTCGGCTCCGTAACTTTCCTATGTTTTTGGTCGTTTGTCTGACTCCTCGTGGAAACCATTCTCGCCATCGATCAGCGGAAGTTTCAAGGACTCCTCTATCACCAAGTTTGCCAGGTGGGCCCACTTTTTGGCCGCTTATCGGAGCTTTTTCCTCCCCTACCCTGGCACGAACGCCAAGTCCAGCGTCTCTACGTACTGTGCCATAGCCCGGCCGCTGCGGCGGTAGGACTAGCCAGCCTGAAGTGTCGCCGGACCTCCTCGGAGCTCCAGATTTCCGACGAAAACGCACCAGGCCTTTCCAAGAGATAAATGGATGTTGTCGTGGTAGATGGAGAAGAGATTCAGCCGGAAGATTTCGGCAAGGGAGCAGGATGGTGCAGCGTCCGGAAAACAAAACAGGCCGATGGCGCGTCCAAGTCGGCACAAAAGCAGCAGCCGAAAATGCAGCAAGCGACGGCTGCCGCATCGACTACAGAAATAGCCCCAGCTGCGGCCACGGCTGCATATTACAAGAAAAGGTGTGCCCGTCAATTGCGGCACCTCGCTAAGGCGAGTCAAATGCCAGAACTACCACCCGATGATTTCAAGATCATCGTACGCCCTAGAGATGGCTTCAACGGGGCCGAATATGGAATGGGTCGCCCTTCTTGCTGCCTACGTAACATGGTGGGTATTGGCAGAGAAGCAGTTAGAGAAGATAGCATCTGCCTCAATGTGATGCAAAACGTCGTTGTACTCAGCACACCGTCAGCAGATAGAGCCACACGCTACGAAGCCATCAGCAAGCTTTGCATCGGTGGCAAAGAGTTCACTGCTAATGCTTATCAAGCCGCCCCAGAAAACACTTCAAAAGGCCTGATTAGGAACATTTCCAAGGATGAGAGCCCGGTGGACATTGTTAATAACTTAGTGACGCAGCACAACCCCGGAGTGCTGCACATTAAGCGCATGGGCACCACGGACAACATAATCATATTGTTCGACGGCTTCCACGTACCCAGACACGTTTACTATGGACCTATGCTTGTCAGATGCTCCCTGTACAGAAGCACATCGACGTGTGCTACGAGTGTGGCAGGCTGAAACATCGCTCTGACGTGTGCCCCAACCCGCAGGACAAGATATGCCAGGGCTGTGGCAGCAACAACCCGCCGTCTGACCATCGATGTGAGCCACGGTGTCAACTGTGCGGCAAAGGCCACCTCACAGAAGAGCGCAGCTGCAAAGCGAGATACAAGACTCCGTACATTGTCAAGCGTCGCCAACTAGAGCGAAGACGACGAGACGAAGAGGAAGCGGCCGAGGTGTACGGCAGCACATACAACTGCAGCACATACCACTACGATCATTATCCATCGTTTGACAATAATTCATGCAACGCCAGCCCAACAACACGTTCGACAAGCCGAGACGTGACAGCCGGTCCCGTTCTCGCAGCCGCACACTGACGCCGAGAAGCACGTTGAAGACACGTGGTGGTGCCGATCCAGGCACCGCAGCCTTTAACCAAGGCACACGAAGTCTGCAGCACCGGATGCGGCGGCAGCCGCAACAAGGGCACATGAACACTGGGCAACAGGTGAGATGGGCGGGTGTCGCCTCTTTTCCCGCCAGTGGCGTCGCTTCCGCGGATCGTTCTCTTGGTCCCGCCGTCGGTGGCGGTGGTGGGAGCGAGCTTAAGCAAGCAATAGAGCCAGCGCTAGAACAACCCCTAGGACCGTTACAATCGATAATTTCTGAGCTTAAACGCAAAAACGCTATCCTCAAAGCGGAAAATTCCATGTTAAAAGGCGAGGCTCCACAATCGCAACCTTCGCAGCAACAGGTGACGCCGCTGCCACTTTCGTCGCTTAGGTCCTTAACTTCCACGCGACCCGAGATGGCGGAGATGGACACGAACGATAAGAGCAGTTCGGGGGAAGAGGCAGACGACCGAGACGACCACCCGTGTACCGCGAAAAGAATTGCACTAGATCCTGCGAGACCCGAACCCCCCCGGCAAAGTGAACGATATGAGCAACTACAAAAACGCATCGACATTATAGAAAACAGCCTTGATGAGCGTTTTGCAAACCATGTGGCACAGATGAATGACATGTTAAACAGTGCGATAACTAAACTGTCTGAGCAAATGGCTCAAATGCTCACCGCGCATGTGGCATACATAGAAATCATAGAAGCCCGACTGCCGCTAGCTGGGGGCAGACCGATTAGAACGATAAACAAGCCGTACGCTAGACAGCAACCGCATCAACAACAGCAAAACACGCTGACAGACGCAGAGACACCAATTTAGCCGAACCCTAGTCGCCTTGATGGCGATGGGTTAAATTAAATGTGACTGTCACCATGGCTGGACACGCACATAATCGCACTAACACTAGCCAACAACAGTATAAGATCTGGCAGTGGAACTGCTGGGGTTATAGGAGGAACCCAGGCAATCTAGAGCAATATATTCGCGGCCGCGCAACCAAACCTGATGTTATCATTTTACAGGAGACAAATTATCCGGCAAAACTTGCTGGGTACAAAGCCATAAACGCGGCAGCGACTGACAGCAGACAGAGAAAACAACGGGTGACATCCCGCTTGGCACATGGCGAGTCCCCGGGGGTGGCCGCGCGACGCCGCCGGCAGGGCGTTCCGCTCACGTCGTCGGTGCACCCGCCGTCACCACAGTCGCGCTCGCCGCCTCCGGCACCGGTCGTCGCCGTGCTTGTTAGACGTAACGTCACAGTGGCGCAGCATGAACTTGAGTGTGCAAATATACCACACGTTTTCGTAGAATTGATTCCTAGGCGGGGGCGAGGACTGTTTGTCCTTAACGTATACAGTAAACCCACGTTGCAGCACTGGTTTGGGGAACTGCTCCGGATGGCTAGCACGGCCGCCAACGGGGAACCTCCGCTAGTCGCAGGTGATTTTAATGCGCCGCATAGGGCCTGGGGATACATGCGTGAAACGCCTAAAGGCAAACACCTTTGGGAAGACTCGCAAGACCTACGCCTTGAACTTGTCGCGAACCCCGCCAATCCAACTCGCAGGGGCAATAGCGTGAGTGCAGACACGCTGCTAGACCTTGCGTTCGTATCGAATGTAACCGCAGCATCTTGGCAAAACATCCAAGAGGACTTAGGGAGTGACCACTCGCTTATAGAGATTATAATTGACACGGGCCCGAGTGATCGTGGAGCATGCTCAACAGGCAACGGCCGTAAACTTAAACTAGTAAAGTGGGACACATTCTGGAAGAAACGAGAAGAAGGAGGGCGCAGCGACGAGCCGATCACGAATATAAACGAATGGACTGCGACGCTCAATAGGGACGTAGATGCGGCAACGTATGACATTCCGCCCGGCGAAGCTTGAAGTAATCGACAGCCGGCTGCAACATATGTGGGAAGAAAAGCAAGCCCTACTTAAAAGGTGGAAACGCCATAGACACAACCGGGCATTGCGAAAACGCATGGCACAGTTAGACAGACAGATCGAGGAACACGCGTTCAAAGTATGTATGGCACAGTGGGAAGACGTGTAATGGCTTGGAGAAGCAGATGCGTGGGGCGGGTGCTTGGCGTCTCTTTCGGCATCTGTTGGATCCGGAGGAGAATCGGGTCCCCCAAGGCCATAAAACTCGCAGACTTGTTAAAGATTATGAAGGTGCGAATATCCTCGCCGCAATACGAGACCGTTACTTTAAGACGGAAAACAGCGCCCAACACCCTGATTACGATGGAGTTGCTAATGATAAATTAGACGCGGACTTTAGCGAGGCAGAAATTCGGGCAGTCCTTTTCAAACTTAACTTCCGGTCGGCTCCAGGACCAGACAGGGTTACCAACAAGGCTCTCCGAAACTTGGATGATGAGTCAATCTCCCAATTGATAACTTACATCAACGAGTGCTGGAGAGACGGCTCCCTTCCCGAAGCGTGGAAAAAGAGCTCGAGTTGTCATGATACCTAAACCAGGCAAGCGAATGGCGCTCGATAATCTGAGGCCAATTTACCTTACGTCCTGTGTAGGAAAAGTCATGGAGCACGCAGTTCTCATTAGGGTAACCGACTTTCTCGGAGACCGTGACGCATTCCCGCACACCATGCTGGGATTCCGCCGCAATCTCTCCGCACAGGATGCCCTATTTCAGCTAAAGCACCACATTGTTGACGACACTATGAGCTCCACCAAGGCGATTCTTGGCCTGGATAATAAAAAGGCATTTGATACCGTCAAACATCAATCGATACTGAAACAAGTTGAGGCATTAGGTCTAGCTCGAAAAATGTACAATTACATACGTGATTTTCTTGCAAGCAGGCGCGCAAGTGTCGTGATGGTCGACCAAGAGTCACAAGATCTTGAGATGGACTCGACGGGCAAGCCACAAGGCTCCGTAATATCACCATTACTTTTTAATTTAGTGCTATTGGGGCTACCAGAGAAATTAATGGAAATACCCGGACTGTATCACAGTATATACGGCACTTTGATAGGCACGCAGCAACAAGATTCAGAATGGTCATGGGGTGATCGTCTTAACGCGTTCCGTGACATCACCCAACACTACAGGCTCGAAAGGCGTAGGTTCCCGCCACCGCACGAGAAATTAAACAGGCGAGATGCCGTAAGCTTTCGCTTACTCCAAACCCATTCCTACCCTAGCCCGGTCGTTCTACACCACCTCTACCTGAATATATACCCCACCGATATATGTAAAGCATGCGGGCACAGAGCAACACTAAGCCACATGCTCTGGGAATGTGCCGGCGACGACAGTCGGGAAAACACCACCAATCGCGATGTGCCTATAGCGGCCGTCAATACCAAATCACAGGAAGCCTCGAGCTCACTCATTCTTGCCGCCACTCCGGCTGCGGGGGCCGTGGCGGACCTTCTTCATCGGCGACGCCGCCGCTGGGAGGCGGCCCTCCAAAGCCCAGAGCTGAACGACCAACTCTGGGCCGTCCAGCAGACTGAGGATGCCGCCCGCGTCCAGGGACTACGAGCCGCCACCTAAAGCCACCGAGACCAAATTGCCGGCCCATTGTGTCCAATAAAGTCTTTTCTCTCTCTCGAAGAAGAAGAAAAAACAGGACAGCAGCGTTGCCAAACACAAGACTTTCAGCACATGAGCTGCAGCCACGAACACGTGAGCTGTTGCTGAGTAATAGTCTGCTGGTGCAAACGTGGCAAAAGAAAAATGGTGACTATGATGAGATCATAACTTGTTGTATTGACTGCAGCGTGGAGATGTAAGGAAGTAGGGAAGTCATCTTGGCTTACTCTTGCGGGGGCAGTGCCTGAGTGCACAGGCAAATACCAAATGCATTGGGCGAGTGAGTGACACGCCAGCCGAGTCACTCGGCGGACAAGTAACGCCTGGTTTATTGGCAGCTCCTATTATGGGAAGCAGTACATTCTGCGTTTCTATCATCTGGCAATACTGTACTGCACTATACCAATATAGCACCATTATCCAGGGGTACTGCCATACACTACATCTTTCCTACGGTAAACTAGGACACGCACCCAAGCTTTTAGTATGAAGGTGCTGGGACACGTGTATGTGCAGAAGAAGCAGACATGACTGCGCAGGGTGGATCCCAAACATCAACTGGTTTCGTTAGGTTTCTCTGAAGGTTCCGGAGAGCAGCGGAGTGTGGCGCTTCTTGGTGGCTTGGCTTGGCAGTTGCCACAGCACTTTGCCCTTAGTAAGTTGCCGAACGAAGTTGCAGGTCCAAACGAGTGGGTGCTCTTGATAGCCACCTGCTGTGCGTCAGCCTGGAAGGAACCTAGTGAACTTGGGCTGGCATTGGAGCTAGGAGTCCTGGCGATGATTCCCTTAGCGGAGGCAAAACGGCATCATCACGGTCCATGTATGCTGGCTTGATGTGGTTCAACCACACAACCTCCTCACAGCCGCTTCCCTTGATTGTGAATTGTTTATTGCCATGGCGGAGGACTTGAAACGGCCCATCATATGGTGGCTGAAGAGGTTGCCGGACTGCATCGTGTCATACAAATACATATGGGCACAATGTGAGCTCTTGGAGCACAAATGGGCACGCAACCCTGGGGGCTGTGGAGAGAACACGCGCAGTTCGCTCATGACGTTGCGTAGGTGAAGTGCATAGTCACTGCAAGCTATGGAGACCTCCTCTGAGCGATGCACAAAGAGCTCTTCCAACAACCTGAGTGTCGTACCATAGACTAGCTCAGCGGCTATGCAGCCCATGTCCTCTATCGAGGTGGACATTATACCCAAAAAAACTAGTGGGAGGGCCTCCACCCAGTTGTGTTCCTCGATTGCCGTGAGTGAAGCCTTCCGCTGGCTGTGAAAGCGCTTCACTATGCCGTTGCTCGTGAGGTGGTATGCTGTAGTGTGTATGTGTGAGGTGCCCATGAGCTGACTTATGAAGGTGAGAAAGGCAGATTCGAATTGTCGGCCGTGGTCCGTTGTTATCGTGTTGGGCACCCTGAAACGGGCTACCCAGTGGTACAAGAAAGCCCTCCCAATCGTCTCGGCAGTGACGTCTGCAATAGTGATGGCCTCCGCCCAGAAGGTGAACCTGTCGACACAGGTCAGCATGTAAGCCTTTCTGTGGCAGGGTGGCAGTGGGCCGACGATGTCCAGGTGGACATCATCAAAGCGAGAACCCGGCCTGGAGAGTGTTCCCAGTGCTGTCGAGGTATGACGTTGTATCTTAGATCTCTGGCAAACTGCACATCCACGTGCCCAGTGCCGGGCGTCTCAATTTATGCCCGGCCTGACAAATCTCGCCGTCACCAGTCTATGGGTGGCTTTAATCCCTAGATGAGACAGTATGCGCAAGGACTCTAACACCTGGTGACGGAGGCTCGCAGGTAAAAGCAGGTGAGTTCTACTGACGCTTGTGTCGCAGCAAACACAGTCCTCAGATCCGGGAACTGGGATCCATTCAAGATTCAGGGCAATGGCTGCGGTTAACAGGTGTTTGTTTGTCATATTCACATTAAGTGGCTGCGACAGCAGGGAAATCAACCTATAGTGTGGGCATGACGATGTTCACAGAACTTCGTGAGAGGGCGTCCGTTACCTCGTTGTCGCCGCCTTTGACGTGGTCATTATCAGTCAAGAACTCTCTTATATAGGACATTTGGCACTGTTCGTGTGCTGTGTGCATTCCACTGTTGGAGCTTAGCGAGTGCAATAAGTAAGCGTGTGGTCGGTTAGGATCAAAAACTCCACACCTTTCAGGAAATGGCCAAAATGTCGTATAGAAGCCCACACAGCCAGCAGTTCTCTCCCAAAGGTGCTGTAGTGGCACTCAGTAGGCATTACCTTTCTCGAAAAGAAGAAAATTGGGCACCAGATTCCCCCAACGGGCTGCTGTAATACAGCCCCAACGGCTATATCTTAGACACCCACCATTATGCTTTGCGGGACACCGAACCTGGGGCATTCAAGCAGCGTGGCATTTACCAAGGCGTCCTTGAACTCACAGAAGGCTTCTTTTGCTTCTTGATACCAGGACAGGGTGTCAGAGCCATTCCATTAAGTGGCCAGCAGGTCGTGAAGAGGTTGAAGGATCTGGCCACAGCAGGGAATGAAACAGCGGTAGAAGTTTACTAAACCCAAGAATTTCCGAAGGTGGCGCTCGGCGGTCGGCTGCGGAAAGCTTTGCACGGCTTCAACCTTGTTGGGTTTAGGAAGAACTCCTGAGGCGGAGATGACGTATCCAAGAAAAGAAAGTTATCACACACAAAGCTGGCATTTCGCCATGTGCACAACATGCCATGCTCCACTAAGCGCTGGAAAATGATGCACAGATGATTCACATGTTCGTCCGAAGTGCTGCTAGCGACTAGCAAGTCGTCAAGATAGGCGTGGCAGAAGTTGAGGCCGCTTATAGCACTGTCGATCAACTGCTAGAATGTCTGGCCCGCGTTTCAGTGTCCAAACGGCATTCAGAGGAATTCAGAAAGTTCGAACAAGGTTGAGATGGTGGTCTTCGTGAGGTCCTTCAAGATAACAGGAATCTGATGATATGCCCGCACGTCATTCTTTGAGAAGATAGCACTGTGAAGCCTCATCGTGGCATCGTGTATGCGTGCTACTGGATATCTGTTTGAAGTCGTTACTTGGTTCAGCGCCTTGTAGTCCTTGCATGGTTGCCAGTCTCCCAGTGTTGACTTTGGCACCATGTGAAATGGAGATACCCAGGCATTCGACAAGGGTCTTATGATTCTTAGCTCCATCATGTGTTCAAATTCCAGTTGTGTGACCTTCAACTTCTCTGGAGGGAAACGACGATATTGCGCCTGCACGAGTGAGCCGCTGGTGGTGATGCAGTAGCAAGCCTTGTGCTTCGCCGTGGAGCTGCTGGCGGCTGCCTTGTCAACTCAGGAAAATCCTGCAGAATGCAAGTAAAACGTTCTGCATCGGACAGCCCAAGCAGAGTAGGGCTCAGCGGAGTGTGTTGTGAGTGACTATCTCGCACAGTTGCCTGCGAAACGGGATTGTGAAGACGGCAGTCGCACATGTGGACAAGAAGACCGCAATGCTGAAGAAAGTCCCCACCCAAGATGGCGAACTTCACTGCTGCCACGATGAAAATCGACCGGAACGTTCTGTTCAAGCCTAAATCGAGTAGCAGCGAGCAATGTCCGTAGGTGGCGATGGCTGTGTTGACTGCCTGAAAGGGGGACGGGGACATGGCAATAATTGGACTCAACCAGCAACACGCACACCTCCGCGACAGTGTTTACGAAGAATCGAAGGCCACTGTCGCAGACGGTAAGAAAAAACACTGACGGACAACGTGCTGGGGACGTCTGGGACAATGGTCGTCCTTAGAGCCGGCTGCTCCCGGTTTTTGCATAGTCGCAAGGAGGAATGTATATGCGAGCAGCATTGCCATGCTTTCTGTGATACCAGCAGATTTTCTGTTGCGCTGCTGGGCGCTGGCGCTTCTTGGGAGTGCTGCGAGTCTGCATCACTGCAACGTTATCGGCGAGGCGGGATATCTGCTCCTGGATGTCATACAGTGCGGCTGTAGGCTCTCGGCCGGCAATGTCTGGCTATAGCGCCGCAATGGACGGTGGAGCGACCACCAGTATCGAGTCCACGAGCTTGGCAAGTTGAGACAGGCATTTGTCGGCAGCCGAGGCAAGGACCACGAGCACGTTGATCGGAAGTCACTGTAGAAACAGCTTGCATATAAGCATATGAGCAGTTTTGCATATGAGCATATATGCACTGCTCATATGAGCATATGAGCAGTGCATATGAGCATATGAGCAGAAACAAATGCATATGAGTAGTTTTTAAATGCAGTTAACGTATTAATATTTAATTGAATAGATTAAAATTTATAGCTATGCCATTATTATGAATCAAAAATAAAAGCGGCTCTATTACTGTACCTTTAGGGACACCAGACTTGACAAGTGTTGGACTGGATATGTTATCCTTTAATTTAACCAACTGGGAACGATCCTTTAAAAGTTCCTCAGGCCATCGTGTTGTTTTGCTGTTGAGTTCAAGATTACCTATCTTTATAATTAGTCGTTTGTGAGGTACGCAGTCAAAGGTCTTAGAAAAATCAATGAATATTCCGTCAACAAAATAGGACAAGTGCAGTTAGGTGTGAATGTCTGTTAAGAATTCGTAGAGCTGCGTTTGACATGAGAGTTTGGGTCGGAAGCCATGCTGATTATTTATGAGTAAATTATTTCAACTGAGATACGCCATTATGTTAGTGTAGATTATGTCTTCAGTAATTTGCAACTAATGGAGGTTAGTGATATAGGGTGATAGTTATTTTCAATGTATTCACTAGCAGACGTGCGGCCTAGTGGTAGAACATTTGCTTGCCACGCAAACAGCCCGGATTCAATCCCCACTCGGACCCAAATGACCGGGGATGGTTCCCAACTCTGATCTGGTATTTTTTATTTATTTTATTTGCATTGTTCTCAATTTTTTCAGCCACGCAGAAGGAGAGAGGTGAGTCTTGAAATTGTGAAAACTCGCACAAAAAAAAGTGAATTTTGGAAAAAGTGCAGTATCACAAAGTTCACACATTTAATCATCTCCTGGCAAAATTTGTAAGCTGTATTCGATCGAGAAATGTTTAAAAAACGGCATTTTACATGTCTAAGTGGAGATAGAATGACCGAAATCTGGCTAAATAAGTTTGAAGTTCGCGCGCTCGTAACTTCCGAATACGGTGACTGGGCGCCGCCATCTTGGTGTTGTTCTGAAGCTGCTTTCTTTGTGCATCTTTTCCCTATTTTCAAAATGGCGCCGGTTCAGCGAGAGTGATGCTACCACTTCTTATTCAAAGGTCCCTTGCCCACACGTGATTAGTCGAAGCACGCGCTCGCCTCCTATTGGCTTGTTATGTTTGTTCTGCTTTTTTTTTTTTTTTTGCCCAGTTATGCGTGCGAGCGTACACTCGCTCGGCTTGGGCTTTCAGGTGCTCCGCGACTTCTCCAGGTTGGCAACTTCGCTACCATGCTTGAACTACTGCGATTATTGAGCCTCTCAAATGTCCAATGACATTCATCCAAAGAAAACTACACGCCGCGTATTCGACAAGAAACGACGGCGACCATCTGATAAAATTTGGCGAGGCATGTCCCGCAATACCCGCTTGACGAACTGAACATGCAGCTGCATCTAGTGTGAACACCCCGAATGCCAGCACAGAAATCATCATAACGCGGAATTGCCTGCTGATGCATCAAACATACTGCCGCAGTCCACTACATCGAGCCCGTGCACCTCGTTCAGTGATATGCCTCGAGTGCTGCTGCGGAACACGGCGAGGATTGTCGGTTGGTGGTTTGTGTACGAAAACGCAACTTGGCACGTGTAGTGTGTATATTTTGTGGCCAAAGCCTCAAGTTTTATTATGCATGAACACGTTGATAACATTTCCCTATCGGGTGAAGCAAATAGCCAGCGTGCAGAAAGTGTGGCCGACATGAAAAAGCACTTGGCGTCAAGTCGGAAGCGGAATGAAAATTTGAAATTCTCGGCATTGATTCGGTACAGGAGAACTCCAGTGACAGTGGAACAGAATTCTTGATGGTACATTTGAGCGTGTTTAATTACCATCTCAGAATTATGATTAGTGCACACTGCGGGGACAGTGTCTAAAAAGCAAGAAAAAGAGGACTTCAGCGTGAAACTCATGACGGAATGCATAGCGCACGCCATGCGCCATGAGAGATTCGCTTCACTGAAGGTGACTGAAGATTCATTAATAAGGTCATTTATATATGCAACAAAAACCATGCAGCCAGGAATGCCATGAAAAACAAGCTTGTGAATAGGCAAAAGCCAACAGTGGACACTGCCTACAGCTCCGGTCAGCTGTAAAGTGTAGATTCAAGCCCATGTCATTGGGAGAATTCACACAATGTTATTTTTTATCATTTTTTTTATTTTTGTGACTCTGACCTGGTTGCAAATAGTTACAGCACAGACTACATAGGCATGTAATTTTTATGCACAGCTATATTTTTTGCACTATATTCAAGGACTATGAATGGCAATACAGCAAATTTTTTATGGTTTGTGTGACATTGTTGTAACATATATGGCACTATCTTGTTCCTGGAGGGCAAAGCGACATGATGATGCCATTTATACAGTTATGTTGCAATACCACATCAAACATGGGAAACTGAAACTTCAAATGCATTTTTCTCAGTTTCACATTTTTAGACACATAGCCTTACGGGGAATTTGACATGTTTTTATCGACTTACAATAGCAAGCTTGATATCAATGTGTTTGGATTAAATAGATCTGGCCAATGTTGCTATTCATTTTCTTCATATCCTGTTCCCCAAATTGTAATTCATGACGATTGTAAACAATGAGTGGCAGAAATTTTTCACTCATGTGTGTATCCATTTATTTCACACTTGAAGTTTGTTCCAAACAATGAAATTAGCATCATCGGCTTGACCAGCTCTCTGGCAATCTGGATATATATACTTTGTTTTTGTGTTTGACATGGTGAAATTGCCAAATATCCCCGTATAATGAAAATTTATTACCTTCCGTTCAAATGCAGCTATCAAAAATATACTTAGAGATTTAGAATGTACAGAAGAAACTGAATAAGTGTATGAAGTTTAATTCAATTCAGACAAATAATAAAAATTCTTTTTTCAGGACCCACGTCAGACCCATATGATTTTTTTTTCACAACCAATAACGCAGACACCGACGCTGGAATTTCTGAGAAACGAGCTGTTTAAAGCTATTGTGTTAAAATATGTTTCATTGCCCCGAGAAGTGAAATGCATTGACTCTTATAGGATTTTGCCGGTGCTTCAAAAATATTTTATTGAAGTGAGAATTTTGTCCCCTCAAGAGTTAGTTATCGCAGGTTTTGACTGTAATAGCCTTAAACTCACTCTAACACACCTGCTTCTTGCCACCATCACGCATCTGTAGCTTGCTGACGCATATCTGTAAGGGCAATGACCCACACTATGCTGCCAGAGTAGCTCCTTCAAATTTTCGATATGCTTCACCCCATAACATGCACTTTGCGAGCCTGTGAGATGATGTCATTTTGGAGCTGCTGCAATGACCCAGTATTTGTGCCAGACGCACCCGTGCATGGGTCCTCCAGCAGGCCCGTCCGTGGGGCTGTTCATCATGGTGGCCAGCAGACCACCGTCATACTGGCCCTCATAAGAGCCAGCCGTCGAGAAGTGGTACTGCATTATCTGGGCGAGATGGTCGTGGGGAATGCCACCTCCTCGGTCGGATATCCTGCAAGTGGCAGAGAGCCCACTTATCACCGCTGAAAGCGAAGTGACATTGCGCGGTACAAACATGGCTAGGATTTCTTTCTACCATAGCTGCAACAGTTGGTACGAGCTTTTTGAGCGAGTCAAAAACATCTGCCAAAAAAGTGACAGCCCCTTTAGGCAACACCACGTACACAGCCGAAAATCCCCACTGAGAGCGCATTCTTACACTAGCTGAGAAGCTTTCCATACCTCTCACCTAGTGTCAGACCACTATTGGGACGACACATCAATTCATCATCTCACAGTAACCTCACAAGCTTTGACAACTTGTGATGTCGTGATGAAATACGTAGCAGGTTTATGTCAATGGATATGTGCAACACTGAGGTCGTGCGATTTTTGATTACCTTTCGTACACCGTTACACTGTTTCGTACACTCTTGTGTAACAAGAAGTCATCCTGCGTGTTAAAGGTATGGTATGTCTTCTATGGCCCTAATATCTATTTTCTACGACACTTTCAATTTACTTAAATTTATCGACGTACTTGGCCCAGATGTGGATACGTGGAGTGTGTAGAATAAAAAAAATTTACCCAGGAATTCTACGCTGTTCTCGGTGAGTGTGTGCAGTAAAAGACAACTGCTATACAATACAATGTCTACCTTTCCATTTCATGCTTCAGACAAATCGGATTGGCGTGTGTACAAGTGACTGTAATAATTGGTCAGTGGCACCTGGTATGATATTAGTTCATGCTCAAAAGGTCACTAATTATTGCTTTCCACAAAATTTCCGTCGTGTTACTTTCAAGAAACCTTTTGATTCATATATGAGGATGCAAAGTTGTCTACAAACCACACTTTTGCGCTTTTCAGCCATGGTTTACCACATTTTCACCTCTTCAACGAGCGCACAGTGATGGAGCGATATCATGAACATTCAATTCATAACCAATGGTAGCCCTTGCAATGAGCCACAAAGCCAATCTCATGGCTAGTCAGAAAGCCTGGGGAATGGTTGATGCGAATGGCAATGAGAAACGACAATATAATTCATGCTACTGCATCCTATGAGGCTGTAGATATTTTGCAGTTTTTATTACTAGGCATGTCATACATAACAAGAGTGGTGACTTTTTTCGGCAAAATTAGAAGCAATATGGCACCTTCTGGAGTCTTTTTGCCAAACGTTTGATGACTTGGGCATCTAATGCAGAAAGTTATCCGTGCCATGATGCAAGCGTGCAATCTCACGGTAGTAGAGATGTGAAGACAGAGGAAGGCAGACGCCCGAGCAGTTCCGGTGACCCGCCAACAAACTTGGGTGTTCAGGTATGATAATCTAGTTCAAAGGAAGTCCTCGGAAGGAGAGACTTCGCACACACAGCCCATCTGACTACACTCGCCTGCTCGCACCTTGCACACAACTCCACAGCATTCGAAGGTCCAGGGTTCATGCTCGTTTATATGAAAAAAATTTAAGGGTCCTCAAGAACTTTGAAGGCTACATGTGTGAATTTCCAAGGACCACACTGTCTGCTAGAAACCCAATTAACATATTTCAGGGGAGGCTGAAGGCTCGAAATAAATTGAATTTGCCTAAAAAGAGTAACAA
The DNA here is from genome assembly GCF_043290135.1 of Rhipicephalus microplus. Lineage (NCBI taxonomy): Eukaryota > Metazoa > Arthropoda > Arachnida > Ixodida > Ixodidae > Rhipicephalus > Rhipicephalus microplus. The sequence goes on along the minus strand of NC_134702.1, from coordinate 266,958,723 downwards.
TGCTGGAGAAGACATCAAAAACGTAGCTCCAATAACTTTTTTTTCTAGACAACTTTCAATCATAGCTTCCTTCAGCTGCATAAATAATCGCTTTCAGTATTATGCAAAACGGTAACTTTTATTCAGATAGAAAAAAACTGAAGAACAGTTATTATGCCATGCCTTGTTGCTTTTCCAGAGTTTCCCTGTGAATGCTCCTATCTCCAGCTGCTTGGTCTAATTAAGCTGTTTGGCTTGACAATTCACATCAGGTCGCTAGTTGCCTCTGCCTTTTCTGCATATGAGTCTGCTGTAGCTCTTATTTTCTTAACAGAAACTTCTTTTTTTGGAAGCATTTCAACTTCCTTCTCAATGCAACACTTTCTTTTCTGTTTCTCATCCTCCCGCTCCTGGCTTTTCAGTCTCTCCAAAAATGCAGAAGTGGAGCAGTGGTCATGATGCTCAGCTGCTGACCCAAAGGTTGAGAGTTCAATGCCGGTTCCATTTCGATGGAGGTGAAATGGTGGAGGTCCGTGTACTACGTGGGATGTCAGTGCAAGTTAAAGAACACCAGATGGCAAAAATTTCCTGAGGCTTCCACCAGAGCGTCTCTCATAATCACATCTTGGTTTTGAGACTAGAGGCCCAAGATATTATCATCATTAAAAATTCACGGTGTTGTTTCCTCACAGAAGCTACTGATGTTCTGAAGTCTTCTATGATGGGCCCATTACATTTGCCACGAGCCACATTTACAGCATCACAAATAATGCGCATTGAAATGTTGACATTGTTTATTGAAAAAAAAAGGGAAATTCAAGCATTCCGAAAGATTTGTGGCAATTCCAGCAATTTTAAGGCCATGAAAACGAACCCCAATTCAGAAATCTTGAACACCCTGCATGAACCCTGAAGGTCAAAACTTTGTGAGCATGTCAGCGAGCTGGCTTGGGCGGGTCAGGAAGTGCAAAATATAGAAGTAAATATATTTTTTTAGTAAAGCTGGCAGAACATTTAGACGAGCAAATACGGTATATTCTATTTAAAGGCCAACTTAAGGGATTTTTCGAGGTCAATAGATCTCAAGGAAGTTCACTGGGTAGGTTCATTTGCACATTTCCACCATTCATCCCCAATTACAGGCTGAAGAGATACGCAGAGTTTTTACAAATAAACTTTATAGATCGCCCAGACTCTCGCAACTGTCTTCCAACAATTATTGGCAACATTGCGTGTGTTACGTCAAATTTACGAAAGTGATGGAATGAAAGCACCACTACATCGTCTGCCGTTCACAAGGCAATGATCGTGTGTGACGATTGGCCAATGTTTTGTTGGTTCGGCATGCGAATTTCAGTTCATTGTGGGCCTGATTAGCGAAGGGTGGCAGGTGGTGTTGCATTGTTTTTGCACCCGATTTTCCAAAGAATTACCTGAACATTCAAAAATTGATTGATATGTGGGGTTTAACGTCCCAAAACCACTATATGATTATGAGAGACGCCGTAGTGGAGGGCTCCGGAAATTTAGACCACCTGGGGTTCTTTAACGTGCACCCAAATCTGAGCACACGGGCCTACAACATTTCCGCCTCCATCGGAAATGCAGCCGCCGCAGCCGGGATTCGAACCCGCGCCCTGCGGGTCAGCAGCCGAGTACCTTAGCCACTAGACCACCGCGGCGGGGCGAAAATTCAAAAACACTGAAAGGATACAATTACGCTTCATCACGATACAAGTGCCGGCTCACTTAACGAAAGCTAAATTAATATCATACTGGCAAAAGAGAGTAAATGCGTGAAAATCATAGTAGTGTACTAAACGAGCACATTAAACGAGCACATACTAAACGTACTAAACAGTACTAAACGAGCACATGAAAACATTTTTTACTAGGTCTGTTAGAAAAGCGTCCGACCTTATTGTTTTTTGAGAGCACCTGATGGGTTTGAAACAAGCGAGCTTGGTTCAGCTGACCATGAACCTTCGTGCGCATGCAAGAATTTTTTCCCACCTGCCAATAGCGTCAATCGCTGGGCTGCGGCATTTGAATGAGATAATGTGCAGTGCTCTTGTCAGTTTCTCATTGCAAGAAAAATGACCGAGCAACTGGAGCAGCGCTAGTGCAATAAATTTTTCCAGGACCTGGGCGACAGCCAAGTGGAAACCATTCGGAAGATGAGACGGCTTTCAGTAACGAGGCTATGAGCCGCACACAAATTAAGAAGTGGTACAACCAGTTTAAAGACGGCCGCGCATCTATGGAGAGCGAGCCATGCTCCGGTCAGCCATCAACATGCCCAAATGACCAGGTCATTGCTTAAGTGACCGCTGTGGTGATGCGGGACTGTCGTGTGACTATCCGGGAAATAGCGGAAGAGGTGGGCATCACTTTTCCTGTCCATTCCAATATGACCAAAGATTCGGCCATAAAGAGAGATGCGGCGAAATTCGTGCCGGTACTGCTCACGGTGGAGCAAAGCAACTTTGTGTTGAAGTCTCACAGGTCATGCTGCATTTCACAAGCAATGACCCTAACTTAATGAACACCAGTATCACTGGTGACGAGTCTTCGGTGTACGGGTATGAACCGGAAACCAAATCCCAGTCATCACTGTGGAAGCATTCCACGTCAACAAGACTAAAGAAGGCTCGTCAAATGCGCAATGTCAAAGTTATGCTGAGTGCTTTCTTTGACTCTCGCGGAGTGGTACGCCACGAGTACGCACCACAGGGTCAAACAATCCCCAAAGGGAACAACAAGGATGTCCTCCATCGCATACGTGATGCTTGCAGCGCAAGAGACCCAAGTTGCGGTCAAGAGGAAACTGGTGAATCCATCACAACGCTCCTGCACATCAATCACACTTGGTTCAGACTACATTGGCGAAAAGTCAGACTCCAGTTCAACAGGCTCCTTACTCTCCTCATATGACCCCCTGCGACTTCTGGTTGTTTCTGAAACTCAAAAGGACATTGAAAGGAGAGTGGTTTCAGACAAAGGAGGACTTTATGGCTGCAACGACAGCTGAGCTAAACTCCATTCCAAAAAAAGCTTTCTCAGAGGGCTTCCAACAATGACAGCACTGCTGAGAGAACTGTGTGGAGTGCCAAGGGGACTACTTTGAGTGGATTAAGTTTCCAACGCTCCAAGTTTGCCAGTTATTTTTTCTTCTACCAAAAGGCAGATACTTTACTAACAGACTTTCTATAACCTATAGGGGCACACCGTCGCCAGGCCTAGCGTGTCGTGCAAAGGGGGGTGCGTACTTGGCATCAATTAATTTCTTTCAGCCCTGTCAGCGCGATTTTAAACTCCGCTATTTCCAAACATATTGTAGCGATACTCAACATATTTCCAAACATATTGTAGCGATTTATTAGGGCGAACCTGTGCCCACAAGCTAAGGTAACTGTGAGAAATCTGCGAGTACATCGAACACCAAAGAAATCAGAGAACACCTCTTCCTTTTCCTCACCAGAACCCCGAGCGCGTGACGCGTGCTAGTTGGGCCTGGCCAGGTGCTCGTGCTGCCACGGTCTGTGTGCGGCACGGTGAAGGGCGTTCTATTTGAATGCGGCCAATATATTGCGGCATTGTCTTCCTCCTCGTACGCATTGTCCCGATGCGCCAGACACTGAAAGAATGCTTGCATGACGGCCTTCATCTTCAGAACATCTTTCATAATAGGGCTTCATGTGGACGACAGGTGTCACTTCTGTGACACTGCGGCGTCTTGGGCTCGTATGTCCAGCGAATTTAACTTCGTAAGTGACATCGCTTATGTGACGCAGTACCTCGTAAGGGCCGAAGTATCGGTAAAGGAGCTTTTCAGAGATTCCATGGCGGCGCACAGGGGTCCATATCCATACTTTGTTTCCAGGCTGATGATGCGATTCACTACAGTGCTTATTGTACAGGTTAGAATCGATGCATTATTCGCGGCGTATTCTGTATCTTGCCAACTGTCGCGCTTCCTCGGCTTTTTGCAAGAAATCGTCTAAGTCAGGTGGATTGCTGCTGTCTTCATTTAGTGGTAGCATGGCATCCAGTGGTGTGGTTAGTGTCCGACCGAATACAAGGTCAAATGGTGCCACTCTCATTGTTTCTTGGACTGCTGTATTATATGCGAATGTGATGTAAGGCAATATTTCATCCCAGAACTTATGTTCGACATCGACATTTATTGAAAGCATGTCAGAGTTCTGTTGAGGCATTCCGTCAGGCCATTTGTTTGAGTGTGGTAAGCCGTAGTTTTTCTATGATTGGTGCGTGTCATTCGCATCAGACATTGCATTAGGTCTGCAGTAAAGGCTGTTCCACGATCTGTAATAACAACAATGAGCGCACCATGCCTGAGGACTATGTTGTTGACTAAGAACTTCACAACTTCAAGAGCTGTCGCACGGTACAGAAAGTCCGTCTCAGCGTAACGAGTCAGATAGTCTGTGGCGACAACTATTCATTTCTTTCCTGTAGACAAGGACGGGAATGGTCCTAAACAGGTCCACCCGGACTTGTTGGAACGGGGCATCCCGCGAGTCTATTGGCTGCGGTAGGCCTGCTGGTTTTATGGACGAAGTTTTTCGCCTTTGTCATGCCCAGCAAGTTTTTACGTAGTGCTGCACTGATGCTAGCAACTTAGGCCAGTAATATCTCATCCTAATTCTGGGGAATGTACGGCTCACCCCTATATGCCCAGATGTCGGTTCATCGTGACATGCGTGCAAAATTTCTTCTCCCACAGATGTGGGTATAACAAGTAAAAACTTTTCGCCTTTGGGCTCGAAGTTTTTTTTGTAAAGGAGGTTTCTTCGAAGGCAGAACAGAGGGAGCCCTCGGAAGAAAATTCGCGGAACTTGAACATCGAATCCTTGCAGCCGTTGCATAAGCAGCAGCGAATCCGGGTCATCTCGCTGTTGAGCGATTTTCGATGCGTTGACAATGCGTAAAAACGTGAAGTCTTCTTCCTCTGACACATTTGCATTGACTGGTGCGCGTGAAAGACAGGCGGCATCGCTGTGTTTTCTGCCGAATTAGTATTCCACTGTGATATACTCTTGCAGCCTAAGGCTCCTTCTTGCTAGTCGGCCTGACGGATCCTTCAGGTTTGCCAGCCAGCACAGGGAATGGTGATCGCTGACTGCTTTGAATAGTCTGCCGTAAAGGTAGGGTCAAAATTTACTGATTGCCCAGATGACAGCGAGACACTCTTTTTCTATTGCAGAGTAGTTCGCCTCAGCTTTCGAGAGTTTGTGGCTGGCATAGGCTAACACTTTCTCGTGGCCATTTTTTCACTGAACTAGGATGGTGCTGAGGCTGACATTACTTGCGTAGGTATGAACTTCAGTGTCAGCTGCCTCATCAAAATAAGCGAGGATTGGAGAAGATTGCAGATGTTTCCTTAGCTCGTCGAAGGCGTTCTGTTGTTCCCTTGCCCACATAAATGGCACGTCGTCTCTTGTTAGATATGTAAAAGGTTCAGCAATAGTAGAAAAATTTTCCTGAAATCTCCTAAAGCACATAAACCTAAAAAGCGGCGTACTAACTTTTTGTATGTGGGCATCGGGAACCTCACGACAGCCGCTGTCTTTTCGGGATCTGGGCGAACGCCTTCGGAACTAATGACATGCCCAAGGAATCGCAGCTCTTCAAAGGCTAAGTGACATTTTTCCGGTTTGATTGTGAAGTCTGCCTAGCGGATGGTAGACTTTCACTATCGTGCACAGTCGCTCTAGATGTTGGTCAAATGGTGCGGAAAATACGACATCATCCAAATACACTAAGCATGACTGCCACTTCAATCCTGCGAGAACAGCGTCCATTATTCTCTGAAACGTCGCTGGTGCGGTACACAGGCCGAGTAAAAGTGCTTTAAATTTGTAGAGGCCATCTGGTGTTAACAATGCCGTCTTTTCACGGTCATGCTCATCCACCTCTATTTGTCAATATCCGCTCTTGAGATCTAGGGAGGATAAAAATTTAGCGTATCGCAGGCGATCGAGTGTATCCTCGATACGCGGCAGTGGGTACACATCCTGTTTAGTTATGCTGTTCAATTTGCGATAGTTGACGCAAAATCGAAGTGTATCATCTCTCTTTTCAACAAGCACTACGGGAGATAACCATGGACTGTTCGAAGGCTGGATTACGTCATCGGAAAGCATCTCTTCTACTTGCTTCTTTACGATTTCTCTCTCCTTTTGTGACACTCGATATAGGTACTGGCATATAGGTCTCGTAGCCTCTTCTGTTATGATCCTGTGCTTCGCAACCAATGTGCGTCGCACCTTCGATGAAGTGGAGAAGCAGTCAGCAAATTCTTTTATCAGGGCATTTATACGTTTCTTTTCACTTTCCAAGAGGTTATTGTTAACAATAACTGACACGTCAACATTGCAAGTGACTCGTGGAGCGGTTGATGTAGTCATTAAGCAGCACAGTTCAGTCGCCATTCAGAACTCCTGGAAATAGGCGATAGCTGTACCTTCGGCGACGTGTTGAGATTAATTTCCAAAATTCGTTAGAAGGATGTCTGCGTGACCATTGGCTAAATGAACTAAGGCCCTAGCGAGGATGATTTCCTTGCTCAAAAAAGGCTTATGTTGCCATTCACTATACCTTCGCGGTCGTGGAATGCCTCATTCTCGACAAGCACCATTCTACTGCTGCGTGGCGGCACCGTTACGTCAGCATCAACAACACGCAGAGCACTAAGGAGTCACTCCTCGGCTTCTTCGACAGGCATGGCTTGTTCGATTGAGAATGAGATACTCGATCTATGCAGGTTAATTATGCCGTTATTAGCCTGGAGAAAATTCATTCCCAATAGGAGCTCCCATTTCATTTATTTTTCATTTATTCAACCTTAAGGGCCCGAAGGCATTACATAAGGGGGGGTCGTATATCCAGGTTGTAAGTTCCTAAGCATTGTAACAATATGAGGGTACACACTGATTACAATGAATGAGCAAATTCTGGCAGTACAACATTCTGGCAGTACAGAAAAGTCAGCAACGTAAATAAAGTCTCATATTTCGAGCCTGGCTGTGGATCTGCCAAGGGGCGTAATAGTGTAACCACCTGCCGTGCGTATCTGCGACCCACTTCACTTCGTCACAACTTTTTTCAGTCCCTTTGCCAATTTATGACTCATTACCGAATAATCAGTGCAGGTGTCAACTAGGGCATTCAGCTCGTACCCGTCGATTTTTAAATGCAAATCGGACGTAATTTTTGCGCTGCTACTCTTATCCGTTGCAAACAGTATCGTCACCCTGAAACCGTCATGGGGGATTTTCATAACTATCATTATCTGCAGCCTCACCTCCACAAGTCGCTTGCTTCAGTTTTCCTCGTGTGGGCTTAGAGAACGATTCCCAGGCTGTCTGGAAGATGCACGTGGGCTAGGTGATCTTCGCTGATGTTGGCGTGGTGTGAGCGGACTTGGGCGCGTGGACAGGTATTCTTCGATGTCTGCTGGCCGTTCACCATTTCGAGGACATGATTTGTACAATGGAAAGCCCTTTAGTCCAGCCTGTCGGTAAGGGCAGAACCTATACAGGTGACCTGCTTCTCCGCAATGTAAACACAAAGGCCTGCGCTCATGGTCACGCCAGATGTCACTTTTTCGGGGCCTTCGATCCACCTAGCGAGCTACGCTACGCACTGGTGGCAGGTAGGAGGTACACGTCGGTTCTGGTGGGAAAGGAGCACTGCGCACTGTCGGTGGGTAAGGAGCCACCATCGCCACTACCGCATTGCTGTGCGCCGCTGGTTGCCCGACTACCTCCAAATACGTTGGGATGCGTTGGATTGGCTGTGGCTCACACAAGGACTCCCGTATGACCAGTCTTAGTTCATCTCGCATTACGTCGACAACAGACAGAGCCAAAAAGAAAATATTGCGCTGCTTTGAAAATTACAGGGGGAATCTACAAGACTTGCGCACTGCTCCACTATTCATTAAACATTCCATACTCAGAATTGATCAATTATATCATTTTAAATTACTTCAGTTAATACAAAAGACTAAGCTATATGAAGAAAGTTGCACCGGAAGACCACACTACAGTCTGCGAGAACAAAAGAAACGAGCTCCTAAAACAAGAACCCAATATGGAAAACAAAGTATTGCTTACCAGGTACCTCAGGTTTTAAATACCCTTGCAGATCAATTGAACTTTAGGGCTAGTAGTGCGACTTTCAAGAAACAAATAAAGAACTTATTCATAACCACCGGTCTACACTATCAAAACTACGTAATGGAGTCTCATGCCTCTGCAAATGCTTAAATGGTTCATAAACTTCTATGTCAATTATACGAGTGTATACAGCGGAATTCATTGTATCCGCATGCATTTTGTGTATGTTTTTGAGTTGTTTCATTGATATTGCTTAGTTGTGAATTTTAACGAGAGTGACCTCTAATTCTTAAAATGTGTTATGTAAATTTCTTATGCTATTTATGTTTGAATTTTGTGTTTACAATTTTAGGTTGCTTGAAACCAATGTATTGAATATATATATTGTTTGTCAGTGCTGATGTCTAAGCTTTGCACTGACACGGACTGCGGAGGGACAAGGGCCTTTGTCAGGCTGTTCGCCTTCAGCCCTTTGCCCCTGCAGTGAGCTCTGTATCCGGCTTACTGTAAATAAAAATACTACTACTACTACTACTACTGCAATGTGAGGTGCTCGCAACTTGTTGAGCTCTTCCTTGATCATTGATCTGATGAGCTCTCGCAGGGCTTCCATGTCATTCTGCAGACCTCCAGAAAAGACGTTGGCAGGACCGCAGTTTATGTCGCGATTGTACTGCCAATCCCACTGTTCCAACGTCTTTTCGATGGCTGTCGCTTCAGAACAAAACTCCGCAACTGTGATTGGTGGGTTGCGGACGAAAACAGCGAATAGCTCTTGCTTCACCACCTTGCATGAGATGACGCAACTTCAGAGATGTTGAAATCTGCATGCTTGAACAGGCGGACCATGTCCTCGATATATCGCGACACTTTTATTGATGAGCTGGTTTCGGGTTTCAAGAGCAGCCTGCACCTTTTCTTTGCGATTGGTGCTGGCATAAGTAGCCAGCACTTGCCGCTCAAATTCATCCCAGGTACGCAAAGTGCTCTCGTGATTTTGGAACCATGTCTTTGCAAAGTCCTCTAAAACAAAGTATACCCAGCGGAGCTTATCTCTCTCGTCCCAACCATTCAAACTTTCCATTCTCTCAAAGAGATTCAGCCAATCATCGACGTCTTCGTTAGAGTCGCCATGAAATACCGGCGGCTGGTGAGGCTGATTAATCACCACGCGTGCCGGTGGTACCTGAGTGGCCATTGTGGAGGCGTCCATTGTCTGAGTTCCCCTTGGCCTGCAGTGAAGGGGGCTGAACTCGAGCGAGTGACCTCGAAGATGATGGCTGGCCCTTTGGTGCACAGGTGTCTGCTCCATAGGATGGACACGCTGATGGTCGGGGCTACGCTGTGTTGCGTACATGGGGCTTCGATTTATACCCCAGCACCTCCATCAAAAATGAAGCAATACTGAAGCACAGAGGCCTATAACACAAGCTTATTTATTAGGGCGAGCCTGTGCCCACAACTTAAGGTAACTGTGAGAAATCTGTGAGTTTTTCGAACACCAAGGAACACCTGTTCCTTTTCTTCACCAGAACCCCGAGCGCGTGACGCGTGCGAGCTATGCCTGGCCAGGTGCTCGTGCGGCCACGGTCTCTGTGCGGCACGGTGAAGGGCGCTCTATTTGAATGCGGCCAATATACCACGGCAATATGCACTCTTCCTGTAGCAATATACAAAGTCTTCAGTTATTCCGCAAGCTTTTCAGCGATAGCATTTTATCGATCACGGCCCCCCTAATCTTGAGCAGTCTGGACAGGAGGCACCATCTGACAGTGGAATGCACAACCAGCAATCGCCATTCCTCTTCAGCGATTTTACTTAGGCTCCACATCCGTCCGACCGAATTTCAGCTGTCATTTCTCCTCAGCTCCTATGAGCTTGTGCACATAGCACAGTCAGTAACAGACAAGGTGTGGCTACTGCGATGGGGTCCCCTTTCCCTTAAGCGTCTGCACTTCGCCGCTTTCGCAGGCAGCTTCCACACTGTGCGCTGACGAGACCGGCATGCCTTGCACAGTTTCCAGTTTGCATGGTTTTTGCCAATGCTTATATCCCACGAAGATAGTACTGCAGTTGGGTTTCCGTTTCGGTGTAACACTTTTTGCTTATTTAAAATTATTCTAAACTTAGCCGAGCATTTTGGCTATCATGTTCATGACACGAGGATCTGGGGAATATAAAAGCACCTTTACTTCGACATGGTCAAGCAATCGCTGCAGTTGGCCTTTAACAGGAGTTCCATTCACTGGGAGATGATCAAGGGGTCAAGAATGCAAGAACGAAACCAATCTTGTCAGAAAGGGCTTGTTCCGTTTAAAAGATTTCCGTTTATGGAGAGTCTTTTGTATATGAACATGAGCGAGGTTTGCAGCACAGAACTGTATGTGGACACAGAAAAACATTATCCCCAGCAAAAGTATTGCCTTTAAACTAATACATTTTCAGCTAACTCTTTACGGAGAAAGCAATTATATGGCACTGCAGGTGCACTTTTGCCATCATGTTTTACATAAAGTCCCAATTGATAACATTACCCACGCAGCATATGTTATACGTGAGGGCTGCCGATCCCTGCTCAGGCCGAAAGAAAATCGTGCAACAGGAGGGGGAAAATTCGCACTTTGCCCAAGTGGATGTGGATGCCCAAAGTTGTACACATATCTTAAGGAGAAATCATAGTCTTGCATGTGTTGTGCTTTTATTGTAGAGCTTGTGCTGAAGTGATGAACAGCACAAAGTAACCGTATTTTCTAAAGGACTTTGCTGCTGGCCTTACAACGTATACCATCCAAATTTGTTCCTGTTTCTCTAACTGCTTGGCCCTGTTTTCTGAAGAGATGCAGATTGGCCCCCCTGATTGGTCCCCCTGATTAGCGCACATCTTCGTACTTAAAAGCGATCATGTCTCAGATGTGAAAAGTAATGCATGCCACATTTGTTACTTGTGCTATGCACTCAGTGGAATTATGCACAAACGATGCCAATTTTCTTTCGATGCTTAGTACGCATCTTCTTGTCTCCACTCCTGCATGAGCCGTGAAAAGCCTGCAGTATGTTCAAATAAAAATTAAAAAAAAAATGGTCCGTAGCTCTCCTGTGACCAAGTCTTGGACCTCCCGGCTGCGACTCCTCCTACTTTGGATCCAACCGAAGCGCCATTTATTCCTGCGCCCGACTACGAAAACCAAGTAGAAGACATCTCCACTTCAACAGACCTCCCCAGTGATAGGCACTCCTTGGAGGCCCTCGTACGAAGGTCTGCCACACGTGCCTGCCCCCCACCCATCTTCCCTAAACCTGGACAGCTTGTGACACCTCGACGCCGAGTCTACGACAGCTACCGCACCGCACACCCTGGAATCTGTCATTGCTAGGGACAATGTCCCACCCGCTATTCAACCACCAACCTTGCAGGCATTACCATCATACCATGGGCCTGACTTCTTATCGACCTCAGCCCTCTGTGTGATTTGCAAGCGGCGACCAGTCTCACCTGCGCAGTCTCCCACAGCCTAACCTAAGTTCAAGCCCCCAAGAAATGACACCTGAGCTTCCAAGACGCTCTAACCATGAATGACGCACCTGAGGACAAGAGGAATGGTCTGCCCATGGCAAACCATAAAGGCAGGTCATCCACGCTTACCATAGAGGCTGCCATCAACCATGCCGACCTGCGCATGAGCCCTTGTGTGCCGACTACCAGAGGTGCTTCCACAAGTAGTCCAAGTGCATTGACTTACCCTCCTCCAGAGTACTTATTTTCTGGTTCTCATGAAATGCCTCCTGCCAAGTTTTTTACAGCAGCTGTGAACCAGCAGGCATGTAACTATAATGCTGGCATGTCTTTTGACAAGCCGTGTAATTTACCGCTGCCCGATGTGTACAACATCACTACACACCCACCACCAATAGCAGTGGTCGAGTCAATCCATCGGACACTGCTCAGGTCCCGATGTCTGCCTACTGACATCCGAGTCAGTGTTCTGCATGAACATGAAAGCATGAAAGCCACAGTATGGCAATCATTCTGTCATGCGTAAAAGGGTGCAAGGCGTGTGCAAACGCTGAAATGCGGTGATGGTGCGAGGCCTCGATGGTGCGAATATGCGCCGAATTCACGAATGGGATAGATTGGAAGAAAGCCGATGGTGCGCAACGTGAGCTGTGATAGAAAGCTCCCGGCAGATAAGGTAGCATTGTCCTGTGGAGCGCCGAACGAGAAAGGCTGAAGAAGAGAGTGGCGCTCTCGTGGCGAAGGCTCAGTTAACCCGGATTTGAAGGTGGCGGCGTTCCGGGCACTAGAAAGCAGCTGTCGATCTTGGTAGACACCAGGAGATGCTTTCTGGACCTGCGGCACCTTCTAACAGCAGTTCGTGGGACAACAGCAGTTCCCGGGACTCTTGACCTTTTTTACAGGATGGTGGCAAGCCACTTAGCAATCCCCGGATTGACACGTTGATAGGTTCCGGGTCACAAGTAAAGACGAGCAGATCGTCAAGCAGATGCGTGCCGACTACAATAACTGCAAGACGTCTTCAAAGACTTCGGCGACGATAACACTTCATCTTAGTTCCAGAATGGCATCATGAACATTAAGAATGTTCAACTATTGCACGATCGCATGAGAATAGCCCCCGAAAGTCCATCTTGCCTAGAGTCAGCTTAGGGCTAGAAACGAACTTGAGTTGGATTGTTGTTAGTTTCGGTTCTGTCTCACTGTCTAGCCAATTAGTGTAGCATATTTCGTTCTTGAGTCACGTTTGAGTGTACAATTAATGTTTATTACTTTGAGTAATAAAAAAGTGTTAGCTATGCTACCTACAACTTGTCTCTTTCTCAATTCCGTCTCCTGCAAGAGTTCCAGAGATTACTCGTCGATGGTTGATTGTTGCTACTTCACTGTGCCACTTTGTAATGTCTTGCACACATTGCCCGCACCAGCCCTTGCACATCTGCCCTCCGTACCACCTGCAGGCATCTCCAGTGTCTGGGCTCACTCGCAACACCAGGTGCACTCCCAAAAGGCCCCATCACATCATTGCAGTGCCCGCCTGGGTACAACCACAGAGTTGTGCTTTTGCCCAGCTTTTCGCCCATTTCCAGTGTTCCCCAATGGAAAGATCATAAACCTCTCTGTATTGATGACTTGGACTGCCCATGGACCCCTCTGTTTCGTGTCATGAGCTCTCTTGTATATACACAGTCATAATCTAAATTTCAGATTCATTTCTGCAGGAGTGGGAGGGGTAATCTGTAGCGGCATTATCATAGTCATTTTCCAACCATTGTGCTGCACCTCCATCAGAAACCGTGCTCACACTACTGGCAGTACGGATGCTGCAGCCACCACCACACCATTAAGCCTTCCATATGATGTGGCGAAAAATTACACGGCCATGTCAGCCACTGTCACGTCTATGTCGCTACACATTCATGCAAATTGACCACTAAAAAAACAAGCCACTAGCTAGCCTACTCACCTGATGATGAAGTCGATGTCATTGTTGGCAATGGTAATAGTTACTGGAGGAAGACTAGATTCCGGGCTGTCCATGTGATTTTCCACTGTAGCACTAAAGAAAGGGAAAAGAGAAAGTTCCATTCACAGTTCACATATTGGAAGCTATGCTTCAATGCTATTCACTGCTTTTTAATTGCAGAGCTATTGAAGTACAGAGTAAGGCCAGTGTTGTAGATAGAAAACTAGACAGGTATGTGCCACAGGAAGCAAGCCAAGCAGCTCTTGGCCTCATATAATGTGGTGGGAAAGGGTAGAGAAGAGTGATGTGAAAACGAAACGGAGGGCAACAATGAGAGGCAAGAGTAAAGCATAGCTTAGCCCTGTATAGTTGAAAATTAATTCTGTAGAATCCTGCAACGTGGTGGAAGGGTTATGAACAATAGATGAGAAGCAGTCATTCGTAGTACAAAGTCACAAGCCAATCCATATGGATTTCTCAGTAAGAAAGCTTTTCAATGGATGAAAAATTTGCCCTGGACCAGGATCACACCAAGAACCGATATTTTCAGGGCAGCTGCTCCGCCTATTACACTAATCAGGGCTCTAGCAAGTGTCAGTATGAAGGCATATTAATCAACTCAGTACATATGGGCACAAAATATTACGAATCCTTTCTTCAATATTCCGCATTGTGGCAGAATGGTTTAAAAAGAGAAATTGAGAAGCACCCTTTCATAGCACAAAGCCTAAAGGTAATTCATGTGCATTTCTCAGGAAGAAAGCACTTGCAGAACTCTGGTGCATACCATTCTTGAACTTGGGAACCCCTATCAGGTGTACCTTGCAAGCAGACTGGAAAGAACACAGAATAATGCACTACGCTTCATCTGCCAAGAATATCCCCATCAGGATAGCGTGATGGTAGTAGAGCGTGAGATTGGGCGAATTGGTAAACAGTCAAGCAAAATATTTATGGCACAACTGAGAAAAGGAAGAAGAAAAAAGAACAACAAAAGAAGACAGAACAGCGCCACAAAATCCGGTCATCACTGCTCTTCAAAATGCCACAGGAATTCAAACACAGTGAACTATTGTAAAGGCAAACTCAGTTTACGTGAATTCTAACTCATGCCAAACAGGGAAACATTTGTTTGGTTTCCCATAGAATCAATAAAAAAAATTGTATATCCATTTAAGAAGAACCGCCGAACAAGTCTCTCCTGTTAAGATGAACTTTTGCAGTGACCAACAATGTTGGCGATTCGTGCAACAAACATTGTAGCGTTCATTAGGCATTCATTCAGGCAAACTGGAGAAAGCAAAAGAAAAAAACGCCAGACCTGCGCGGAAGGCGCAGCACAGTCACAGCGAAAGCAAGAAGAGCGGCCTTTAAAAGCCTTTTCAAAACACTCACTGGGTAACTACTGCAAGAACACTTGCTTGATACACACTGGGGCATTAATAATAAACTTTTGGGTAGTACGTCGGCATTCGCTATGCTATTTTTCGTCATTCTTTTGAGAAGTGTGGTATCCGCTAAACACTTGCAAGAAACTTTGTGCCAATTGTTTATGCAGTAGCTGACAACGATGGGAAATTATGACTGAAATGGGTATACACCACAGTTAATAGAGGAACCAGAACACGCTCTTGTAATGGGTCGGAGCATTGGACGGCCCACTCGTTATGCTATTCGCATTGTGCGACGACTGGCTGTTCTTTTGCTGTTTTAAAACGCTTCACAAGTCGTATTAACGCGATTGCTTTCTTGACATCAAGCCTGCCTAAGGCAAGTTTGCCAACAAGTCACAAGCACCAGCGTAGCTCTGTGGTAGAATACTTGGCTGGCACTCAGCAGACCCGGGTTTGAGCCCCACTATGTCTTCGGGGCTTGGGTTTTTTTTTTTTATAATTTCGTTCGCACGATGAGGTTAAAGACACCGGCGGCGACATACAGCTGCGCACGACCCGAGTTGTGATCTCATCATAACAGCTCTCGCTGTAAAAGAAGCGCTTCCTGGTAGAGCATTGCACGGGCCTCGATTTTCAGGCTAGGTCTGGCCCTCGCCTGGAACTTGTTGAAACTTACCTGCCTGAGCCTAGCCCAGAGATCGAAAGCGAGACCCAGGCCCGGCCTGTACCCGAAAAAAAAAAGAGATTCATCTACCTGTCTCGGCCAGGCCTGACCGCAGATCAAGCCTGGCATAGGCCCAAGTCACTAATCTTGGTACTGTTGCCTAAACACAAAATCGTCAACAAGGTGTTTTAAATGGCAAATATCTGTGCTTTGGTGGTGGGTGCTTCACTAACAACTGCATGTACTTTAACATATGGCAATTTCTCGTAAAAAAAAAGGGGGGCTCACGGTGAAAGCACTGTTAAATATTGCGAAGACACATTCATTCCGAATAAAAAGAAACGCATCAACCGAGAATACCCTTGGATAACGCGTGAGATAATTCAACTGAAAAGAAAAATAAAACGACGGCAGAAAAAGGGAACCAAAAACAACGTACGTGATCTTATCGGGACATTAAAGCATAAAATGTCAGAAGCAAAAACCCGCTTCTTTAACACTACGTTAGCTTCGTTTATGGCGCACTGTCCCAAAAAATTCTGGCGATACTTATCAGATGAACGAGACTCAATCTCACAAATTAAAAATTCGGAACAAATCATTAAAGATCCCGAACTCATTGCTAATGAGATGAACAAGTTTTTTCAGTCAGTTTTCACGAAACATACCAGTAATGCGCTACTACCTCCTTATACTGTGAAAATACCCATGGAAGAATTAGTCGTAAATGAGGAGGGCATACTTTCTCTATTACAAAAGCTTGATCAAAAGAAATCTACGGGCCCCGATCAAATCACTAACTCATTTTTAAGCCGATACGCTAATTGGACATCTAAGTATCTCTTTAAAATATACACGTTATCTCTTCAAACTTCACAGATACCAGACGACTGGTGCAATGCTGTAGTAGTTCCTATACATAAATCAGGCCCCAAACTAGAAATAAGCAACTACCGCCCAGTGTCACTTACGAGTTCGTGCTGCAAAATAATGGAACATGTAATTTTCAAGGCCATAATAACCCACCTAGAAACAAACGAACTTCTCTACAAACAACAGCATGGTTTCAGATCAGGCCTCTCAACTATAACCCAATTAGCTGAATTAACTCATGACATAGCCAACGCAATCAACGATAACGTCCAATTAGATGCTATATTTTTAGACTTTTCTAAGGCGTTCGACGTTGTCCCACATCTGGATTTAGTCAAAAAACTAACGGCTTTTGGTATTGATATTAAAATAATATCCTGGATCAACAACTTCTTAACTAAACGGAAACAAAGCGTTAAAATTGACAATCAGCTATCAGAACCACTTGATGTTTATTCTGGTGTACCTCAGGGATCGGTTCTTGCACCTCTGCTATTTTTAATGTTTATTAACGACATCCACTTTTCCGTTGAGAACCCTATTCAGATGCGTCTGTTTGCCGACGACTGTGTCGTGTACACAGTCGTGCGCAATTAAGACGACCAAACTAAACTTAACAATTCACTTCAGGCAATTTATTCCTGGTGCAATACTTGGGGCATGAAATTAAACACATCAAAAACGCATTGCATTTCTTTTACAAATAAGAAATCCCCCCTTAACTATACATATAGGATTGGAAACTCAATTATCGAAAAATGCAATCAAGTAAAATACCTAGGCATTACACTCACGCAGAATCTTAACTGGGAACCACACATCTTGGCCATGTGTCAGAAAGCGGAAAAGAAATTATCTTTCTTAAGAAGAAAACTGCGCAATGCACCACCACATATTAAAATAAATGCCTACAAAACACTAATTAGACCATGTTTAGAGTACGCCGATCTCATCTGGAGTCCACATCAAAAGTACCTGATTAGTAAAATAGAACGAATACAAAAATTGGCAGTAAGGTTCGTATATTCAGAATTCGCGAGGCAGTCCAGTACCGCAGATTTACTCGCAAGGGCAAACTTAAAACAACTTTTTCAACGCAGAATAATGTCACGATTAAAATTCCTTTACCAATTATATCATGGTCATTTCCACATATCACGCTCTCATTATCTGCAAGATCCACTTAAACAATCATTCCGACTAAATCATTCTAAAACAATACGCCAACCTTTAAGTCGTGTAAACGCTCACAAACATTCACTTTTTCCGTCAGCTATCTCCCTCTGGAACAGCCTACCCAACGACATTGTTTGTTGTAGTACGATTGACTCTTTCATCAACCGCATACAGTGTATTGAATTTGCACCATGATTTTTTTTTTTCTTCTTTTGTTTGTTCATTTTTTTTTTCTTTTTTTCTCTGGCAATGTATGTATTTCGATGTATCTGTGTACCCACTCCTGCTTGGGCCGTGAAGGGCCTGCAGTATATTCAAATAAAAAAAAAAAAAAACAGCTTAGCTGATATACAAAATACAATTATTGTTGGCTTGGCAGTGATGCACTGTGCCTACTTTTTTTGCAAATACTATAGAGAGGCAATCAAGGCTTCTACAGACACCCGGCTGGTCGAAAAGAATCATTGCATAAACAGACAAGGACATCGACTACAAGAGAATAAAAAATGTGTTGACATTGTGGGAATGTGAACAAGGCTCCCGTTCTGGGTGCCGAAACATCAACCCGAGAGATAATCAAGAGCGATTCATTGGTTGATATGTAGGGTTTAACGTCTCAAAACCACATATGATTATGAGAGACGCCGTAGTGGAGGGCTCCGGAAATTTTGACTGCCTGGGGTTCTTTAACGTGCACCAAAATCTGAGCACACGGGCCTACAACATTTCCGCCGCCATCGGAAATGCAGCCGCCGCAGCCGGGATTCGAACCCGCGACCTGCGTGTCAGCAGCCAAGTACCTTAGCCACTAAACCACCGCGGCGGGGCAATAAAGAGCGATTCACCGAAGATATTATAACAAGAGAAGTGATTTCCAGCATGGGCTCAGTTTCAATACGGAGTAGAATAAAAAAGGAGGACACAAGGAGCAGAACACTTAACGTCTTTTGTTTACAAATCAGTCTATTAAAATTTAAGGTATGTTCCAACGAGAAAGCCAACCGTGCACCCCTCTGAACATGCAGTGCCTGTCTTCAGCATAGTAGCACCTGGCCACGGTACGGGAAATAGAGAAAGAAAGCCTAAATCATTACGTTTTAGTAATTTGTGAAGGTGCCAACTGCCCCTGTAAAGTAGTTTGCACCTAGTGGCACACGTGTTTCGCACATAGGCCACATTTCAAGTTCACAACTACCGAGCAATAGGTGGTGTTGTGCTCATGAGCATTTGTTATCACCACCATCATCATCATCATGGTTAGAACGGTGTCGCCGGCAGTGACGCCTGGCAACAAACCTTGGTGGCGGCATGGGAGAGATGAGTGGGCATTTTTGGCAGGTGGCAGTTGGTGCGAACGGTCGTCTCTAGCGGTGGGCCTGCGGTAGGCGGCACCGCGGGCCGTTTGCCATGGGCCCTTGTAGTGATCTTCTGTCACACGTAGCAACTTAAGTGCACTTTGAGCGAGTACACTTAGCTGCGAGTGTCATTTGCGCACTGTCACACGAGCAAGTTTAGTGTCACTTGCTGCAAAGTACACTTGCCGTCAAGTGCGTTCCCCAACCTCACTTCATTGTGACGGCTGCGATAAAATATGTAACCTTGGTACCAGTGGCTTGTACAGAAAGACGCTGCTGCCTAAAGCGGCGCTCATGCTATATTTAAACCAATGTTTTTGATATGATGTATACTGTTATGTATAAAAAAAGTCATAAAATACAACAATAACCTCGCTACTTTCGCCGTCGGGCTGTTTGCGGCCACGTCCGATAGGGTGATGCGGTAGCACATGCACAACAATGGCTGCGTCCGTCGTGTTGTTTGTTGTTTACTTCCAGGTATACTTGCACATGCGTAGGCGAGTTGTTCTCTAGTCATTTAAGATGGCATGTGCCACAAGTGCTACTTCCACGAAGACAACGTAGTCCGACGATGAGACACAGGCGCAAAAATAACAAATATATGTTGTGAAATCCGTCGATCGCCACTGCCATCATTTGCAAAGTACACTTTGCTTTCTCGTGCAGCAGGGAACCGCTAAAATGACACTTTGTGAGCATAATAACAATCGCTCATGGTGCACTTAAGTTGCCACGTGTGACAAGGGTATGAATCTAGCATTGGCGAAGCTGCCTTGAGTGTGTTCTTGTGTTTGTTATGTTGTTGAATGTCATGTAATTTTGTGTAAGGCTGTGTTAGTGGGTTGACCACAATTGATATAATAATTCGGCTGATGATATCGTCATTCTAAAAGTAGTTAATAAATGAGTGTTGTTTGGTTCGTTCTGACCGCGTCTACTATGTCCGTTAACTCCAAGAGCCTGGAATTCTTCACTTCGAGACTCAACACTGGTGCCCAATGTGGGGTTCTTGGAGTATTTGACGACAGTTCTTGCGGTTCTGTTCAGCCTTTTGTCTGAGCTGGGTAAGAGTAGCCCTACGGGGACTTCCGTTGCTAGCGTCGGCATTGTGCTTTGTTGAGGGCGAGGAGATCGGCTGTTGTGTCGTTTTTCAACTTGTCGGCAGATTAAGTTTTAGATTAAGTTTTTTTTTTTCTGCTCGCAAGTATTTTTTGTTGTTGTTAGTTTTCAAAAACGTTCTTCAGTTGAGGACGAGAGCCATGCGGTCTGCATCCTGGGGTGAGCAAGCTTAGAGTATGTGGATTGTAGGCCAAGCTTAAAGGGAGTGAGTACGGAAGCCTCGTGGGTTCGTGGGTGGTCTGATTTTCTGTAAAAAGGTTCTATCTCTTTTGACTCAGAGAGTCCGGCGTCGTTGCTGTCTGGTATTGCGGCTCGACGCCGGGGCTTCATTACACCGTCCTGGCGGTGGACGCCGATCGCTCGGTTAGCTGCTGTGTGCGGCGAGCGATAGGGCCAGCTTGCAGAGTGGATGTCTCCTTGCGGTTGCCTCTTCTGCGCCTAGACTGGGTGCATGCCGATTGTTGTCGAGCGACTCATTAGGCTTAAGGCTCTGCGCAGCCGCCTGTCACACGTGGCACAACTATATTGGATCATGGCGTTGAGGTGTTGCACTCTGCTTCCCTCATTTTTTTTTTTATCTTGCGATGCACGAGTCAGTAAAAGTGCTTTTTGTTTTATTTTGTTGGGCGTCTCAGCCGCCCCCCGATGTATTAGCTAGCAGTACTGACCATCATACTACGGGGGCGAGGAGACCGAAGCCCCCTTCCCTTTGGCCTACTGATGGTTCTTTCGAGTGTTTTGGAATGTACGCAGCGGGAGTGATGTAACCAGTGGCTGGCTGTCTTCTGCACATCGTCAGTGCCGCTGGCCAGGAATACGGTCGTGAGATTGGGCGATGGACATGCCTGGTACTTGTGCAACTGCCTGCAGTCTGGCATCCTCGTGAGTGCTGGTCACAACCGGAAGGCGTGTCGGCATGAGTGACGGTTCGACGCGCCGACGACAACGTTGCCGTTGTGGGACCGGTACTAAGGTGAAGTCCTCGAGCCAGACAGTGCAGCAGTGTCGACCGGTGGTGGTGTCTTTGTGCTTGGGCATTATGTAGAGATATGTGTTGTCATGTTTTGTTAGAGCTTGTGTAACTGTTGTCTTTTTTTATGTTTTTTTTTTCTCTATATGATTTGAATTAAGGTTGGGGGGATGTGGGTGTGCCAACATCCCCTGTAAAGTAGTTTGTGCCTCGTGGCAAACGACTTTCGCGCATAGGCCACATTTAGGGCTCACAACTACCGAGTGGTAGGTGGTGTTGTGCTTGCGAGCGTTTGTTATCACCACCATCATCATCATCATGATTAGAATGTTGGCCCCGGCAGTGACGCCTGCTGGACGAACTTGGTGGCGGCACGGAAGAGATCTTTGGCGGGTGGCTCTTTGCCGGGTGGCGATTGGCATGAACAGTTGTCTCTAGCAGTGGGTCTACGGTAGGCGGCACCGCGGGCCGTCTGCCGTGGGCCCTCGTGGTAAGTCAAGCATTGGCGAAGCTGCCTTGAGTGTGTTTTTTTGTTATGTTGTTGAATGTTGTGTAATTTTGCATAAGGCTGTGTTAGTGGGTTGATCACTATTGATATTATAATAATTCGAATGACGATATCGTTGTTCTAAAGGTAGTTAATAAATGTGTGTTGTTTGGTTCGTTCTGACCGTGTCTAATATGACCGTTCACTCCAAGAGCCTGGCATTTTCCACTTTGAAGCCCCACAAACTACACTAATTAGGACAAAAATTATGATAAGCTGCACGCACCATGTGTACTTTTAGAAAGATGTACTAGCAGCCGATAGGAAGAGAAAAAGTTATGCCATAGTATTTTTTTCAACTATGACACAGCTGCTAGTATATAAACAGTAGAAGTTTCCTATGGCATATTCTACAGCTTGTTTCTTTGCATGACATTGGGCAACAAAAAATGAGATTATAAAAAGATACCGGCTTTAAGCACGCCATGAGCTTTCGCATCACATATCCTGCCGCGCTAAAATTTTCTGCACTGCTTGCACTAGCCGCAGTGGTGTAGGCTATGTCTGCCTTGATAATTGTAAAGGCGTCCCCAGTTGTCGTCCATAATTTCTGCAAATAGAACAAATTTAGGATGCAAGGGTTGACGCTTGGGCAAGTTGATGGGAATTCATTTCAAATAGTGTTAACAGCAGAAACAATGATAGAAAAAGTCTGGCACTGATGCCTTGAAGCGTAGTGTTGAAGCGCAAGTAGGCTGGCTAGAAGATGCCGGGTACCCTAAGGCTTTACTGTCTGCTGTTGCTGGAAAGCTATTGAGACAGGTTCGACAAGGAGATGATGGCAATGAACGTGAAAACACAAACAAAAAGCGCCTCGTTTTGTTGCCGTATATACACAATGCGTCACATAGGCTCAAGAAGATAGGAGGGCACGCCGAAATGCAGGTAGCTTTCTCGAATCCCGAGAAACCTCAGAAGTGCAAAATGATGAATCCTCCACCTTCAAAGGGGCTCGAGTGTTCCGTGAACCACAGGACACTGTTCGTCTCCGGTGCAGCATGGGCTGTTTATTGAATGTCACTGACGTGTAGGAAAAGCTACGTTGGTCAAACGGCCAGATGCCTAAGTGACTGCTTGCGTGAACACCATAATAACGTCTTCAATACAATGCAGGGTCACATCGGCATTGATTGTTGTGACCGTGGGGGTACACCCTGCTTCAATCAGAGTAAGGTGATGGCAAGGCATAGGGTTCAGCAAACTCGTGAAGTTATCGAAGCAGATATACATATGCTAGGTGGTAAGTACATTGGCACACCGTCTATTACGCTCCTAAATCAAGGAATTATTACCCTGGCTGGGTTATAGGACGCATGTGGTGTTAAGCTCGAACAAAGCTCGAGCAAAGCAATGCATGTACAGGCCGTTTCATACTTAGGGGAAATTTTGGAGTGCCTAGCATGGCGATGGCACTAGCACTGCAATCGCGCGCCAACAGCAGCTCACGCGAGTGTAGACACTTCAAGGATGTAGAGTTGAACTGCGTCGATTGCTATGGCAGGGCGTGTGTCGCATTGTCGGCCAGCATAAATATATCATTATTGTTGCGGGAACTGCGCCGATACTTTGCACTAATTATTTTCAAAACAATCTAAACCGGATGATTGAATACAAAAAAACAAGTAACGACAAAGTCGCGCATGCTTTTTTTTTATGTCCCGTCTTGCTGCGCAGTTTTTTAAGAAGCTCTCGCAGCAACTTGCCCAAAGTTAATGTTTGTCGGCACTAAATGTTGTGCAATGACATCCTCTTTGCCTTGATTCGTGATAATGGGGCACTAGACACGGTATTTGACAGCATACCTTGTTTGCTCTATAAAAACATTGTGGCACTGTGTGCGTTCTCGAATATTTATTCATTGTGTGCCCGCCGCAGTAATTACATGAGGAAGACACAATAATGGACATGCACCGTGCGTGCTGTCTATTTCATTTTAAATGAACAAAGCACTTGGTGGTGACTGCTGAGCAGGGGAGCGGGTTTAACAGATCAAAACAAATGGGAATGAATTAAAAATGATTTAGAAAAGAACAACCATCTGAACGTGCTTATTCTCGATGACACTTGATCTTAACAGAAAGATTTGCTCCTGGCGCCGAAACACACTCGTCACGCTTCCAAGTTCATGTCACCAGTAGTAGCGATGATAGCTCTCAATCTAGACAACAGTGAATGCATGGTGTCAGTTATATGTTCGGTTAACGATGGGGGCGTGACATCACAAGATCCAGATTTAACTCAATAAAAGGGGGGGCTCATCTGCCGTACGTTTTTAATTCTTTTTTTGTTGTCTGAAAAGAGTAGTACTGTGTTGTTTGCCTGGTTTACCATGTCTCGCATACCAGAAAAAGAGCGACCTATAAGTATCAAACTCTATTGTAAAAACTACACTATATTTCGGAGCCGTCTAGTGAGTCTTGTGGTAATGAAATGTCGTTGTAAAGAGATATCTTCATTCTTTGTCCTCACCTAAAACATTTCTGAATTTATTGCCATTTGTTTTATCGTGTTAAGCCAGTGCGGTAGTAGGACTCTTCCTCTTGGGTGCTTCTTTTATTCAATGTCAAATGAAGACAACGCACATTGCGTACTAATTGTGTCTTCCTCGTCCAAGTGTACTGTGGTGCACACAATGATAAAATATTCATGAACGCACACAGCACCACGGGGTTTCGAGAAAGCAAACAAGAAATGATGTCAAATCCTGCTTCTAGCACCTCATTATCACAAATAAAAGCTGAGATGCTGGCGTCGCCTAAGGTTTAGTCCATATTATCGGCCCAGTTTCTGCACTAACAATAATATCCGTGTGCTGGCCAGCAATGCCGCAAGCAAGAGCAGCCGTAGCAGGCGACGCGGTTTCAAAATACACTCCTGAAACATCTGCGCACGCACGAGCTGCTGACGGTGTGTGATTGCAGCGTTGGCCGCATCACAATGCCACGGGCTTTGAGATTTGCCCTAAGTGTGAAACAGCCTGTACATGTACAGCCGCGGCCACGTCTTATATAGCGTGCGCACAGCCAGCCTTGCTCCGCAGGGCGACGCCTTGCGGTCGTTGCGGGTTATGCCGTCGCGTGCACAGGAGCATGTGCGGCTTTACAAACATGCAGGCCTGTTCTGCAGGGTGACAGTGTTGAAAAGTGGGCTTGCTTTAGGGGGGACACGGGTCTCAGAGGGTCAAAAATCCCGAAATAATCAACTTTTTACAGCTGACATTTTCGGAATTTGTAACTTATCTAAGAAGTTTCTAGCTTCTTGCGTCATTATTTCTGCCGCAAAATCAATTTATAACGCCCCTGTGAGCGCAAATAGACGCTGAAACTGCACTTTTCCTGCGACGAACCATTGCCATAACACATAAGCTATTGTGCCCATCTTGAACATGTTTGGAAGGGTCGTTTTTCATCTTCAATTTCCCGCCCCCGCTGGTTTGCCATAATCATTATTTTTTCAAAAAAAATGCATCATCGAGAAGTAGTAGCACGTGATTTCATTGGCTCCTTGGGGCACGTGACAAAACCTAGGCATTCAATGGGCTAAGTGACGTTTCCAGCGTCTGCTTCTCCATCGTTAGCGCATGGGCATGCGCCATTTTGCCATGATGCTGTCGACTGTCTGCTACAGTGAAGAAGTTCTGCGCCACACAAAGTTGTGAAGCGGGTGTGGCGATGGTTTGTTCGCCACGAACTTCAGAAAAAGCACCACTATGGCTAAGGACAATGAGGGTAACGAACTTGCGGTGGTCAACGGTGGTCGCTGAGTCATCCGTGTAGGCCCAACTCATGAGCCCATCGGTTGCCGACAACGTCCCTGAAAGCGGCAGTGTTTCCGAGTCTAAACAGTTACAAGCCAGCAAGTAAACAAGCAGCACTGAAGCTACGAGAGAAATAAATCTTTGCAGCGACGGAACGGCAGCGCAGTCTTATCGCTAAACGCACCATTGCTGCGGTTCCCCCTCGTCTGACGAAGCAACCTCATTTGTGCGTGAACTGCATGACGGGACGTCACAGTGGAGTTCACCACGCGTCAGCAAACAACAAAAAATCAATTCTTTCAGGGTGAATGTGCTCGCCGCCCACGCAATTGAGGCTACTGGTAATAGGAAGAGTGCTTTTAACAACGCGTTCACAACGATGAACTTATCGCACCGCGGTCTCAACTCGAAAATGTGGCAATCTTATGTGAAAAAGAAAGCAAGACCTCGCTGCTCTTGCAGCCTCGAATATGATGAGCGAGTGCGCGAGTTCTATTTGCGACATCTACATGTAACTCAATCTGAACAAGCCGGAAAACATCGCTTTTACATACGATGGATCGCGGATGACGCACGCACATTCATCGCACGTCGGCGTCAGTACCGTCACCGAATCGATGAGCGGCCTTGTCAGCAGACGAGCACACAGCAACAACTTGTAGCAGGACTTAAAGAAACGACACGTCGATGCAATCAGTCCGAATACACGTACAGTGCATATTAACTAACTAAAAGTATGTATTCCATGATATTCTTCACGCCATAAGGCTGAAAGTATGTATTCCATGATAATCTTCACTCAATAAGGCTGAATAAAGTTTTAACCGTTTGATTTTTCTCATTTTCTCAGAACACAGATTTTGACCACTTTCATTGTTTTCTTTTTCAGTAAAAGCGCATCTAGGACAACTAAAGCTATAATTATTTTTGCACAATGTAGTTAAATGTGTTTGATTCAATTTTTAATGTGCAGCTTCAATTTTTTTTAATTTTCATTAAATTTTTTTTTTGGTTACATGCAGACAGTGAACTTTATTGTGCTGTAATTCGAAAAGTACTTGTTCAATTTTTGATCAGCTTGCAGTGTGGCCCTCCTTAGGCTTTCTAGTATCCATATATCTGTTATTGACTATGTGATTTAATGTATATATTTTTGTTATTCCAGCGAGAAATACAATGTCATTACTAATTATCTCAGAAAGTAATTAACCTGCATAAGATATACCTGGATAGTTAAAGTACGCTCAAGGAACTGAACAAGGCTGTGCAGTAGTATAATGAACAAGGCTGTGCAGTATCATCTAATTTGGTCGAGAAATAACCCACGTTATCTTGAAAACCCATGTCCCTTCTTGACTGACAATCCGCACTCAGGGTGCTTTCGTCCTATTTATTTCATAAGACGCCGTCTTATAAAATAGATTTGACGAAGCGCCCTGAGGGATCACAGATCTTCGACTAAACAAGCACACCTTCCATCATTGTCACCCATGCAGTGCATGTGTGCATGTCTGTAAGGCCGTGCATGCTCCTGTGCACGCGATGTGACAACCTGCAACGGCCGCAAAGTGTCGCACTGCAGAACAAGGTTAGCCGCTTGCGCGTGGTTGTGGCTGTACATTCTTTCCTTCGTATTTTTTCTTATTCTTTTTGGTCTTGCACTCTCTCCCTTGCATCCTATAAATGCACTTCTTATCAAAATAAAAGACTAGTCGGAAGTCAGCACTCTTTGCCTCTGTTGTCTCCTCCTTTTTCCAATCTTTCCACGCACTGTTAACACTTTTTGAAATGAAACTTAGGAAGCCTCTGTGGACTTTTACACAATGAACATAGCTATTCAGCTCACCCCTTCAATTCTCTCATTCCCGACTGTCGTGGCACTCTTCAATGTCATCAATAAAACTCCTCTTCGCAGTTTTCAGCAATGTATGATATGCATGTTTTGCACTGCACTCTGTTACCCTATAATAACGCTGCATGCCTTTCTAAAATTGTACGCCACATATTAATGTTGTATGGCTTTCTGTAAAACCACTTTCATTCACTGACAAGCCATCAGCGAGGTGCCTGTAAATTCTTGTAGTTAAACACAGGCCCTACCTTGGCAGCCCTCCAATTCTCACTCTCCACGACTGTTATTGGTTTTGTTACGCACCTCATCGTCCTTTGTCCCCTTGCTACTCTGAACATTCTGCATTGCCAGACAAGGCTTATGTTTTCATGCTGCCCCCGATATTTCAAAGACAGGTTGGCTGACAAGCAGTCTTCCCTCAGTTGTCTGAATCGATGTCATATCATTCCAGTTCGAGTACTTGTGCTAACCCTCTAAATTCGATAATTCGCGATTCATTCTGTTTAGGACCTGTTCTGCTCACTTTGTACTCTGTAAAGAATGCCCTCTGCATGTGTGCGGAAAGGCAAGAATGGTTCTTATACGCAACCAACTTTGCACTCTGTAAAGAATGCCCTCCGCATGTGTGTGGAAGGCCAAGAATGGTTGTTACACGCAACCAATTGCAAATTATGGAAGTTGATGGGGCTGCGCAAGCCTGTTGATGCCACAATGTGGTGCTCTGACCTCTGCCCACGCGCAGGCCACTCTGCCAAGTTTTCTTATGTGTGGGTGGCATGTTTCGTGGACCTTTCAAGAGAGCTACTAAACCTGCCTTCTTCCTGTGTATTTTTGTGTTCAAGATCGCCTTCCCGCCGTATGCTCCCTCTCTTCACTCTATCGCAACTCCTTGGCCTGTCTCCATCACTCCGCGACACCGGCCAGGCTGGCTGGAATTGGGAAGTTCTTTTTCTGGCTAGAAATAGGCCCAGAGCCATTTCACGCGTCCTGCCTTGCATGTCTTATGTGCGGGTCTCGTTTTCTGTTGGTGTGCGTGTGTAATCAGGATGGCGAATGGCAGGCCTTCAGTGCCTTTTCTGCCGCTCGACAAGAGATCGGAAGTGCGACCACTTGGCTTGGGCAACACGTTTAGGATTTATAAATTATAGGTGCCGTGTTGTGGAGTGCTTGCTCATAGCTGTTGACCACCTGGCAGCCAACATCCCACTTTGGGTGTCCCTGCATTCAGCTGTGGAGATGGTGAAGGCTTCGTGGGGGGAGCTGATGGCTACATGTGTGTGAAACTGCTTTCACGAGGCAGACTTCGTCGACATCGGACCCGACGATGAGCCTGAAGCTTCCAAACAGGACCACTCTGGCGGCGATTCGCCACAGCACGTCGTCGACTCCATGGGAATACGGGACATCTGCTGAGATGGCTTCATTATGACCGATGATCATGCCGATGCTGCACAATTGCGCACCAATAAGGGCATTGTGAAAAAAGTGAGAGGCAACATCGATTTGGCGAAATTGATAATGACGTTGACAGAACCTTGGAGCCAGTGCCTCGGTGATGAGCATGGTTTTGCTTCAAGTAAACTCGAGACCACCATTATCACTTTTGCTCTTCGAAACACATGCACACAGACTTCTGAAAGAAAAAAAAAATGTTTTCACTAGCAACTTTTTCAAAGCTTCGTTTCATTTACTATGAACTAGGGGATACAGTGAGGGCGCCATTCACAATCAGGTACTTTATAAGCGGGCTGAGCTGTAATATTAGATTGCAGCCTTAGAATATTATAAACGCCACTTTTATGGTGATAAAGTGATTAGTAAGCAAGAAAAATTTGCTCGAAAAAAAAAGAAAAATGCAGATAGTGACGCCACATTCCGATTCCCGCACTAAATGCTGTGACATCATTTATATTGATGCTGTCTACTCAGTCACAGTAAGGTGGTTTATAATTGGTAAAAAGCCAAGTACACTGTCCTCTAAAGGGGCGAGAGGCCTAATATACCAGCTTTCACAAAATTTCATTGAACCTATGTTGCCAAAATAGAGAAATCCCTTAAAAATCAGTGGCGTCATCGGCAGAGAGCTTTGTGTGCAATTTAAAAATACGATTGTCTCCTCTGGAAAATAAACTATGGTGGTTATATTAATGGGATTAGAGTCCTCAGAGTAAGATTTATCAATCTAAAGCAATCCGATGTTTCGCTTGAGTGTCCCTTAAAAGGCAAGAAAATATAGAAGTTCCTCTACAATGGCTTCAAAATTTACAGGACTGGCATCGTGCGGAAACTTAGCAAAGCGATAAACTGGCTAAGTTGGTCACGATTTGTTGTAATGCTTTGTATTATAATACAGAGACAAGACAGGTTGTGCCCAAGCTTCCAACTGTGGTACAATTTTATACGCGTTCCGAACTGAGACAGAGGCCTTCCATTCGTTACGTCAAAAAGTGCGTGGTCTGCATCAGTCGCGAGGACAAGGGTAAGCAAACAGCGAATGTAGGAAATGGAGGCCTGCGTGACAATTTTGACGTTGGCATGAGGACCGAATGAACGCAATTGAAAAGTGACGCGTCCAGCGTCTCTGTGAAACACGCCTTGTGTCTCTGACGGACACATCTTGTGTCTGCGAAGGACTTGCCCAGTGTCCGTGACGGACGCACTCAGTGTCTCTGCAAGGGATGCCAGCACGCTCGTAACACCACAGAGTGAATGAATGATGATGAGTGGAGCGAAGCTTGAAAGGGTTTTATTGGTAAATCGTGAATCTTCCGTTCGTACGTCTGTGTCTGTCTGTCCATCCATCCGCCTGCCTGTCTGTTTGTCTGTCCGTCCATCTGTCTGTCTACGACAATGGAGACAGACAGACGGGATGGCTACGGCAACGAAGGAAGGATTGAGGCACAGCGTATGTGCATGACGCCCCCTGCGACGCCATGTTCTCAAATAACCCGAATACTAAAAAGGCGCGAAGTGCTTACTTTTTTTTCAATTTAATCCATGCCGCCTCACTGCCATTTCAATCCATGTTTCGTTTAGATCATGGCGTTGAGATGTGGAACTCTGCTTCCCTCACTTTTTTTTTTTATCTTGCAATGCATGATTTAGGAAAAGTGAGCTTTCTTTTATTTGAGCAGAGTGTCTCGGCCGCCGCCGATGTATTTGCTAGCAGTACTGACCATTGTACTACGTGGGTGAGCCCAAATCGCTTTCTTCCCTTTGCCCTACTGCATTGTTCCGTCGAGTGTTTTGAATGTACGCAGAGGGACTGATGTAACCCGTGGCTGGTTCTCTTTTGGACATCGACTTCGCCAGGAATGTAGTCATGAGATCAAGCGATGGACATACCTGGCACCTGTGGGACAGCCTGCAGTGCGGCACGGCACCTTCGTGAGTGCTGGTCGCAACCAAAAGACGTGTCGGCGCGAGTCACAGTTTCTCGTGCCGACGGCAATGTTGCCGTTGTGGGATCAGTACTGAGGTGAAGTCGTCAAGCAGCACAGGGCAGCAGTGTTGCCCGATGGCGGTGTCGTGGTGCATAGACATTCTTTAGGGACATGTGTTGTCATCTTTTGTTAGAGCATGTGTGACTGATTTCTTTCATTTTTTTTTTTTTTTTCGAGATATGGTATAAATTAAGGCTGAGGGAATGTGGAAGTGCTAACACCCCCGATAAAGTTGGTTGCACTTAAAGGCACCAACCTAAAGGCACCGTATACAACCTAAAGGCACCAAGTCTGCCAGTACGAGACGCTCTTTAATGAATAAGGCAAAGAAGTGTATACCTAAGGGCTTGTTTTTTCGTGTCTATCTTGAAGCTCTGTTCTCTCCCGAGATTGTTGTACATTACTTTCGTTTTCTGTAGATTAACTTTAAGACCTACCTTTCTGCTCTGCTTGTCTAATCCAGTTCTCACGAGTTTCAGTTTGTCTCCTGAGTTACCCCGCAATGCAATGTCATTGGTGAAATGCAGGTTACTAAGGTTACTAAGGTATTGCCTATTAACTCTTATCCCTAACTCTTCCAATTCAAGGCCTCTAAAAACCTCCTGTAAGCACACGGTAAATAGCATTAGGGAGATTATATCCCCTTGTCCTACACTCTTCTTGGTTGGTATTCTGTCACTTTCTTTATTGAGACTTATCGTGGCAGTTAATCCTCTGTAGATTTCTTCCAGGATGTTTCTCTGTCGATGCCCCGATTTAGCAGTGTCTGCATGACTGCTCATATCTCTGCTGAATCAAATGCCTCCTCGTAATCTATGAAGGCTATGTATAGTGATTGGCTTTATTCTGAGCATTTCTCTATTACCTGATTGATAGTATGAATGTGGTCGATTTTAAAGTAGCCTGTTCGAAATTCTGCTTGTTCCTTTGGTTGATTGAATTCTAATGTGGTCTTCATTCTGTTAGCAATTACCTTTGTAAATAGCTTGTATACGATGGAGAAATCTACGCTACACTAAAGTTGAGGTAATTGGATACTTTGTGTTTCATTGTGAAAAGAAAATTCAACAGGCCCCCTCCTGTGGGGGAAATAGTCGGTAAATTCAGACCACTGCATAGTGTTAAAGGTCTGGCGTCTAGAAAGAACTTTTCTGGAACTCAATTAGGCAAACAGTAGAATAAAAGTTTGTAACAACAACTAAAACTAAATACTGACTTATAGTAATGCATGTACACACTCACTGCAATCAATGTACGTGAGGTTATATGCCGGACAGAACGTTTAAAGAAATCATTCTTTCCCAAAACTATCCAAGACAGGAATAAGCTACCCGCGAACATCGTCGACATAGTTTCAAATGAAATGTTTTTGCACTGCTGAAATGATTGTTTCCTTGATCTTTTTTGGATGTAATGTATCTACTATAGCTTATTCTGTTAATTTTGTATGTTTTTTTTTCTTATTCCTCTCACAGTATGTGGAAGAGAACCGTGGCAATACTCCTATATCAAATCACTTATTTTGCTTTTGTTGAAGTGACTTAACCTGAAAGTGTGTGTGTGTGTCTTTTTTTGACATCTATAGTATACTGCTTTGAATTATGTATGTTGTCAATCTGCTGTAGTTATGGTTGTTATTATTATGATTGCCAACGCTTTATGTATGACAAATATTGAACTGTGTAGACTTGCTGTAAACCCCTTCCTCACTGTAATGCCTCTGACGCTGTGGATACCAAATAAATAAATAAACAAATAATAAATAATCAATCAAGTAAACAACTGTCACACATATCACTACTACTAGACAACACTGTAGTAGCATAAAAAAATTTCAATGTAGCATGGGGGAGTTGCAACAGTGCAGCAACAGTGTGCCTGCCCCTTCTCCTTCCATTTTCTTCGGCTAGAGACCAAGAGCCGTCAATCAAGAGCCGCCAACTTGACTTTAGTGTACAGTCGAACCTCGATGTATCGAACGGCGTGGCGATCGCGAAATAGTTCGATATATCCAGAATTCGATATAAAAAAATCACGAAAAAAATGCGTCAACAGTTTGCTGAAAACGATCAACGAACCGTTTAAAATATTGAAAAAAAGTAGCCTGCTTTTTGTTGGCCATGGCGTGTTTGACGACTGCGTCCTCAATATAGTCCAGGCGATCCATAAGTGATAGGCCGGTGCCTTCAATCGCGCCGCAGTGGTGGCGCACAAGGGCCAAGGCAGCTACGACCTTAGCTGATGTCGGGAGCGGGGCATCATCAGCACTAGCGGGATCCACTTTGGCAGAGTCTTCATTTGGCTGCTCAGCAGTAGCTTTGGCGACAATCTCCACATCCGTGAGCTCCGCCCTTCGGAGTTAGGCCTGTAGCGCGCGACAAGCCTAACTCCAAACGCACAAACACTGCGAGCACAACGACCGATGCCTGCCGATGCTACGGGGGAGGAGCTTGCAACAAGTGCGCAGTGTGCCATTGACACCATAGAGACTGCAACGACTGCAAGCTGCAAGGCTGCGGCGTGAGTCCGGGTGTAAAGCGCGCACATGGCGCACCCATGCCGGCTCGCCTGACTGCTTTCCCTTTCCCGGCGACAGTGCGGGCCGCGTCCGAAACAGTCGTCTGCGTCCTTTCCCTCCTATACTTTCCTCCTCAATCTTTACCTCCCACTCCCCCTTCCCCCGCGCGAAGCCGTGTCAGTGCCTTCGTATTGAAAGAAAATAACAGCTCCGCTCTTTTTTCTTCACTTTCCTCATTCAAGAACCTCTACCGCAAGGCTGCGGCGCGCGTGCGCCGCTACGTTAAAGTGGCGCCCTCGGCGCCATCGATGTGTGCAGCATTCGTAAACGCCCGCCGCTCTATCGCTACTTTCGAGAGTTGCGGGAAAGCTCGCCGCCTGTCAATGGAGCGCGGGCGGTTTGGGGTGGCTGAGTTCGATATATCCATTATATGTCAAACTTTGTTCGAAATAAAAAAAATCAATAATGCATGCAATTTCCGCGTGATATAAGAACCGTTTGATGTAGGCAATAATTCGATATATCCGTGTTCGATATATTGAAGTTTGACTGTACTGCTGGAATAAAAAATTTATATGTAACCGTAGAGTATTGATACCTGAATTCAACTTTGGCATCCACTTGTTCTCCAAAAGACTGGCAAGTATAGCATCATGCACCAGCATTTTGTGCAGTTTGGTGCATCATCACTGCACCCTAGAGGACTGCTGCAAGACTGCTCCCAAGAGTTGGCTCAGTTTGTGGGACACAGTCAAATCAATTACCCCACCCCCTCCTTGGATTCGCCAATGATTTATGCAAAATAAAAATCTACCGCAATAGAAAGCAGTTCTTGGCACACAGGCGACTAGTGGAAACTGGTGAAATGTTGATTCGGCCACTGCCTCAAAACTAGTTTCGCAACAGCTCAAATGTAGAGCACAGGGAGCATTTATTTGATAATGCTTTTAAGAACATTTAAAAAATAAGATAGAGGCACATCGCTTTTATTTTCCAGTTACAGTCATTGCTATTGTTGTTAATATTATTCTTATTTGGTTTGGATATACAGAAAAAACAGAATAAATTGCATCTTCGTGCCTGTGATGCGATGGTGATGCGACTGGTGCGCGTAATTGTGAATGATTGAAAAGTGCGCGAAATTAAAGGATGACCGAGTGCACGTGCTGGGTCGCCTGAACAACGACGACGCCGAGGACCGGTACACGTGAGAGCGTGGAGCGCAAGCATCCAAGACCATAAAGCAAACAAGGGCCAATGGCTGATCACCACGGAGTTTTGAAAGGCCAATCGGGACGAGACAAGTGTGCCCCAGAGGGAGCCAATCCTGAAGGGCAAAAGAGCTAGTAGTTCGAGGTGAACGAGGCAAGAGGAAGGTCACAGCTGGGAGCTGAAGACAGGCAGTCGGGTGGCAGACCTGAGCCTTCTGGACTTCACCCGGTCTGGACCTCCGGACAACGCCTTCCAAGGACGGCGAGCTGCCTCAACGGTCGAGACCAAGGCCTGCAGATTCCGGTGCGGGTGCAGCAACGGCAGTTCGGGTCACGGGCCTGAGCCTTGCAACCAGCCACCTCATCGGGCGAATCTGGGCCGCCACAGGCATCACCGAGCGAGTCCCGTTCCATCGTCGCCGCCAGCGAGCATCGGTACACGCCGTCGCCACCATTACAGCAGCAACGTTTTGGTGAGATCGAACTTGCTCTCTTCCCTGCACCGCCGAATCACCGCGTCAGAACTGCATCATGTAGCTGTGACTTTCCGTCGGCAGTTTCGGGACTTTAGATGTTTGTTTTCCTTCTAAATCCCGCTTTTAGCCAGCTACTCATTTCTTGCAGTTTGTGTTTGAGTTTTGCTTCAGTTCTGCAGTAAATGTTTAGGTGTTGTTTGTTAAGCAAACGGCTTTGTCCTTATTAGAAAAACTCTCCGGGGCTCAACCAGGAGAAACAAATCAGCAACAAGAACCCGCATCACAAACTGGCGTCCGCAGCGACAGGACAAAGCCGTTGGTTTGACACCTTCATTTATTGACGCGGTTGACATCATGTCGAATATGCGAGAGCTAATGGCCTTGGCGGATCGCATGGGAATTGATGGGGCGGATTTTAAAGCATGGTACGAGGAGAAGGAGGCACGAGCACGAGAGGAACGGGCTGCGGAACGAGAAGCTCGAAAGGAACAGTTGGAACGGGAGACGCAGGCCAAGAAGGAGCAGCTTGAGCTCGAGACGCGCGAAAAAGAAAAACAGCTCGAACTGGAGACACGCGCAAAGAAGGAGCAGCTGGAATTAGAGAACCAAAACCTGCAACTGCGTCTTAGACTTGCCGAAGCTGAGAGTAGCCGTGTGGAGACAAGAACTGTTGACTCAGCACCAGGCTCAGCACAAGAAAGGAGTGTTTCATGAAGCGTGAATCCTCATAAGTTGATACCGGGATTTAATGAAAGCCGGGACGACTTGGACGCCTATTTAAAAAGGTTCGAGAGAGTCGCCATCTGTCAAGAATGGCCTAGGGACAAATGGGCCACAGCTTTAAGTTTATGTTTGAGCGGAGAAGCCTTAAAGGTGTTTGGAAGACTTTCGCCGGAGGATTCACTCGATTATGATAAAGCCAAGTTGGCGTTGCTCCAGCGTTTCCGTTTTACGGCCGAAGGGTATCGGGAAAAGTTCCGACAAAGCAAGCCACAGGACGGCGAAACAGGCAAGCAGTACGCAACTAGGCTACTGAGTTTTTTCGATCGTTGGGTCGAAATGTCGAGGACCGGAAAAGAATATTCGGCTCTTCGTAACTTGATAGTTACAGAACAGTTCTTAAGAAACTGTCATCACCGTTTGGCACTTTTCCTGCGAGAAAAGAACTTCAACAAGCTAGAGGACATGGCCGAGGCCTCAGATAACTTTTTAGAAGCTCAGAGGCAAGTCAACCTGTTAGTTTTCCGAGAAAAAGTGGAATCTAAAAGCAATACGGAAAAAAGTGGTAGTTACTCGGAGAGAGGAGCAGTACGTTGTTTTGTATGTGGCAAAATGGGTCACAGGGCATCGGAGTGCCGATCAAGGTCAAAACAACCTTTCTGTGGATATTGTCAGAAGGCGGGGCATGATTCCAAAACTTGCTCAAAGAAGAACGGTTCAGCCAACAAGACGTCATGTCTTTTGTCGCCAGAGGAGCACTCAACGGAAGTGAAGCTTTCACCGGACAAAGAAGAGGACATGGCGGGCGCTGTGAATACTCACCCGAAGTTTGCCACACACAAAATGCCCGTGTTACAGGGCCGAATCTTTGGCCGAACCGTCTCAGTGTTGCGGGATACGGGTAGCAATACACTGGTGGTGCGTCGTTCTCTGGTACCCGATGAAGCCCTCATAGGTACTACCGCTACGCTATTCTTAGCCGATGGCAGTAGCATCATCGTTCCTGAGGCGGAGGTGGAAATTCATTCACCTTATTTTTCTGGTACATCTATTGTCAAATGCATGACGAACCCACTCTACGACCTTATCGTCGGAAATGTACCAGGTTCACGTGAAGTCCATGACCCCGATACCAAGTGGGAGGAAAGGATTCCGGTAAAAACCTACCCCAACTATATAGCTAGTGGAAAAGGAGCAGATAGAGAGGATGGTACCCTGAAGTCTTCAGTGGTTGGTATCAAAATCCGAGAGCAACGGTCAATCTCATCTGAAATCGATGTACCCACCTTGAAGACGACCCGAAAGGATCTTAGTGCCGCTCAAAAACAGGACAAGACCCTAGATTCTTGCAGGAGTAAAGTAGGTCAAGGGCTACAGGGAGGATCAAAGTCCTATTCAATCGAGATAGAAAAGGGGCTGC
This sequence comes from Rhipicephalus microplus, assembly GCF_043290135.1. Lineage (NCBI taxonomy): Eukaryota > Metazoa > Arthropoda > Arachnida > Ixodida > Ixodidae > Rhipicephalus > Rhipicephalus microplus. Next base: position 266,921,622 of record NC_134702.1, on the reverse strand, counting down.
TATACCGCTATTATCACCTACCATCTGGTAAGGTGATTCAACAAGTAGTAGTGCCCCAAAGATTGCGCAGCCAAGTGCTTACTTTGGCGCACGAAACCCTGATGTCGGGGCATCAAGGAATAAAAAGAACGATTGATCGTGTTCTACAATCATTTTACTGGCCAGGAGTTCAAGAGGCAGTGAGGAGATACGTGCGCTCTTGTGACGCATGCCAACGAACCTACCCCAAGAGCAGAGTTGGTAAGGCACCACTAGGTCGAATGCCTTTGATAGACACCCCATTCGAAAGAGTGGCAGTGGACATTATCGGGCCTTTAAAGCCAATATCACACATGGGTAATCGATATATACTAACACTAGTGGACTTCGCTACTAGATACCCAGATGCAATAGCCCTGCCATCCATCGATTCAGCCACAGTAGCCGAGGCACTGGTAGAGATGTTTTCTCGAATCGGGTTCCCGCGTGAGGTACTTTGTGATCAGGCATCATGCTTTACATCGGAGCTAATGAGAGAGGTCAATGACTTGTTGGCGATCAAGCATCTCAGCTCCACACCCTATCATCCCATGTGTAATGGCTTAGTGGAGAGATTTAATGGCACACTAAAGCAAATGTTGCGTAAATTGTGCCAAGAGGAGCCCAAGACATGGGACCGACTATTAGCCCCACTCCTGTTTGCGTACCGGGAAGTCCCGCAAGCCAGCTTGGGATTTTCGCCTTTTGAGCTGATCTACGGTAGAAATGTTCGAGGACCTCTCAGTCTACTTAAAGAATTATGGACCGGAGACAATCAAAGCGAGGAAGTGAAGACAACATATGGGTATGTCCTGGATCTCAGAGATCGCCTAGAAAAAACATTGCAGTTGGCACAAGAAAACCTGTCACGAGCTAAAACAACGCAGAAGAAATACTATGACCGGGGAAGTCGGATGCGTCGGCTAAAGGTTGGAGACCGCGCCCTCGTACTACTTCCCACGACGGAAAACAAGCTTATGATGCATTGGAAAGGACCTTTCAGGGTCACAGGAAAGAAGGGTGACTCTGACTACTGGCTGGATATGGGACATACTACCAAGCTGTTCCATATAAACATGTTAAAACGCTACGAAGAGCGTCCTCCAGAAATATCACCCCAGTCCGCATCTTTCATTGTAGTGGAAGAGGAAGAGACAAACACGCCAGTGCCTACCTTTAAAGCTACTGAGGGCTTTGGTACTGAAGCTATCAAGCTTGGTCCTAACCTCAGGAATAGACAAAGGGAAGAAATTGACGAGCTCCTAGCCACCCATAAAGACGTCTTTTCCGAAGTCCCCGGCAAGACAAACTTGTTAGAGTGTCGTCTTAAACTGACAACGTCCGAGCCTATCAACACTCCACAATATCCGTTACCATTCGCAATGAAAGAGGTAGTTGAGAAAGAAGTCGGAGAAATGCTGCGACTCGGAGTGATTGAAAGGTCCGACTCACCTTACAACTCACCATTGGTGCTGGTGAAGAAGCCCGATAAGAGTTACCGTACTTGCATCGACTTCCGTCGCGTCAATGATGTGTTGGTCTCCGACGCAGAACCAATTCCGAGAACGGATGTATTGTTTACAGAGATCGGCACTAGAAAATTCTTCTCCAAGTTTGACCTTACGAAAGGATACTGGCAGGTGCCCTTGGACAAAGAATCCCGGCTAAAAACGGCATTCTCCACCCAATCGGGACACTACCATTTCCTCTATATGCCATTCGGTATCAAAACAGCGTCCGCAGTGTTTACCCGGCTAATGAGACGTCTCCTTCAGGGCATCCCGAACGTCGTTCATTATATCGATGATGTTCTCGTCGCTACGACAACCTGGGAGGAACACATGCAGACTCTGAGTGAACTGATGAATAGGATTCGAGAAGCAGGACTCAAAATTAAGCCCCAGAAATCGGAGATTGGAATGACGTCGATTGTGTTCCTGGGTCATCGACTGGGAGATGGAACAATTCAGCCGGTAGAGGACACGATCATAAAAATCGCCAAAGCCCCATTACCCACTACGAAGAAACAACTACGTTCGTTTCTTGGCTTGGCAGGATATTATCGTGATCTAATCCCTCACTACGCTGAGAAGGCACGGCCTCTGACAGAGATGACAAAGAAAAGGGAGAGTAACAAGATCAATTGGAATATTGAAGGGCAGACAGCTTTCGAAACACTAAAGCAAGCTCTGGCGTCTGGACCTATTTTAAAGGCTCCGGATCTCAAACGTGGATTTGTACTCCGCAGTGACGCCTCCGATTCTTGCATCGGTGCAGTCCTTATGCAAGAGCACGACGGTGTTTTATACCCGGTAAAATACGCCAGTCGTCAGCTACTGCCTCGAGAACAGAACTACTCAACAATCGAGCGGGAGTGTCTCGCGTTGGTGTGGGCAGTGGAAAAGTTCCACATATTTTTATATGGGACATATTTCACGGTTCAAACAGATCACCAACCGTTGCAGTACTTATCTCGAGCAAAACACCTCAACAGCAGAGTTCTGCGGTGGAGTTTAGTACTGCAAGAGTACAACTTTCACGTAGAACATATAAAGGGATCCGAGAATGTTGGAGTCGACTACATGAGTAGGTTGCAGTGAATATGTTCTGTGTGTTATTATTACAAGGTTATGCTTGTGTGGTGGACTGTTACTGGAGTTAATGACTGTATTTGTACTGTTCTTAGTTGCTGCCAAAAACTTTTCTTATTGTTGTTGGTTGAATGTTGCGTTCTGTGGACTCGGTGTTTCGACGTGAGACATGTCAACGAAGAAGCAGTGTGGTGCCATCGGTGTGTTGTGATAGCTTGTGTGGTGCGCATCGAACGACAGTTTTTCAACGGGAAAAACTTCTTCGAAAGGGGGCCATTGTGATGCGATGGTGATGCGACTGGTGCGCGTAATTGTGAATGATTGAAAAGTGCGCGAAATTAAAGGATGACCGAGTGCACGTGCTGGGTCGCCTGAACAACGACGACGCCGAGGACCGGTACACGTGAGAGCGTGGAGCGCAAGCATCCAAGACCATAAAGCAAACAAGGGCCAATGGCTGATCACCACGGAGTTTTGAAAGGCCAATCGGGACGAGACAAGTGTGCCCCAGAGGGAGCCAATCCTGAAGGGCAAAAGAGCTAGTAGTTCGAGGTGAACGAGGCAAGAGGAAGGTCACAGCTGGGAGCTGAAGACAGGCAGTCGGGTGGCAGACCTGAGCCTTCTGGACTTCACCCGGTCTGGACCTCCGGACAACGCCTTCCAAGGACGGCGAGCTGCCTCAACGGTCGAGACCAAGGCCTGCAGATTCCGGTGCGGGTGCAGCAACGGCAGTTCGGGTCACGGGCCTGAGCCTTGCAACCAGCCACCTCATCGGGCGAATCTGGGCCGCCACAGGCATCACCGAGCGAGTCCCGTTCCATCGTCGCCGCCAGCGAGCATCGGTACACGCCGTCGCCACCATTACAGCAGCAACGTTTTGGTGAGATCGAACTTGCTCTCTTCCCTGCACCGCCGAATCACCGCGTCAGAACTGCATCATGTAGCTGTGACTTTCCGTCGGCAGTTTCGGGACTTTAGATGTTTGTTTTCCTTCTAAATCCCGCTTTTAGCCAGCTACTCATTTCTTGCAGTTTGTGTTTGAGTTTTGCTTCAGTTCTGCAGTAAATGTTTAGGTGTTGTTTGTTAAGCAAACGGCTTTGTCCTTATTAGAAAAACTCTCCGGGGCTCAACCAGGAGAAACAAATCAGCAACAAGAACCCGCATCACAGTGCCATTTGTACACCACTCGATAAAACTGCATAGTACTTATAACAACAATACCATATTGAAATGGCTCTTAATGACGTTGTGTCACAAATGAAGCGATGGTATAGTCTTTGTGCCACAAGATCTGCATCACATGCTGTTTTCTAGTAACAGTCAGCAAGTGTACAGAGCCTGCAATCAAACTCCTCAGGTGCACTGGCAAAGGGCTTCTAATTTGGTGAATGAAACCGCAGATAAAGAAATAAAAAGGTCACTGCTAAGCGAGCTCTGTCATGGAAGACTCTCACTATGAAACTAAAGTCATAGGACTGTGAAAGGAACTCACCGGACAGCATTCTTGAGCAGCTCGGGAATGATGTAATCTAGGGGCATCTGAATATATGGAAAGGAGCAGTTCAGGTGTCCATTGTACTTGAAAGGAGGCGCCTTGCCGTACTTGTGCACTGACACTTGCCTGAAAGAGGACCCAGCTGTTGTCTCACTTGTCATTTCGCCTTACCCACCTTCTTGTGAGCTCATTTTAAGGGCATTACAAAAGGATGTGCAGCACGCAAACAAACACGAAAAACCCTTTGAAGCATTGCTGCCACAAAAGTTTTTTGCCCTGCTGGAATGATTGTTTCCTTTTTTGGACGTAATGTATCTACTATAGTTTATTATAGTATTATTGTAAGTTTTTCTTCTTTTTTTTTCTTATCCCTCTCACAGTATGTATAAGAGAGCCAGGGCAATATTCCACCACCAGATATTTTGCGAGAATAATAGAAGGGATAAAATGAGAGCACTTGAATGAAACTGAAGGCCTAAGATCCTGCAACGCAGCTGGCCGAAGATGAGTAACAGCATTTCATCCCCATTTAAAGGAGCACTGACACAAGATTTCAAAGACGAGATAATGAGTGGGAATAGATTTATATAGAGACACACAAAACATGCACAAAATCTCAAGTGCTAATATAGCCTAGAACATATTTACAATCAATTTTAAAGTTGATGCCGCACAACTGAGCTTATATGCGGAGCCCCTTGTGACACCTACATAACCACAGCGGGAGTGTAAACAAACCTACGTCACGAGTGCAGCACCCACTTGCGCATGCTCTTGTGCATGGCGACCATGCTACAGTTTTGCGTGGTAACAAGGCCAGCTGTGCTTTGCCTTGCTACCGGAACTGCGCCTGCTCAGCACTTTCAAACCGAAACTTCGACTGGGCACTCTAAATAAACAGCCGCTGTGCACTCGGCCAAACGACGTTTTCAGCTGCGATAAGTGGCTCATAAGCTAACTGTGGCAACAAAAAAAAAAATCAAGGTGCAATATTTTTGTGTCAGTGCTCCTTTGAGGCAGATGCTGAAAAGTAAAGAAGAGGACGCTATACTTGTGCGCCAAAAGCAGAAAACACTTGAGGGCCATCGCCTAAAATCCCTCCTTCTCCCAAGCCTGTAGCCATGGAGGGAGGGGGCCCCTCCCCCCCATTGAAATTCACATAGAGAGGGGGTTTACTGAGGGAAAATAATACAAATAGGTGTTTTTCAAGGCTTTCATCAAGTGCCCTACAGGAAACAATTCCTGGCTACAGGCCTACCTCCCACTCACTTCTCTTTCACACCCTGCACTTGATTAACCCAACAACTCCCATATTCCCACACGAGTGCTCCTAGAATCTCAATACCTAGTGAACTAACCTGGGCTGCTGAGCCACCTTGTTCATGATTTTTTGCAAAAATAGGCAAACAGTCAAAGGAACATGAAAGAGAAACCACATCAACATCCGCTAGTTAAGAACTAAACCACAATTAAGAACTAAAGACAACACAGGAGGAAGAAGCAAAACGCCCTCTGTCATTGCTGGTGCTTTTGCCATTGCTCATTAGTGAGAGCCTCCAATGTATCTGGTGGAACATGCTGGTTCCGTTTTCTCCTTCTTCCCCACCTAGACTGAACCTCCAGCTATGCCTACACAACTACACTCCATACCATGCATCAAGTGCATTGCTAGCAAGACTTCGTGCGGCATAGTTGTTTTCATCAAGAGGCAGTTCAGAAACTTTGCCACCTGCAATGCCATTCTCTTTCAGTTTCATGAAGATTGTTTGTGCCTTGGGAATAAACAAGCTCCCTCATATGGCTGTCAGTATGTTGTTCTGGATCACTTAGTATCTACTTATTTTCGTTCCTTTTTGTTCTTCATTTGCAGCCTGCAATCGAAAACAGCATGGGCAATGCAGAGGAAGCACACAAATTACTGATTATTAAACTATATTTTGACAAAAGGTGTTAATAAATACATAGCAGGCCGGAGCACTTCACCACAAATGAAATACAAACAAACCAAGAAAAAGTACAGAGAAGAAATGCTGTCATCACGTGATGATGCGTATGCACGGCACAAGTGGTGAAATCATGATAAGGTAGCTGGGAGAATTTCTGTTGGGCAGAAAAATACCAGATGGGTGCATTGACACAGTAACCTTTTTGCAAGGCAATCTTATGCACTTTAAGTATTTCTCATGTCATTCCATAACTGCTTCTTGCTGGCTTATCTGATTCGGGGGACGGACGAATCGCTTGCAATGTATGCCTGAATGACAAACAGCTCTTGTTGCATTGCGGTGCTCGTGAAGGTTGTCATTTAAACATAATAACTAATGTTTAAACTACTTTTCAGTAAACAAAGAGATGCTGTAGACATTACAAACTCAAGACATGAATGCCCACTCGTGTTGCCCGCTACAAGCGAAACTTTCCTAGGGAGAGTTGTTACACGGTTACACAATTCAGACAGCTCATTTGGGGCACTCTCAGAGACTATCTTGCAGGCGAATCTACTTCAAATTATGTGAAACTTTATGCCATTTTTGTGTGGTAGAAAGTGAGAATCGAAGTGTGCGGGCGATTGTCGTGTGGTCATGAAAGGAGAACGACAATAAGTGGATCTTGCGCCGGTAAGTTGGCGATGGCACTGGTCTGAGCTGCCTGGAAGAAACCCGCATTCCCAGTCGTCAGTGGTGCTCGCATCCCAAGCCTTCAACTGGAGGCCACTCGTTCCAGTGCAGCTAAGCTGTGTCCTACACTTCTACTATGCTGGGGAACCTTCGAGACCAAACCGGCGCCAGGACCTACAGTGACTGCGTCATTGTGCGGCCCGATACACCGCGAGTGTGTCATGTTCAGTCTGCTAGACCAAACTGACTAGGTGGCAGACTGGAGCATGTTTCATTTGTGTCTGTTGTGTAACACACGCATCTATTCTCGAGATGCTTGTCTTGTTTGAGAGTCCTCCACACTCTAGTGACCGATTATTAGTGATGAGCGTTGCCTATATGACATTTTAATTTGGTTTTGAAGTAAGGGTGAGTATTCAGGTTCAATCAATATTTTCTGTAATGTGACATAGATGGGGCCCTCGTGTGACGTTGCAGAGGTGAAGCAAGCATTGCAGAGAACATTTTCGGGCCGCACGCAATTATACAGACTGGCTTCCGGGCAGGACTATTGCCGGGCTGATCTCAAGGCGGTTTTGGACGCCGGGATGCTTCTATTTTTTTTCTGAGGGGATAAACGTTCAAAGCTCCCACATTGTTTCATTCTTCACCCACAGGTCTACCTATTTTCGTTCATCGTCACCGAAGCTTGAGCCCGCACGGTCTCGCGTGGTGCCCCACGTTGGGGCGCTAGTTTCTTATCAAGTTATAGGTACTTAGGCAGGAGTTTCGAACAGACGCAAAATCTTTCTGTATTAACGATACTAGCTTTAATTACACGATGCATTAGGGCATTTATAGTTCAATACATCACTACTATAAAAGTCGCAAACAACAATTTCGCTGTCAAGGATGTTTCCATTAGTCCACCAATGTGCATAAGAGGCCTGCATCTAAATCATCACAGTATCAGTGCAAACCTTCCTATGGCTAGTGTTTTTGTGATCAAAGAGTAGGCCATACAAGTTTGTTGGCTAATGATTCGTTTTTCCCATTTGTGTAATTCGCAAGGCCGTAATTTGGCATAAATGATGGAAACGTGCAAATGAACACAACCACTGAATTTCATACTGAAACGAAGGCGATTTTTTTGGTCAATGAATCGTATTGTAACGCGAACTGAAAGAGCGAGGAAGAAGAAGAGATCGGACGCTCTACCGTCACTGCCGAATCACCATCCCTCGAGAGCGTCCGATCTCTTCTTCTTCCTCGCTCTTTCAGTCCGCGTTACAATACGATCCATTGACCTAAATAATCGCTGGAGTTGGCCTTCAAGGCTTATTTTTATTTACATAAAAATTTAAATCACACACTGTAAGAAGATTTAAAAACCTGCTGCAACAGTACTGTGCCTTTCAGGATGGTCAAAAACTGGTACAATGACAGTTGCTATTTCCATACAATCTCGCACAGGTATTGAATGCGGGTGTACACAACAATTTGCATACGGATCAGAAAATTTGCATACAAATCAGAAAAAGATGAAAGCACTAGGAACCCCCAAAGACGAGCGGTGACTTCCAGCAGGTTCTTCACTTAATAAAACATGCATTTAAAATTAGAGTAGACTCTCATTAAATGGAAATCTGCTAAACTGTACTACTGCTTAAACGGAACTCTTGCCTCTGCAGTGCTTGGTTTTGAGCATGTATTGAGCCCCCGTGTTCATCTCTCAGTTAATGAAACTCCTATTATATGAAACATATTTTTCCAGTCCCTTCAGGTTCCGTTTACTGAGAGTCTTCTGTACGTACATGAGATGGTACCACCTCGTGTGCATAGTTATAGCACATGCATGTCCATGCAATTTTACAAACTTGTTGTTGACAACTAAATTTGATCTTGATGAAAACATTTTTATTATTTCGTTTTAAATGTTCTTCAGCCACCTAGTGACCAGTTCTGTGTCACCCAGGAACAAATGAAAGGATAGCCTTACATGAGTGTGATGTACAGAGCAGAACACGACACTACACAACGGTCATCTCGTTGGCTGCTCCACAGTGGCCAATTCACTTTTCTTCCCATTGCAATACACATCCCTTAGGATGCAAAAGCAACCAGCAAGTTTGTGCATAGCTGCATGAACCACATATATTTGAGTGGCGACCCCTACGCTGTGTGCTTCACACGCAGCACATGACACAGAATAATTGACTGAAAGCCCCCCCCCCCCCCCCCAGTACAGCCAGTTGAGTTCCCACAAAGAAAGCAGGCAGCAGGGCTCTTGTGGAAGGAGTGAGAGGGAAGAGGAGGACCCTCCATGTGCTGGGAAACGCCGTGGCTCACACTGGCATGCAGCTGCCGCACGCGAACAAAAACAGCCAACTGTTCAAAAGTATGCGACGTAAACTCTGTTTATAAGACAGTAATGCCTTCCGAGTAGAATTGTGATGTTCTCGAAAGTTTGTCCAAATGTTGTTCAGTATAATCACTTTAAAAAAATCTCAGTGACACGATCATGCCTCACACACAAACATTTCTGTGGTTGGAGCCAAGCTCCACGAGCTAGCACAATGTGCCAAAGAATGGCTGCAAGACTGCACACCATTATAAACCGTTGTAAAAGACAGCCCATCGTCAGGGCTGTCTTTTACAACGGTTACAAACATTTCTGGCCTCGATTCACTGCATGCAAACCACTTCTTAAGACGCTTTCACTCCTAATGACTGGTTCAGTAACGCGTGCTAAGATTGGGAAGAAGCAATCAACTGTCAAGGGCCACAACACATTTGGTGCTTTAAGTACGCATGTTGTACTGTTATAGCCAATACTACTGTGATTGCTGTCCCTCAAGTATGTGTAACCAGGGTCCTTCAATGCTTTTTTTTGGTCACAAAACTCCTTTGTAATGCTACGAGTAGAGCTTGCTATGTTGCTGCAAGCGCCGCACAGCGGTGCTAGAAGCCTGCAGGGGGCATTTAGGAGATCTTCGCAGTGTAGGGGGAGTCTGCAGGAGAGGAGGGCAATAAGTCCTGCAGCAGTCTCGTTCAGTTTTCCTCATTTTTCTGAATTTATACTACTGAGGGCTATGAGAATTGTATGCAAGGACATGGTTAGTGTACATGAATGACGATACCCAAGACATGCTGTGTACCAGGTTGTTGCTCTGACCCCAGAAGCATGAGCAAAAAGGCTTAGTTGACTTAATGTCAACTAAGCTAAGTTAAATAAACTAAGCTGACTTAATGTCAACTAAGTTGACTAGTCAACTGCTTAGTTTACTTAATGTAAACTAAGCTAACGCAGTGATGCTATCGAGGTCTTCCGATTTGAAGCAATCTTTGAAGCAGCTACATTTTCCTTTTGCAGCACTTTGAGTGTATGTAGTGCCACGTTAGATTTGGCCAGCTGGCCGCATCAAAGACGCAAGCTGTGTTGCATGTGATGCGCGAGCTATGAGGAAAGCAGAACGACCTAGCTCCTGGCTTGGCGTGATGCTGCAGCGGCGACTCCGCCTACGTCTGCGTCCCAAATAAAAGCTGCGGCCTCGACACAGGCTCATCGCCACTGTCTCGCCTATCCTTCCTCAACAAGTGTCTCACAGAGACAGTCACTCTGCATTGCACTAGACGAACTGGACAACCAAACTCTTTCTGAAGAAAGAATCCTGCGCTACCGACAGGACTTTATGTCGCAGAAGAAGGCTGTGAAGGCGCCCCTGCGCTTCTTGCATTCAACTGGCGTCTCCAATCAACTGTGATCAGAATGCCCTGCGTGTGTGTGCATGTGTATTTTTTTTCCTAATTTATTTTATATCTCTCAATTTCTATCCCCTTTTGACCTTTATTTCCCCACCACTGTACAGGGCAGTAAACCAGCTCTTCTCGGTTAACCTCCCTGTCTCTTCCTTTTATTTATTTCTCTCTTGGAGCCCCTATATTGGAGCACTTTGGAGGAGCAAAATTTTCCATTTCGAAGAAATCTCGAGCAGCTAACTTCACATCCTGGAGGAGAAGCAAGTTGCATCTACATTCAAGGGCATGAATATTTATTTTGGGGCTCTTGTCTCCTGTGAAGAGCTAGAAATATTTCAAATCATTACAAATCTCATCAAGCCAATCATCTTAGAAGCACACCATATTTCGGTTGATGATGCAAAAATAATGGCATTATTATGTTGAGCATTCTATAAAAACTTGTTCAGTGATTATTTTCGGAGCAAATAAACATAATACTGCATGAATAAAATTTTACTTTATGAAATAACATTCTAAATATACCTAGTAGTTATCAGTGGATATGGTAGACAAACGCTGTGAGGTACAATGCCAGAGAACCACATAGTTCCAACTGCATTTCCCTAAGATGGCTCCAAGGATAAAGAAAGGTTCTTTTTCCTCACAGCTAATTATACTGTGTGGGGGTGCTATCGCCCCTGTAAAGTCATTTGCACCTTGTGATGCACACGTGTTTCACAGAAAAGCCACACTTAGGGTTCACAACCATCGAGCAGTAGGTGGCATTGTGCTCGTGACCGTTCATCATAATCATCGTGGTTGGCCCAGTAGTGCCAGCAGTGACACCTGGCAGTGAGTCTGGGTGGCAGCACATGACACATTAGCGAGTTCTCTTTGGCATGTGGGGGCTGGCGTAGCGGTCAACTTCCTGCGGCGGCGCCGTGGGGACGGCGTTGCGGGGGGTTTTCCCCTGAGCCCCTCGTGATGAGTTGAGCATTGGCAACGTGGCCTATGCGTTACCTCGTTATCATTATGTTGATTGAGTATTGCAATATTGTGTAAGGTTGTTTTAGCGTGTTAATCATTAGTGATGTATTTTGATTTGGCTGACGATGTCGCCGAACAAAAGATAAGTTAAATAAATGTATGTTTTTGGTTTTGTTTGATTGTGTCAACTGTGTCCGTTCGTATCGAGAGCATGGGCTCATATTTCGAGAGTCCATAACAGCTGGATGTAGCACGATGTCATTTAGCTAGAGTCATAAAGCCAACGTCCTCTGGCCCTCATTTCTCTGTGCCGATTCAACACGATTTAACAAACTTCATTTTCCTTTTGCAGCAATGTTTTATGGTTAGGGCATCCTGTTAATACTCCGAAATCCCCGTCGTCGTCGTCGTTATCATCATCATCATCATCATCAGCCTGACTACGTCTACTGCAGGACAAAGGCCTCTCCCATGTTCCGCCAGTTAACTCGGTCCTGCGCTTGCTGCTGCCAATTTATACCCGCAAACTTCTTAATCCCATCTGCCCACCTAACCTTCTGTCTCCCCCTAACCCGCTTGCCTTCTCTGGGAATCCAGTTAGTTACCCTTAATGACCAGCGGTTATCCTGTCTACGTGCTACGTGCCCGGCCCATGTCCATTTCTTCTTGATTTCAACTATGATATCCTTAACCTCCGTTTGTTTCCTAATCCACTCTGCTCTCTTGTCTCTTAAGGTTACACCTACCATTTTTCTTTCCATCGCTCGCTGCGTCGTCCTCAATTTAAGCTGAACCTTCTTTGTAGGTCTCCAGGTTTCTGCTCCATAGCTAAGTACCGGCAAGATACAGCTGTTATATACCTTTTTCTTGAGGGATAGTGGCAATCTACCTGTCATAATTTGAGAGTGCTTGCCGAATGTGCTCCACCCCATTCTTATTCTTCTAGTTACTTCAATCTCGTGGTTAGGCTCTGCGGTTATTACCTGCCCTAAGTAGACATAGTCTTTTACAACTTCAAGTGCACTATTACCTATCTCGAAGCGCTGCTCTCTTCCGATGTTGTTGTACATTACTTTAGCTTTCTGCTGATTCATTTTAAGACCCATTTTTCTGCTCTCCTTGTCTAACTCCGTAATCACATGTTGCAATTCGTCCCCTGAGTTACTCAGCAATGCAATTTCGTCGGCGAAGTGCAGGTTAGTGAGGTACTCTCCATTAACTCTTATTCCTAACTGTTCCCATTCTAGGCCTCTGAAAACCTCCTGTAAGCACACGGTAAATAGCATTAGGGAGATTATATCCCCTTGTCCTACACTCTTCTTGGTTGGTATTCTGTCACTTTCTTTATTGAGACTTATCGTGGCAGTTTATCCTCTGTAGATTCCAGGATGTTTCTCTGTCGATGCCCCGATTTAGCAGTGTCAGCATGACTGCTCATATCTCTGCTGAATCAAATGCCTCCTCGTAATCTATGAAGGCTATGTATAGTGATTGGCTTTATTCTGAGCATTTCTCTATTACCTGATTGATAGTATAAATGTGGTCGATTGTTGAGTAGCCTGTTTCAAATCCTGCATGTTCCTTGGGTTGATTAAATTCTAATGTTTTCTTAACTCTGTTAGCAATTACCTTTGTAAATAGCTTGTATACTACAGAGAGTAAGCTGATCGGCCTGTAATTCTTCAAGTCCTTGTCATCTCCTTTCTTATGTATTAAGATGATGTTGGCATTCTTTCAAGACTCCGGTACTCTTCCCGTCAAGAGACACCTCATAAACAGGGTGGCTAGTTTTTCTAACACAATCTGTCCTGCATCTTTCAGCAGATTTGATGTTACCTAATCCTCACCAGCAGCTTTGCCTCTTTGCATGCTCTCCAAGGCTTTTCTGACTTCTTCTATCATTACTGGTGGGGTGTCATCTGGGTTACTGTTAGTTCTTATAGTATTAAGGTCGTGATTGTCCCGGCTACTGTACAGATCTCTGTAAAACTCCTTCGCTATTTTAACTATCCTATCCATATTGGTAGTTATTTTGCCTTCTTTGTCCCTTAGTGCATACATCAAATCCCCTGTAGTGTCCTCTAAAAAGCAGTGCATAAAGAAAAAAAAAAGCTCACAAGGTACATTATGCATACGCCCAAGACGACTTGAAGGTGACAGCCATCTTGTTTTTATTGGGATAGCAACTATATGAAAATTCTCGACCGGTCTTTGCCATTGCCAGGGGCGTCGGTAGAATTTCATGTTGTTCTTTTTTTTTTTGGGGGGGGGGGGGTGCACCTTGATCCGAAGTGGGAGTGGGCAGGCAAATGGCAATATTAAGCTATATGTATGCCATGACGAATATAATGCTGAATAAAAATTTGGGGGGGGAGGCATGTTCCCGATGTGCCCCACCTTCCCCCTGGCTACGCCACTGGCCCCCACCCATTGCTGTCATGTTTTGTCTAATGTCTCAATCGATAACATCCTCCCGTGCATCATGTGTTTTACAAGTGGGTAAAAGCAGGCGAGCAGGGGCAACGAAGGCACAGATAAATGAGCCGACCTATCTCTTTTGTGCAGAGTGCTAATGCTGTAACATCACCCAATGCGCCAGGCCTGCCATCGATTGTTACCAAAGCAAACAGGAACATGCCACCCATGTTCAAAAAGCAGGAAGGAACTAGGAAGGCAAGGGGGGGGGGGGGGGGGTTGTTATGAACTTTCTTCTACACCTTTCTACCTTTATTTTACAATGTCAGACACTTCCGTGCAGGCCCTGGCAGTGAAATGTTCACTAGATAGCAACTAAAAGCACTCGTGATGCGCACACAGGTAACGGGTTCATACAGACCTCGCACAACAAGCGCGCACGTGTGTCTTGCCACCACGGATGGAAAAAACCCAGAAAGCATGCTGAAGCTTCATACTGGTCACGTGACACCACCGGCGCAGCCAGGGCCCTATAACCCGGTTCACACCACTTTCCTATCAAGAATGCCATCAACTTTCCTATCAAGAATGCCAGATGTGGTTTAAAAAAGCATGCAGGCACTCCGGCGCCGTGGACGATCGCTCGCCTGCACCGCCGTGAATGCGGATCTGCAAGTTGTTGCTTCGCTCCAAGCGGAGCAAGCTATCGACATGCTTCGAGTAATCCGGTCTAAAATACTCGTACTGGAGTTGGAACTGCGTGACACTTCGATAAAAACGATAATTAGAATAAAACGACTTTGCTGTAACGAGTGTTTACTGCGTATTAAAGGAAAAGCGTCAACGTGTTCTCACCGTTCTCATGTTCTTCAGTGAGCGTTAAGTGCGGAAAAATAAGCAGCAACGTCAAGAAGCACATGCGACAGATAGTCCGGCGACATGCATGCATTTATTAGTGGAAATTGCCGTGCAACCCTTCAAACGAGCTATCAACAGCATTCCTGAAGCGAATGGCAACTGCCAAGGAATCGTCGCCCCAGTTTCAAGCACCAATTGGATGCCACGAGCCCCAGCAAAGAGCGCGTTTCGCTGTTAAGTGGACTAGCACAACAGAAGCTGCGTCAGAACCAAACATAGCATGGTTGATTACTTAGGAGGCACGCGTGACCGCTGTTTATCAGCGGAATAATTCTAGGCACGTGATTGTGACTTTGGTGGCACCGAGAATAAGAAGCTCATGTTTGGACACGCAGGTGTGGCTATTCCCATTGATAGATGCTCCCATATCTGACTTGGCGCAGCTTGACGCATTGATTGATTGATATGTGGGGTTTAACGTCCCAAAACCACCATATGATTAAGAGAGACGCCGTAGTGGAGGGCTCCGGAAATTTTGACCACCTGGGGTTCTTTAACGTGCACCCAAATCTGAGCACACGGGCCTACAACATTTCCGCCTCCATCGGAAATGCAGCTGCCGCAGCCGGGATTCGAACCGGCGACCTGTGGGTCAGCAGCCGAGTACCTTAGCCACTAGAACACCACGGCGGGGCCGCTTGATGCAATTTACGGTGATATTATTAGGATGGCGCAGTAAATATGATTTGGCACACTTTGGCACAGGAGTGAAATCACTGCTAACGTTTTTTTTTTCATTTATGTCACCTTGCTCTGATTTGCTTTTCAATAGGTTGTTGCCTTTATTTACTGGCCTCGCAGAGAGCTTTGCTACGCCACAAAAAGTTTTGTTCATAGCTTTCCACTGCCTGAAGTTTTTTTTCCTATTTTATTTCTCTTTCTCATTCAATCGTGACATTCCAGCTTCATTTATTGTAAATTAGTGTTTTGACAGTGTGAAAGTTTTTAAACATATGCAATGAAATAAGCAATTGTTGAAAGTATGGGTTCGATGGCCATTAATGCTTCCTCAGCTTGACACATGTTTGAGTATTTTACCCATGTTGTGTTTTTCCTGTTCTGAATACACCAAATAAACAACTGAGCTCTGTTATTCAACATGTGTGCTTATTTTTGCTACATTAGAAAAACAGGGCTTTGTTTCACTTATCAGGTTAGCATGCAAGTATTCTTCATCAAGAAACTTGTTGTGCCATGTGGTGCAAATGTGGTCCACCTAAGCAGTCAAAGTACAGTAACGCACGTGATTTGTGAACGTGCCACCACACCTGAGTGCCCTTGGGGAATGTTAAGTGTGAAACACTTTCACTCATGCAGTATTTTTCACGTAACATGTAGTTGTCAGAGTTACATGTCAGAAATGAAGTGAATGTGTTTGCAAGCTCGGAGTTAAGGCGAGGCAATAGACACTCAAGATCAGCGTGTATTGACACTGTAGACAAACGTTACCTTACAAAAGCTTCGTCATTCTTGATTTGAAGTGTTGCCAAATTTATGTGTTAAAGCGGCAGCGGAGTGAAGTTAACTTTCATGAACTGCAAACACAGGAATGCAGAGCTTTATCTTTTTTGTAATCTGGCCGTGTACTGCCGCGTAGGTCGTCTGATTGTAAATAACATAATCGTCACGGGCCTAACTTTCGCTGAGAAACTTCATTTAGGAGTTAGTGGGTTTATAAGGCTTGTGCAGTTTCAGAAGCCCGAATAAATATCGTGTTTTGTGCTTGACATCCTGAGGTAAGAAGCCATGCAGGAACAACTTATGCAGCGAATACTGGATCCATTGCAGCCTTGATATCTTTAAAAAACACGCAAAAGTAAGTTTCATATGCAACAATCACACTGCATGCCAGGTGAAGTATGAGAGATAGTTGAATTATTGTGGTTCAGTGCTAGATACACCATTGCCTTGCAGCAACACAGCATTCAGCTGAAAGAAGCATGTTGCGACCGATGTGCCCTCGCTGACCACGGTGACCCCAGCGGCGGCTTCTGTCCCTGTGTGAAACTACAGGCGGAGCTTCGTGACCACAAAAGCATTGAATGACTTTAGTAAAGCAGTTAAACCCCTTTATAAGAGCACCGAGCAGCAATTCCTTTTTTTTATATGAGATGTCTTTTATAAGCAGGGTTCCTTGTAAGCATATAACCCTTATTTCACTGTAGGCACACTGGTGTCACGTATACCCATTTTTCTTTTATATCAGTGTCTATTATAAAGGGGTTTGACTGTATGTAGCAAGATTGGAAAGAGACAATTAGCTGTCAAGGGTCACGACACATTTGTTCCCTTCAGTATGCACATTGTGCTGTTATTGCAAGCACGACTGCAATCACTGACATCTCAAAATGTCTCACTGATAACAATTCAGAGCTGCCTATGATGTCGCTGTGGCCTTCAAGAAACATTAAAGAAAAAGTTATACGAGATTTAAGACTTGGGGTTTGACAGAGACCCACCTGGTTTGAAAAATTCATGGGAAGCGCTGACCATTGGTTGCAAGAAATTAAAGATACTTGGCCCCAGTACAGGGGCCATGTCAAAATAAATTAAATGTCTTGAGTGGCACTGGTTATATGGGAATCCTTACGTGACGTAATTTATATCGGGGGCTCATCACCCTGAGCTGCAATGAAGCACGTATTCCATTCTTTGAATGCGATGAAATTCCAGATGAAGCTCCGCCATTTCGTACCTTTCTTTTCCTTTGGGCTATTCCAGTTGGTGCCACTGGCAAAGGGGTCTCAACAGACCCTTTGCCAGCAGCTTCACGTGGAATAACGTTCCGAGAGTTTGCTACACCTATTATTTTCTTGCATACTACAATCAGTACTGCTTCTTGCTACTGAAATAAGGCTGCTCTCAGAGTTATTTTTTTTTATTTTATGTGAGGCACCCCATGTGATATAAAAGCAGACACATGACCATGAATTATACATTGTGAAAATTGGTACAGAAATGTTTTCCAGAAACTCGACGTGAAATTCCCTCCAGAAATGACGTTGTAGCTACTGATTGCTTCACCCACTACGCCAAAACAAGAGCCCTGCCCAAAGGCAATGCTGCCAAGGTAGCCAAGATCTTCATTGCCCTCCGACATGGTGCCCCAGAGGATTTTATGAATGACAGAAGTACAGCGTATACTGCTGACCTGACTCAGGCAATCCTGAGATACAGCCAGACAAGCCATCGCTGGACAACCATGTAAAACCCACAAAACCAATGGCCTCACTGAGCCTCTAAATAGAACCATCGCAGACATATTGGCCATGCATGTCAACCTCCGACAAAAGACGTGGGACGCCATCTTTCTGTACGTAACCTTCGCATACAATGCGGCTGTGTAGGAGATGACGCAGATGTCACTATACAAGTTGGTCTTTGGAAGGAACTTGGCAACGATGCTCGATGCCATGCTGTCTATTATCGCTGACAAAACTTCGACAACACTGTCTACCTTCAGAGCACTGGAGAAGTGCAACAACTCGCCCGCCTACACATCAGGAACCAGCGGTCGACCAACAGCCACCGTTACAATCTTCGATGAAGCTCTAAAATACCACCCCGGTGACTGTGCTAGGGTGTGGAGACCCGTTAGCCGACATGGGTTCAGCAAAAAACTTCTGTGAAGATACTTCGAACCATACAGGGTAGTTGAACGCCTCGGCCCACTCGACTATGAGGTTGTCCCCGACCACATCACGAACTTTCAACGGCGGCGTGCACGACCTGAAGTCGTCCATGTCGTGTGCCTCAAGCCATTCCTACGCGTTCATGAGCCTGAGGACTGTATTCTTCTTGTTACTGTGCTTTATTGCTTGAACTTATAGCTTATTTTCTTACTTTATTGTACTTGCATCTTTTGTTAAAGCGGGGAGTAGTGCCATATGTCTTCCTTAAGATTTGTTATCGCCCCGTGACACTGTAAGTAATTCTTTGAATGTAAACATTCGACAGATATCTGTCTGGTCGGGTATGAAAACTGAGAAATGATTTAAACTCCAAGCAAAAGTTTTTAAAGAAACCCAACGTTTCGGAACCGACTTGGCTTCTTCCTCGGAGAAAACTGCAGAACTAAGTAGTAGCCACGTCTTCAAAACACTCGCGGGACGATTAATGAACCTCCTTTCTCTCTCTCTCTCGTTATTCTGTGGAGCGCCATCCATGTATACACTGCGGGAAGGGTTCAGAGAGAGCGGTTGATGTTTTGGGCCATTTGCTGTATATGCCACTCCGCTCCACGGCAAAACGAGAGAGAGGAAAGGGGGGTCATTAACTGCCCCGAGGGTGCTTTGAAGACGCCGCTGCTACGTAGTCCTGCAGTTTCCCCTGAGGAAGGAGCCAAGTCGGTTCCGAAATGTTGGGTTTCTTAAAAAAAACTTTTGGTTGGAGTTCAAATCATTTCCCAAGTAATGCTTTGCACAAATCAACGCCTGCAGTGTTCGAGAAGCTTTGGTACCGTAGTAGATCATTTTGCTGAGATTACGCACCCAATGCTAACGTTACAGATCATTCTGGAACCTACATGGTCGTTAGCGATAATGCTGGAATATTTGACGACACATGTATAAATGCCAACATGCTTCACCGCTTGTCAATTGATCAGTGGCCGATGCTGCGTTCACCGCGATCAATGCCAGTGTGTATCACTGTAATCTGGCTTTCAGTCAGATTACAGCCACAAGTTCAGCCGAATAAAGAGTTTCTTCTCTGGCACGCTGACTGTTGTCTTTGTCGTGTGACAACTCCGTGATAATATCATAAATAACTGAAAAGCTACAACACTACCGTGCCAACAAGAATTACAGTGAAAAAATAGAATGTGAAGAGCCATACCGTACAAAGTCGGCCCACTTCTCAATGACATCTTTAGGCCTCATCGCAGTGTCGATGATGCCCACGTGATGTGGCTGCGCAGGGGGAAGAGAGAAAATGGCATTCACACGTGCTGCTTTTTCATTGCCACAAAATCAGAGCAACTGTGCAGATAGGAGTACAAGCGAACAGTGCTTTACATTAAATGCAATTAATTAAGCAAGCTGCATTTACAATCAAGCACATGAATAGTTATTATGAGGCTCCAGTGAACAGCTAGACACATTTCCATACATAGCAAATTTCATCAGGATAATCTTCTCATGAGAACTTCATATTTTACTCAATAATGCAAAAATAAGGGTGACATGAAGTTTAGTGTTCTGAAGTGCCCTCTTCAGCGATTCTGCTTGACACCAGCAAAATTAATGGAAGACTGGATCAATGAAATTGACCTTTATACAACAACACTAGCTATCAGCGGATCGACTAGATTAACCTATCCCTACACTTATCCACCATTTATCTTCTGACTCAATGTAGTGATCATCTCCCCCACATCTCTGAGACACCTATCTCCGGGGTGAGCATAGGGGTGGAAGCAGGCTTCAGTCTTTTGGAGCAGTTTTAAGAGCAGAAATGTGGTTTTGGAGCAGCTTTGAAGCAGTAAAAAGGGAGTTTTAGAGCAGCTCTGGAGCACTGAAAGATGTGTTTTAAAGCGTCGGAAATTATGTTTCGAGCAGATTTCTCAGTTCACACACCACTGTTAATTAGAATTCTTACTTTCTGGTAAACACAAAAAATTTCAGTAGTTTTTACTAAGCATGCAATGCTGATTAAGCGACCAGACTGACTTGTCCAAATCGATATACATTGGATCTTACAACATCAAAGCTGAAAGCACAGAAACTAAAAAAAAAAACATAAGTGGTGCTCTAGACAGCTACTAGATTTAAATGAATGAAAAAATTCAATGTTAGAAAGTTGAAATATTGAAAAATGTGATTAAAACACCGCATCCAACATGAACTCCAATGCAACACTAGAAACGAGCTACGGTACAATAAATGTTATCTTCACGCTAAAACAATAGGGCTCTATGAAAATACATGTAAGAAACTCATGTTGCGGTCATTTAAGTGCCACGTCAGACATGAAAACCCCGAGAAAATTTAGATATGCTTGCTGTGCTGTTGCTAGGCAATGAAGTGAAAAACTTTTTCATTCCGATAGGAATTATATGGTCACTCGATGGGCGCCGTCACCCTCATGTTCCGCGGAAACTAGAAGTTGGTAACATTCTCTGCGCATCCTACATTCTACCCGCAGGTAAAATTGCACGAGCTGGGGAAATAAGCGCTGCTCAAGCAGAGATTAAACGAGGCAGCCGATCTCAGTCGCTCGGAGGGCGCACGCCATAGCATTTCACTAAAGTCCCTGGATAATTTTGGAAAGTACCGTCATTCTTTTAACCGATTCGCCGCGCCATGCACCTCTGCAACCTCTCGCCTCCCAGGCCGCCATTTGAGAAAGGTCACGAATATCGCACATGTTATTAGTGTGACCATCCTCGATAGGAAAGTGGAGTGAGCCAGGTTATAGGGCCGGCGCCCACACGGTGAATGTTTAAAAGAGGATATAAATAAGGTGGGCAATTGGGAGAGGATATACAATACACCACCCATCTTGAATGAGCATGAAAAGACCAGGGAAAAAGAGGGGGGGGGGAGGAGGGGTTGGTTGAGAAGCAGCTGTGACCTTTAATTCTAAGGGCATGATTGTGATAGCTGGCACGTGGACTTTTCGCGGCAAGATCGGGCTATAAGAGGCAGCACCGTCCGTGCCCAAGTGTGGATGGGCGATCGGTGGCGCGCATTCAAAAAGACGTAGCAGCGCTTTGTTGCATGCGGTCTGAGCCGAATGTCGGCAAATGAAATGCATTGACTGCAGCTTAAAAGTAATATTTACAGACCTCTCTACTGAATCGGTGCAGGAAGCTTATGCAAAGTTACTATTACCCGCGAATAAAGCGCATTCTGCCTATCAAAGGGATGCTCGCCGTGGGTGGCTATCTGCTTTCTTTCGCACTAAAGCACGCTTCTGCTATGTTGTTTGTGCATGCTTAGCTTGTGTTCTATGTATACTACGCACTGCTGTATAGCCTGGCTGAACTACTTATTTACTTCTTTTTCATCCGCATACAGCAAAAAACAGTGAGAAAGAAAGATTGTAGAAAGCCCGCATATTTGTGCGATGAGTTCAGTACCACCGTTTGCAACTTATACGCATATGCTTTTTTTTTCTCATTCTGTTCACTATGAAATGTGTGGCGGTCAATAAGTCTAGTCAGAAAAGCTTAGGCGCTAACAGTGCTTTGCGCTATGCTGCGTTCACCACGAATACGCACATGTTCTTGCACCAGTAAACGTATAAAAACCTTCTATAAAAATTCAGCAGAAAGCTTTCATCGATGGATTACATGCATGACAGTGCGACAACAAAGGTCTGGTTAGGACAAGCATATGCTCTTTTTTTTTTTTTTTTTCAAACAGAAAATGACCGCTGCCTTCTGTCAGTCTTTAACAATGCCACACAAACTCTCAAGACAATGCAAAATGATGAGATTTTCAGTGAAATTATACATTATATGTAAAGTATGCCATCCAAAATAATTTTGAACGTCTGGGCTCTCTAAAGCCTCCTTAAATCTATGGTTGCACATGGTAACTCTGTTTCAAGTACAGTTTACTGAAGTACTGTAAGTACTGAAGTGTTACTGTTTATGTGAAGGTATTATTTCTGTGTAGTTGTACCATGGCCAGCTAAAGACAACTAAGGCTCCTCGCATGTACTATAAATACAGTGCCGTATTTGTGCACCAACTGACAGCGCACAAGTACGTAGCCTAGAGTCTCGTTTTTGTTTACAACTGAGTTGCTGAAACACTGATTCCCCCACCATTTATTAGTCCTCATGTTTGGGAGGATGCCAAGAGCATTTTACGGTGCGCTTTACACAGAAAGCGGCACCCACTCTGAAATGATTCTGGTGAATGGAGGGTAGGATGACAATAAAAAGCACTCTAAAAAGTTGCACTCGCAGCTATTATTACAATGCACTAGCAGCCGAGCAAGACAAATACTTTGGTACGTCGTTTCAGGCATACACAGAAGCAGTTACACTTGCTCCGACATGTCTGGACAAACCACACTTTGAGAACGTGCATGACATACGCGCACACAGAAACACAACGTGTCTAGCAGACTACTATGCACCTCCTCTCCAACCTCTCGGGTTTTCCACTATGCTCAGTGAAGCTGTGTATATTACTGCGCATTGTAGCTGCAGTTCCTTAATATGCTTGGCAACCACAGATATCGCGTGAGCCTCTGCAGTGAAGATGCTTGTTTCGAAGTGCAGAATACCGGAATTAAAGAACGATGAGCCAGATGACGCATAAAGCAATCCACACTAGCATGAATCAGCCAGTTGCCGCAAGCATCAGTTCCCGGCTCGTAAACCATTTTACGGCTTAACAAAAAGAGATTGTGCATGGAGCAGCCGCACTTATTCTCTAACACCAGTGTTTTGTAGAGCAGTGGTGGGAATGCCTTCTAGCATTTTGGAGCAGCCATTAGAGCAGGCAAAATCTGCTTTTGGAGCAGCTGCCTCGGTGTTAGGAGCATGCGTAGATTTTCCTTGACATGCACAGAAGAAAATTTATCTTTAATTTAGTTAATTGTCTTCTTAGTATTAACATTATCATTCATACAAAAGCACCAAGTGCACAAGTTAAGAACAAGAACGAAAAAAAAGTATTACGTACAGAAGCAGTGACATGATGATGTGTGGTGTTTTATGGCACAAGACCTTTTGATGGTCAAAGAGTGCCAGGTCAATGGACAAGTGTTGCGAACAATTATCATGATAGGTGGCTGTAAAAGGGCCTTAAAATTCCTCGTGCTAAGCATGTAAAAAAATAAAAGCATTAAAACCATGACAATGACGTGAAATATGTGTAGTGAGAGTGAATGGCCAAATGTGATAGTCAGACAATGATTGAGATGTAGCCACCGTGGCTGTGACCACTCTTCAGAGGTCGTGCTATAGAGTGCCTGGGTATATGATGTTAAAAGTACGCAAGTCTGTTAAAAATGCCTGGAATGTTTTATGTTTGAAAACAGGTTTTCTATTGATCAACATTGATGGATGCAAGGGTATCTGTTGTCGGTAGAGAAATAAAAAGTGCTTTTTTCCGAGAGCATCTAAACCACTGCACTGGACGAGGATGTGGAGAACTGTGAGCGGTTCCCACATCTCTCAAACAATGGTGCATCGCCACCAGACAAAAGATATGAATGTGCCGAGTGTCTGTGTCCTATCATTAGTTTTGTAAGTATGACTTGTGCGTAGCGTGATCTTGATACTGTTGGCCAATTTCCGATTCTCGGTTTGATAACATGTAGTTTGTTTTCTGTTTACTTTTCCCATAGGTGCTGCCAACACACCCTGAGCTCCGGTCGTAGAAAATGTTTCAGATCAAGTACAGAAACAGCTACGAATGTATTGGCGGCAGCGTTGTCTTGCGCAGATGTAGCTAGCTGATCCGCCAACATGTTTCCAGCGATATCCCGGTGCCCTAGCACCCAGCACACTACAACATGTCATTTGAGAGTATATATCGTGCATAGCAGAGAGTATAGCGACACAAGGACCGACTTTTTATGTTTCTGCAGAGTTTTCAAAGCCGTTATTACGCTCAGTGAATCTGTGAATATTATTGCGCGTTGTAGTTGCAGTTCCTTAACATACTTGGCGGCCACAGATATCGCGTGAGCCTCTGCGGTGAAGATGCTTGTTTCAAAATGCAGGGTACCGAAGTTAGAGAATAAGAAGGAGGAAGAAAGTTTAAGCAGAAAGACAGGGAGGTTAGCCAGTTCTTAGACCGGCTGGCTACCCTGTGCTGGGGAAAGGGGTGAGGGCGATGAAAGATGTTAAAAAGAAATGTTGCGAAGAGAGGGAGAAATTACAAAAAAAACTTGTGACATAGGAAAGGCAACATCAAAGAGTATAAGACACTAAAGTCTGTTTCTGAGGCCAGTTGTCCGCAAAAAGCGCAGCAAAGCTTTCAAAGCCTTCTGGGCTGAGGATGAGCTCGGCCAATGACCTAGAATCCTTTGTTCCGACAAAGGCCGATCGTCTAGTCTATCCAGAGCTGCAGTGAGTTCTTGTTTTTGCGTGTTGAAATGGGTGCACTCACACAGAAGGTACGCGATGGTTTCTTCGCAACTGCAGTAAGTGCATGTAGGAGAGCTGGCCATCCCAATGAGATAAGAGTATGCGTTCGTGAAGGCCACTCCAAGCCACAGGCGGCATAGAAGAGTCTCCTCAGCTCGAGAAAAGGATGGGCCAACAGCTGTATAGGACACACCAGCGTAAGACTTTGAAGCATCTGTGAAAAATTCTGGGCAAGTGTACTTGTGTTGGAGTTCGAGGAAGTGTGTGTGAAATGTGCAGTACAGGTATGTTTAGCGACTTCCACGAGAGATAGATCGCAGTCTATATAACTTGCCACTTCCACGGTGGTGGATATACTGCAGGGAGCCATCAAACGGTGTTCTACAAGTGGCCCAGCTGTTTTTTCAGCGAGCGTTCTGACACAGAGTGAGTAGGGCTGTCTCAGGGAAGGATGGCTATTGAACAAGGTAGAATTAGACAAATCATTAATTGTGAAGTGAATGGGATGTTCCTCGTCTGCGTTAACCTTCAGATAGTATGTAAAAGACATGTAATATCTCTGCAGATGTAGCAACCATTCGTTTGATTCTACGTACAGACTCTCTACGGGGCTAGTTCGAAAAGCACCCGTAGAGAGGCGAATGTCAAGATGGTGGACAGGGTCAAGAATCTTTGAGGCTTTTGGTGTCACAGACTGATATATTATAGCAATATAGCACTCCAATCTAGCCGCGTGCGTACGAGGCTTTTATATAAATTCATTAGACATTTCTTGTCACTACCCCATGTAGTGTGTGACAACACTTTCAATATATTCATGGTTTTTAAGCACCTGTCTTTCCAATACTTGATATATGGGATGAAGGTTAGTTTGATGTCTAATATTAGGCCCGGAAACTTATGCTCGGTCTTCTCAGGCACGTTAACCATGCAGGTCAATGTTGGGGTCAAGATGGAGGTCCCTCTTTGGACAGAACAAGATGCAAGTGCTCTTTTGCGCATTGAATTAAAAACCATTCTCATCTGCCAATTGAGAAACCTTGTTCAATCCTAGTTGAAACTGACGTTCGCACATTAAAAGGTTGCCCGATTTGGAACTAACCTGTACATCATCGACATATGTACAGTAATATATGCAGTAAAATATATTGCATGGAAGAGACAAGCACAAGGAATTCATTTTGACTATGAAAAGTGTGCAAGTCAGTACACCTTCTTGTGGCACTCTTGTTTCTTGAACAAATATTCGGGATAAAACAGTGCCAACTCGGACAAGGAATGTCCGGTTGGACAGGTAGCTTTCGATAATTGCGAACATTCTGCCCCACACAACTAAATGCGACAAGTCTTGCAGTATGCCAAAGTACCACGTAGTGTCACAGGCTTTCTCCATATCGAGAAACATCGACAAAAAAATCATTTATGAATGAAAACATCACGAATTTGTGCCTCGTTACGGACAAGGTGGTCAGTAATGGACTTACCCCCGTATTCAGAAACGCTCCTCGACTTGACTTTCACCCTTCACTTGACAGTGTTGAGCACTGCGTCGCTGCTCGGATGAAAATGATGTTGCGCTACTCAAGAATCGCAGCAGAATATTGCTGATATGCAGTGACCTGCCGTGCCTAGAGATGGCGCCCCCATCAGCTTTCTCAAGTGAAGGTGAAGCATTGAGTGAAGGGATGTTCTTGAATACAGGGGTTAGCCTCCATTTGTTTAGGCCAGTCAAGACTTAGCAGTAGGCCCGTCCACACTTAGCCACTAGAGGACTTAGCAGGCTATTTGTTTCAAGAAAATACATCAGTTGCCTGTTTACCATTTTTTCAAAAACCTTGCAAAGGCAACATGTCAATACTATAGACCTGTACCTTGATGCTGAAGTTGGCTCCTTGCCCTGTTTAATAATCGGAATAATGACTGCTTCTTTACAGGCGGAAGGGATTTCACCAGAAAACTAAACGGCACTATACAAAGAAAGGAGAGCTTTTTGGGTTTCAGAAAGCAGATGTTTGAGCATTTCTTATAATATACAGTCGGAGCCTGGGGCAGTTCTGTTACAGAAGTTTAACAATGCTTGTAACTCAGCGAAGACGAAAGGTTCATTGTATGCCTCAATGTTTGTCGACAGATGTTTGAGCATTTATTATATTATACAGTCGGAGCCTGGGGCAGTTCTGTTACAGAAGTTAAACAATGCTTGTAACTCAGCGAAGACGAAAGGTTCATTGTATGCCTCAATGTTTGTCGACTTGCATTCTATATTCTGTTTTTCTATTCTTGTTTTGTATCGTTGAAACGCTGCACTGTAATGGGATGAGCTGGAGATCTGTTCGAAATGTGCACCGAGGAAGTTCGCTTGGTCTTCCAAGCCGTTATCCTGTGTGTTTACTAAAGGAAGATATGGTTCTCATCCTACTACCCTACTGACCATGCTCCAGACTCTTGCGTCATATGTATATGAGTTGATTCCAGATAAAAACTTCTGCCAGCTCTCCCTCCTGGCCTGTTGACGCATTCTCCTGCCTCAAGACAGATGTTTTTAAAATTCACAAGATTTTCGGCAGTCGGTGACTTTCGAAGCAGCATGCATGCTTTGTTTTTTGTTTTGTTGTTTGCACGCATTGCGGCACTCACTGTATCACCAGGTGACACGTCATTTTTCCTGCCAGTCCAGATGTTTGCGGAATGCACTTAGCTGCCGCTTCAAAAAGAAAAGCAGTGAAGTATTGTACAGCTGCATACGTCAGTCTAACTTAAGGTAGCAACCGTGTAAAACTGGTCCCAATCGGCTTTTTCTATCAGCCATTTCAGGTTCGAAACCTGCGGAGGGCATTCACTTGGTACTGATTAGCTCACAACTACAGCATAGTGGTCATTTCCAAAAAGATTATTGATGACTTTCCAGTAGAGTAGGGGAAGCGATGGAGATACAATACTTAGGTCCATTGACGAGTGGGTATTGTTGGTGAGGCTATAATATGTTGCCTCTTTCCTATTCAGGAGACATGCACCAGAGGAGAAAAGGAACTGTTAAATCAAATGACCTCGCGCATCGCAGCGGAAGTCACCTCACAGGCTGCTATGTGCGTTGAAATCTCTAAGAAGAAGGTACGGTTCTGAAAGTTCAACAATTAATGACTGGAATTCTTGTTTACTAAGTTGGTGCTGAGGAGTTATATAAATAGAGCAAATTGTGACCAGTTTGTTCAACATAACGGCTCGGACAGCTACTGCCTCAAGAGACGTCTGAAGTGGAAAATGTGTACAGGCAGTTCCTGGATCCACAACAATGGCAACACCACTGGATTACGCGACTGGATCATTCCGATCCTTACGAAATATAACGTAATGGCGTAGAAAGTTTGTGCATTTCAGTTTCAAGTGTGTCTCTTGTACACACAGCACTTTTGGCGTAAGTTTGTGTAAAAGTTCTTGAATATCGTCGAGGTTTTCCAGTAGTCCTCTGACATTCCACTCTAACATTTGTGTCATTTTAAAGTTGTGTGGTGCTGTGTGCACAAAAAGTATTGCCTTAGATTACAAGGAGGCCCTGTAATGCGTAGTCTTTCTTTTTTAGTGCGCTCCAAAGAGCTGTGCCTCTCCTTCGGCGTATCAGGCACCGGAGAAGTGGGACTTATATTCATCACCTCTTGTATGGTGGTGGATGGTGCCTGCTCGACAGATACATTCACAGTGGTTTTGGGCCTCACCGTGCTTACAGTGGCCCAGGGTCCGGCAGACTGAGGAGTCTGCTGGCCCTGTTTGTGAGGTGGCGGAGCAGTACTGGCTGCTTCAGCCGAGGGCGCTTGTGGTGCGGCCGCAGTCGCTGTACGACTTTTACGGGCACGAAAAGATGTGGCGCGGTGCCCCGGTGCGTCACATCGGTAAAGGAGGAACTGAACTGATGGAGGGAGAACTGCTTACGTGCTTCTTGAAGAACAGATTAAATTTCACTTTAATTTCAAGGATTTGTCTTTCTTTCTTCCAGTTTGAGCATGATCTCAAGTAAGCAGGTTGAGCAGCATGATGTTGCTGAAGTACATGTATCTGACGAGTGCTCGTTGGATGAACATTTTATTTTGCGCGAGAAGGGTGCCTCCTGCAGCTTAGTGGCCCATGTCCAAAGCACTGGCACTTGAAACATCAGCGAGGATTTGGCACATAGGGCCTGACACGGAGCTTGCAGTAGCCAGTTTCGATTGAATCGGGTAAGCCACTGGAACCAAAGGTGATGGTTAAGTATTTTGTGGGTGTGTCATTTTTGTCTCGTCGTATAATTATTCTTTGGAGCTTGACTACATTTTGGTCTTGCCAGCTTTCCAAGATTTCACTTTCGGACAGCTCAAGAAAGTCATCAGAGACCACACCACGCACTGTATTCATTGACCTGTGTGGGCCCACTGAAACTGGAACGTCCCCAAATGTTACGAGTTTAGATAAATTGTCATATTGGAGCTTGTTGCGTACCCAACTTGGTTATAGTATAGTCTGAGCCAATGGCTTCTGTGAGCGTTTTAGAGACAAAAAAGGGTGAGATTGATCAGACAGTTTTATTGTCTTTCCGACTATGGACCACATAATATTTAGGGAAGGACTGCTTCGGTTTGAATGGTAGAAGCTATTCCTCAGTGTGCCACTTTTTTGGGCGGGAGCGGGGGGGAAAAGTGTGCCATACATAGAATATAATGTTTGGCGATGATGGTGGCCACCAAGCCCAACAAGGGGAAGCTGCAAGATAGAATACTTGAAAACACCAGCCATGCATCGCCACTATAACCATCTATAACTACCCAAGTTCTAGCAATTACACAGGGTTAACCCTAGCGGCCAGGAAATTTGGAAGTAAATGAAAAAGAGAAGGCGACAGGACAGGCAAAAACAAGTGAGAGAAAAAGAAAAAGATGAGGGGAGAGGGAGACAGGAAAAGGTATAGGGGCCCTCGAAGGTCCAAACACCCAGCATCGGCTCAACCCCCTGGATCTCCTTTTCTCCGGACACTGCTGAGCCACACATGGCGAGGCATGGGAGGAAGTCGGAACCCCCCCCCCCCCCCCTGTTGGCTTGGGTTCCGGGGTGTTGCCCCACACTAAACGCTTGCTTGTGCAGACGCCCCTGCGGGGATACATAAATATTGCACCAACAAGTTAGCTGCAGCATGCAGAGCATGTAGTGCATAGACACGCCACATGCGCGCGTGCACGCGTCCACACACACACAAACACATTCAAATCTCGTTGCAGTAAAACCTGGTTACTACGTACATACATGCCGAGAACCTGCAGGGAACACGGCTAACTACACACTAAATGTAGTAGGCATTAACCACTAAGTATATAAGTGTACGCAGGCTTCCCATTCAGAGGAGGGGACGAAGGTTCGTCCAGGCACCCTTCCCTCGCTATCGCATCTATGTATGGGGCTGACTTCGCACCCCCTCCTTATCATGTCAGTGTATGGAGCTGGCTATACGTTCCCACTCCCCCTCCCTCCCCCACACTCATGCCTATGACCAAGTAGCCATTTGCCATTTCTTTATGTATGCCGTCACAGCTAAAGAAGCAATGAATACAGTGCCACAGCAATTACTGCCTATAGATGACACCACGCCTATCTCGCACCCAGGTGCCTTCGGCGGTATATTCTCACTCCCAGAGATGCCATAATTTGTTTTGAACTGCCAAGGCGTGCTTCGCTAGCTTGGCAAGCCATATCTTTGCGCCATTAAAATGCGAAAAAGAACTTCTTCATGCTGCGCCCGCTTATAAAAAGTCAACTGGGCACTACTGCGCCGTCATCGGATGCGACAACAACCAGCGCAAGAGAAAGAGATTGCTGAGCATTGCGTGTGAAATGCACAGTGCATCGCGGCAATCATGCCAGTGTAGTGTTTTCACCTTTGACCAATTTTCATCCGCAACAAAAAGCGCCGAGCTTCAATGCCGTGAATAGAAAAGACTACAAGACTAGTAAATATACTGTGGACATTTAGTATACGCATCCTCTTCAGCTGCACATTATCATCATTATCATGTGTGGCTCATGCATTCTTATCGTTATCGCGTAGCATCATCATCTTGGTTCATTCATCGTAGCTGTCGGCAGCCGGTTCCTCGGGCCTAATAAAGGTCATCCAAACCAAGATTTCATACGTGGTGGAGTGCGCTGTTAGATCCCCCACCATCCTCTTGGCCACTCTAACCCCTGAAGCTACGTTCAGCTCGCCGCTTGGGCCAAGTGTCCGTAAATATGTCGCACCAAGATGAGGTCGGCGCTGCAGCCGTTCCCACTCAACCACCGCGTGCCGCTCCTTCTCACGTCATTAACAGCCGCAAGCGTGAGCCCAATCCCTTTTCTGGTATGCGCAAGAAAGATGTGGAGGAATGGCTGGACAATTTCGAACGTGTCGGCGCTGCTAACCGGTGGGATAACACCTACAACCTCACTCACGTGTCCTTCTACCTCACGGGTGTCGCAAAGACGTGCTTTCATAACCACTTCGTCGACATCCCCGACTGGTCAGCCTTCAAAGATCAGCTTCGCCATGTATTTGGCTGTTCGTTCGGCTCTCACAAAGAAAGCTCTTGCGACTCGGAAACAGCACATAGGGGAGTCGTATACACCCTACATCGAGGATGTTCGTTCACTTTGCCGCCGGGTTGACACACCAATGACAGAGCCAGACAAGGTGCGCCAGCTTCTTAAGGAAATTGCACCCATAGCATTCAATGCCCCTGCAATCTAGAATCCGGCTACCGTTGCTGATGTTGCGACAACCTGTCAGCGCCTCGAAGAACTTGAGTCTATGCGCTTACAACCGGACAGTGAAGCGGCCCGTATTGCGGCGGATCCAAACCTACGAGACACGAGAAGGGTGATTATACGTGAAGAATTAGAATAAATGGGAGTCGCACTACCTTAAGTGTGTCCCATTCAGTTTTCTTCAACGTCTTAGCGGGATGTTATCTGGGAGGAGCTCACTTCCATGACCAACATGGCCCACCTGCAGCGCACTGTCGCTCGTACTCTCCCATCGTTCCCGCACACCGCCGCCGCACCACCAGGCACCGTCAGCTCGACGTCCCCGCCACTAACGTACGTGTCGGTAGCTGCCGCACCTCCCACAAGCTTTCCCACGAGCTTTCCATCACCAACGCCTGAGCCCTCATCTGTCCCTCTCACTTCACTCTCTCCCGGTGCAGTTAGCGCAAGCTACTACCCTCCTTATCGATTGACTCGCCCTACGTGCTATTATTGTGGCTATCGTGGTCACATTTCACGCTTTTGCCGTAAGCGCCAGCAAGACGAGCGTCAAGGGTATGACATACACGAACGGGACTATACTGCAGGAGCCTTGTACCAGGGCCGCCGTTATTCATCACCGCATCGTCGGTCTCCATCTCCGCCAGCATCGGGTGAACTGCGCAGAAGTCATCGATCAGCCCGACGCCGTTCACTATCGCCCTACCGTCGCTCCACTTCTCCTCTTCAGCGTGCTTCCCTCGCTTCTGATAGGCGTCCGGAAAACTAAGCGATGCAGTTTTTGGAGGACAAACTGCATTCCATCACAGGACTCCAATTCCTCCAGCTCGCCCTTACAATATGATTGCGGTCACAGTTGAGGGAGTGGACGTTGATGCTTTGGTGGACACTGTGGCTGCATTTTCTGTTATTCGTGCCAATTTGTGTGCCCGTCTTCCGAAAGTCACGACCCCTTATGATAGACCAACACTGGTTACAGCTCAGGGAACAATGATTCGCCCTTCCGCTCTCTGTACTGCCCGTGTACTAATCAACGAAATTCTTCATCATATAGAATTTGCTGTGCTATCCCCGTGCTCCCACGAACTCATTTTAAGTTGCGACTTTCTTTCCTCTGCTTCTGCGGCTCTCTGTTGTGCACAACGTGTCGTCCGTCTTACTGACACAGGCCACTTGCTCAACGACGAAACCTACAGGCCACTTCGGCTCATCGCTGCTGTAGACATCGAGTTACCACCACACGAACATCAATTAGTCACAGTTTTGTCCAACGACGTCGACTCTGGCGACATTTTAGTCACTCCGTCACCCCACTGCCTTAATAAAGACATAGCTTTTACATCAGGTGTGACTCGCTTCAACAATGGATCAACTGTCCTCCCTGCTACCAACACCACACCAGATAACATTTTACTGCCACAGGGCCCTACTGTCGCCTGCGTAGCCGATCTGGAGCCTGTGTGCGTTGTGCCTCTTACCCCTGTCTCCTCTAAAGGCCATCCTGCAGATTATGCTGCTTTCTCGGCCTTTACAGCAGCCATCAACAGAGACTTGACAGCCTCAGAGAAGCAGCAGCTGCTTGACTTGTTGGAAAAGCACGCAAACTCCTTTGACGTTCATTCATCCACCGTGGGCCAGACAACCGCTACAGCACATCGTATTCAGAACGACAGAACATCCATTGTGCACCACCATTCGTACCGCGTCTCTCTAGCCGAACGAAAAATCATTGAAGAAAACGTATACGATACGATGCAACTGGAGATAATCCGACTCTCAATCAGTCCTTGGTCGTCTCCCACCTTCTGGTGCGCAAAAAAGACGGTTCTGTACGATTTCGCGTCGATTATCGAGCACTCATTAAGATCACCAGGAAGGACGTATACCCTATGCCACGCATCGACGACAACCTCGATTCTTTACTAGGTGCTGAATTCTTTTCGAGCCTCTACTTGCGTTCCGGCTATTGGCGAATCCCAATGCACGAAGATGATAAAGAAAAAACTGCGTTTACAACCCAGGACAGCCTATACGAATTCGATGTCAAGCCGTTCGGTCTATGCAATGCGCCCGCAACTTTTGAGTGCATGATTGACACCATGCTGCATAGCCTAAAATGGAAGACTTGCCTATATAACCTCGATGACATTCTTGTCTTTTCATCGACATTTCCTCAACATCTGCAACGCTTGGACGAGGTCCTGACTTGCCTTGCGGGCGCTGGTCTTCAAATTAACACTAAGAAGTGCCATTTCGCCAGCAGATCTATTAAGGTCCTCGGTCATGTTGTGAGCAAGGACAGAATTCGTCCAGACCCTGATAAAACTGCTGCAGTGCTTCGCTTCCCTCGCCATGACAAACCGAAAGATTTGCGAAGTTTCCTTGGTCTCGCCTCTAACTTGAGGCTATTCATGCAAAATTTTGCTTCCATAGCCGCACCACTCCATAAGCTACTTGCTCCTGGTATGCCCTTTCAGTGGTCTCAGGAATATGAATCGGCTTTCGACAGGTTGAAGAGTGCCCTCACGACCGACCCTGTACTTTCTCATTTTCACGATGATGCACAGACCTTCCTGCACACAGACGCTAGTGCCCGCGGTTTAGGAGCCGTGCTCCTGCAACGCGACAACTCTTCGCGAGAGCGAGTGGTTGCATACGCCAGCCGCGTCCTCTCCGCAGCTGAGAGGAACTACATGCTCACCTCGCCATCGTTTGGCCAGTGCAGAAATTTCGTCCATATCAGCACGGCCGCCATTTCATCATTGTGACCGACCACTACGCTTTATGTTGGCTTTCGACACTCAAGAACTTCTCGGGACGCCTCGGCCGCTGGATTCTACGCCTCCAAGAATATGATTTTGAGATCGTATACAAGTGTGGCAGGAAGCATAGTGACGCAGACGCTCTTTCTCGCTGCCCACTACCAGCGACTCCACTCGGGGTTTCCGCAATCACTTTGCACAACACACGCTCGGAGTCCACGTCTACGACGGTTTCCTCTCTCGCCTCTATTGACCAGCTACCTTCGGACGACCCCCCCGATTTTCCTTCTCGACAGTTGGCTGACCCACACTGTCGATGTATTATAGGCTACCTCACTGGCAGTTCCCGTCTACTTAATGCAAGGCTCCGTTGCCAACTCTCGCAATTTAAGCTGGACAACTTGGTGCTGTACCACAAAATTTACCATCCTGACAATCAGCGCTGGGTTCCCGTTCTACCCCGATCGCTTCGGTCCGAAGTCCTCAGGGCGCTTCATGACCATCTGACTGCTGGTCACCTTGGTTACCATAAAACCTACGATCGCCTTCGAAGTCGGTTTTATTGGCCAGGCATTACCACTAGTGTAGCTCGGTACGTCGGGTCCTGCACTACCTGCCAATGTAGAAAACTACCAACATCTGCTCCCGCTGGTACACTACAGCCTCTTCCGTGCCCAGCCACACCATTCGAAGTTGTAGGCGTCAATCTTTATGGCCCCCTCCCAGTCAGTGCTGCTGGAAACCGGTGGATAACAACAGCCGTTGACCATTTGACGTGCTACGCCGAGACGGCATCCGTCACTACTGGTTCAGTTTCTGAAATTGCCGATTTCATCTTTCGAGCCATTATACTGCGTCATGGTGCTCCACGTGTATTGTTCAATGACCGTGGAAGGGCCTTCCTTTCCCAACTAGTGAACGAACTTCTTCGCGCGCCTGGCACAACTCACAAGACTGCCTCTAGTTATCATCCCCAGACTAACGGCCTCACTGAGCGATTCCACTGCACTCTTCCTGACATGATTGCCGCCTATATTCAACCAGACCACAAAAACTGGGATGTAGTTCTACCATTCGTCACTTTCCCCTACAATATGGCCATTCAGCGGACAACCGGCTACTCACCATTTTACCAAGTTTATGGACGCTCCCCTACTTCTTTTCTGGACGTCTCTTTCTTTACCTGCCAAGTGGATTCATCTTCATCCTCTTCAGAGGAATACGTTTTACGACTCCCACAGTGCCGCCAACGTGCTCGTATAAACACTCAAGTCCGGCAGCAAGACAGAAAGCTAGTTTATAATGAATCGCATCGTGCTGTATCTTTCCAACCTGGAGACGAAGTGCTCTTTTTGACGCCTATTCGCACACCTGGTTTGTGTGACAAATTTCAGCCACGGTTTATCGGGCCGTACACAGTTCTTGAAGAGACTTCACCAGTCAATTATCACGTGACGCCACTTGCAACCCCAGCAGATCGCCGTTATCAAACTACAGAGATCGTCCAAGCCTCCCGTATGAAGCCCTTCATGCGACGTTCTTTGTCCCCTTGACTTGCCGCGGCCAGGCTGGCCGCTTTCACGTGGGGGGAATTGGTGTGGGCATTTAGTATACGCATCCTCTTCAGCTGTACATTATCATCATTATCATGTGTGGCTCATGCATCCTCATCATTGTCGCGTAGCATCATCATCTTGGTTCATTCAGCGTAGCTGTCGGCTGCCGGTTCCTCGGGCCTAATAAAGGTCATCCAAACCAAGACTTCATAATACACGAGTAAGTAGTAGATTTGCTGCATGTATACAAGTGCGACCCCAACTACCGCGCTTACAAGAATTCGTCTAGGCACAACTGCGCCGTCTTCGAATGCGAAAACAACCAGCGCAAGAGTAAGAAATTTTCCAATTGTGCCGATTTCCATCCGAAACGAAAATCGCCGAGCTCTACTGCCAGTGGCTATAATCGCAATCGGCAGGAAAAACTACGAGCCCAGTATAAGTGCACGCGTAAGAATAATTATTGCGTTTACTCAAACACAACAACGCTTTACAGCATCGATTTGAATGCAGATGCCTGTAGTAGCGACACCAAATCAATGCCGTACTCTTTTGCAGGCCACATGCCAATATTAGAATATATTATGACTCACACGTGGATACACGCATGGCGCACGTTTAGTACTATAGTAACAGCATACTAGTGTGACGCAGAGACTTGAACAGTGCGGAAAGCATGGCCAGTCGAACTGCGACATGCCTTTCACTAGGTGAATCTGTGCTTTCGGCCGGCGCCACCAAAGCATTTTAATATATTCTTCTCGCTGATACTTTCGCACTGCGGGTGTGTTCAGAGTACCTGGCATGACTGGAAAATGATAAACACATGCATGAGTGCAAGTTAGAGCGAGATTCTAAGGCTACGTATACGCCGGCTTGCAACACAATTTCTGCCTTGTCACAGCCAAGGTACGCTGCAGTTCGACCAAGTCGAAAGCAATGCTTTCCGCTGTTCGCATTTCAATCGCGATAATACATACCTGATCAAGTTGCTTCTGCAGTCTGCAATGCACATGCTGTAGACATTCCGGACTGTTAATGAAGGTCTCCTCGATGTTTCACACGAAATCCTCACATAACTCCAGTAGAAAAAAAAAGCACGAAACATGCTTACAGCCGGACTCGGGTTGTGACGTTTCGTGTTTGATTTGCGGAGCGTCTGCTCGCGTGGCAGTGCAGGGTGTTGCTTCGAATATGACAGACATCACTGCACTCGCTTGTGTTCTGGTGTATAGTGCCCACTACGAAGTCATTTTTTTCTTTTAGCCAATGTTTAGATATTATTGGCATTCTCACATGACCATTCGACGGCACGCGGTAGCAACACCGAAGAGCCTTTAAAAATTACTGCGGAGGCTCGGATACACAGCTAACGACGCAACTGACACAGCAACGAAACATATGTAATAGGCTGTCCATGATAAGAGTGTACCGTGATATGCTACTTAGAAAAAATTGACACTTATCCCCCACCCCTTTTTTTTGAGATGCAGTATGGTCACAGGCAGCAAATTGTCTACTGTGTAGTAGCGTACCACGCTTCGCCTACTTGGCGTACACACCATGCCGAGTTACTTGCACCCAGTCTGCTGCTAACCGTGCACAAATGCGGCGAAAAGCCTGCTGTGTTAATGCGACGATGTGAGCTTTCAGCGAGCGATGCTCTAGCGGTCCTGGCAGCGGACTGAGGCACGTTTCGGCTGTCACCTCATGAAAGCGTGTGTGATGCTTGCCGTCTCAGTACTCACAATCCACGATACTCAACTCCACAACAACGAGCTGCTTTCGTTTCTGGAAAGCGGTGCATGCTCAACACAGTCCCACACAATGATTCTGGCGGTAACGATTGGCGCCTCAGCTCTCTCAAGTAGTTGCCGGGTATTAAAAGCATGCATTAGACTTGAAGTGGCACTATGCCACACGTACGCTTTTTGTTGCTGATAAGTCACGCCAGCGTGCTTTTCGGAAGTCGCCACGTCACCTTTGTTCTTTGCCAATAGTCACCATAAAAGGCACCACCGCAACCAGGCGGTAGTCAGAATAACTGATCTATTGATTTCATGCTTTCACAGCAGCGCAAGTGTACAAGATGGCGACAATCATGCAATATCCGCTCAGAATGCCTGTTGTAAACATTACCTTCGGTTCTACAACTACCTTGAGGTGGTGTAGAAACGGTGCAAATTAGACAAAAAGGACTCTTTTGGAGCAGTATGGCGCAGTAATTTCTAGTTGGTGGAGGTTGGCACTGGCGCAGGTTTCCCACCACTGGTAGAGTGTCTCGATGTCGGATCAAGAGTTTCCTATCAGCCTTCGTATTGTCATTGAGTCCGACGGAGGCCGTAGCCGCTGTTTTCATAAATGAACTTTTTATTTGGGCTAACCTGTGTCTGGAAAATGAAACCTCACTCTACAAGCAATATATGCTGTAGACTGATAGCAGTGAACATAGACCGTCGGCCATCAATAATCTGCAAAGCAGCAAAGTGCATCGGCATTTATACATGTGCCATTGAAGATTCCAGCCTTGTCGCTAGCGGCAACGTAAGTTTAAAAAAACTCCGATGTACGCATTGTGCGTGTAATTCCAGCAGAAGGTTGTAAGATTATCTAGATGGTTCCTAGTCATTCAGGAGCGGTTAGCGCAAGGCGGCGTTACATGCCTAATGGTGCGGGAACAAAAATAGAAAGAAAGGTGCACGTACGACATTATCATTAGAACATTACAAATTGTTGCTATTGCAATCATCCCTTCGCCAATGAAACCGAGTTTTTTTTTTTTTGAGCTTATATGGCTTGATGGTCTCCAATGCAGAGCACGTGCTGTGCTCGTTCGTTGCTCAGCAACAGTGCGGCAAGTTTTCTGCAACATCCCTGTCGTCTTTATAGCCTTAGTAACAGCTGTGCTGTAAAAACACATATGTAGTTGCATAATGAGGTATACACACAAATGCCACCTTAACAAGATTCACACATTCGATTCACGTGGAGCAAGATTCATGCATGAACTAAAATATGACACGACCGAACTACTTTGGCGTGGTTGCCCACGTGTGTTGCTCGGTTGATGATAAAACATGACTACATTTGGTGTTGCATGCAGAAATTGCTGTTTACGCACAGCAGTTCAGATTGGCTCAAATGGTGCAGCACTTCCACCCCTATGATAAAAAGTGCTCCAAGCTCTCTACAGCTCGCCCGACTTACACTGCCTCAATGACCAATCACGAAGGCAGTGCAAAGTGACAATGTGATGTGACGACATCATCCTGTAACGTCACAAGTTCTGGCAATCAAAGAGGCCATGATGTCACGAAGTATGACATCACAAGTTTTGGCAATCTATGACAGCTAATGATTTTTTACAGCACTCATGTTGATGCCACCCACACCACCAGTAAATTGCCAAAATTTATGAGGCATCTATGGCATTTATATTGTGGACAGAGTGTTTACAGGCTGGCCTCTACCATGTCAACTCTCTGCCGTATGCACAAACAGCTTCACTGATCGCCATATCCGTGATAGCAGTCACAGCAAATCCCACTATTACGATATTGACAGGACTCGTAGAAAATTTCACTGTAGCACAATGTCATCTATAGAGCACGAAATTTTGCAAGATACGATTATAACTAGTCCTTTGGCCCCAGCAAGCACATGCATTGAGCTCTCGATAACTTGAAGGTACCTGGTCGCACATCAAGTGAACGTGCATTCTTGCGACTAACATGGGCAAAATACTATACAGAAAATTTGGAGCTAAACTCGAGATGCAGATTATGCAAGAATTTCAAGGCACAAGTTGGCTTCACAGCATGTCTTACAGGGACTGTCTACCGTGCTTAACTGGTTTTGTGTCGCAATCGAAATCATACCATCTTGAGGGGGGCAGACTGGTCTTTGGGACAAAAAAGTGACAAAAAAAATCATTTTTTTAAAATTGGCATATTTGGTTTCTGCAAGTATTTTTCTGTCTCTATACAAATTTTCATGCACTAGAAAGTAGTAATTTTTTTTGTCATGTCATTCTAACTGTCCAGATTCTTGGTACTGTTAACATGCAGAACCTGCAAAAAAAAACCAACTTTGAACCAACTTTGAGGCTTCTCTATAATTTGCCAGCATCTGTGTCTAAAGCTCTACTACCAATTTATGAGCGCCTTTATGAGGATTGCAAAACATGCGCACCATGATTGTTGCTTTTTGAAGAAACTATGTGTTTTCAGTTTTTTCCATTTTTGTCAAGAAAGTAAATTTGCGACTATTCAATTTTGAGGCCTCAATACCTCTGCAG